>NW_026000221.1:24414986-24543227 GCF_001458135.2 Marmota marmota marmota
TTTTTTTTTTTTTTTTTTTTCCTTTGTGGTACTGGGGATTGAACTCAGGGGTACTCAACCACTGAGCCACATCCCCAGCTCTATTGTATTTTATTTAGAGAAAGGTCTCACTGAGTTGCCTAGCACCTTGCTTTTTGCTGAGTCTGGCTTTGAATTTTCGATTTTCTTGTCTTAGCCTTCCAAGCCACTGGGATTACAGGTGTGTGCCACCTCGCCCAGCAACTTCATTCTTATTAAAATAATAGCTAATATATAAACAAAAAAAATTATCTATTTATATCATTTTAACTAAGAAAAAGAATACTATTTTAAAAATTAAAATTATTTATGCCTATTGTTTGGCAAAGAATATTAAAAAAAATTCACAGTATTAGTAAGGGCAAAATGTATGCTGCTAATGATAGTAAAAATTACTACTAATACCTTTACCATAAACTTGGCAGCATAGCAAAATCCATGAAAATAGAGGAAGTAGTGGTGCATGCCTATAATCCCAGAGGCTCAGGAGGCTGAGGCAGGAGGATTGGAAGTTCAAAGTCAACCTTAGCAATTTAGCACGACCCTGTCTCAAAATTTAAAAAAATATAAAGGGTTGGGGTTGTGGCTCTGTGGTTAAGCGGCCCTAGGTTCAATCCCTGGAATTAAGAAAAAAATAAAGAGGAAGTATTTTCAGTTCAAGGAATTAACCTAATAGGGATGAATATTAAAAAAAAAAAAAAAAGCACATTTAAATCCAGTGTTCATTTTTGAGTACATAAATAAATGTTATCTGTAGGAACCAATAGCATGTATTAAAACTCACATTGCAGCTGGGTGAGGTAGTGCACTAATCCTAGCTACTTGAGAGTTCTGTGCTTTTCTGAATTTTTGTGCTTTTTCTGACGCAGGAGGATCACAAGTTCAAGGCTGGCCTCAGCAACTTAGTGAGACACTGTCTCAAAATAAAAAATAAGAAATAATAATACTAGTAAAAAAATTAAAAGTTTCTCTTGGAGTCTTTCTGGAATTTCTAAAGATCCAAGGGTAGAAAACTTAAGTTCTAAAAAAGAAGGTTTCACTTTTTCTTGCAAACATCAGTATCACTGGGCCAACAATTAAATCAAAATGAAAAACTGGAAACATTTATGATGCTGTTGGGGATATAGTTATAGCAAATTTCTGTCTCTTAAAAATTCCTCTAAAGTATAACTTCCTTTCATAATATGATTTCTTTCATAACTGGAATAAGATAAATCATATCAAACTCAGTTTAAAAAGTACTGTCATGTACAGAGACTGACATCATGGGTAGTCAAAGAATATGTTTAATAAAAAATAATTAAACTTCCATTTGCTCTATAGAACATCATAGAAAGTAATTTAATAAATTACAAATGACTTTTTAAGACTTTTGCTCAACTACAGAAAGCAAATTCAGACTACACAAAACACAACTGGTAAATATTGCAAATGTCCAAAAGAAAACTTGGACTAAGACTTGAATCATGAAACCTGAAACAAGGGCTATAAATACAAGGCAATACCAGCTATACTTCTTTAGTAACTACCAACACATACTTGGATATCCTTTCAACTGCAACTTTAGTATTATGTAATTCTACTGATTTTTTCCTTATAACCCTTAACTTAACACAATCATATTTGCATGTGTTTTTTTTCCTTAGCTGATAGCTGGACAACTCCCCCCCCCCCCCAATCAATATTACATAGAAATGTCCTGAAACCCAAGAGAATGTTAAAGTTAACATTAGCTTTAATGCTGTGAAAACTGTAATTGCCTTATTACATACAAAGAGAATCACTAAGATGTTAATCAAATTCATTTGACCATAATTAGGAAAATACTTTATCTCATAGATTTGATATAAATTAGGTTTTAGTTGACAAGATCTAGGGATTTGTTCCTTTTTTTAATCTGGGGAAAGAAAGGAATAAAGATCATGTGGGTAGAACTAGAGGAGGGAAGGGAAATATGGATGGTGTTGAAATACTCCACTGGCAAACTAAGTTAATTGTGTTTGAAAAACTTTGGCTATCTCAAAGGTGTATTCTAGTTAAACAAAAGTGCAATACTGCAAAGGGAAGATACTAAATATGTAATATAGCATTTCCATGATGAAGAGTTACTACCCACTTCTCCTGGATGGGCATAAGAGTGACTATTGCTAAGACATTGCATAAAGGACTATCAATTCAAAGAACTATTTTGGGAAAATACAAAAATCAATATAATCCCAATGGAACTTATATAATTTTGTAAATACATATAACACTGTCTCTCTAATAAGGGGTTAGTTATTTTACATACAGAAACATAATTTACTGGTAAAGGTCTTGGAAAACCTAATGCAATTGCTTACTTCATGACAAAACAACAGTTCTATCAAAATAGTAAGTTTTTTTTTTTTTTTTTCTGTAGGAGAGAACTGGGGTACTCCCCTTCCCTTTATTTATACCCTTACAAACTTTATTACTGACTTATTTGGGTACCAGAAAAATGCAAACATTTCTCTCTCCTTAGGATGTAAATATTTTTATGTTCAATTCAGTTCTAATTGTTTTCAATGTATATGAAGGTGAACCTGGACCTCTACCTTGTCAGAATAATAGCAGCTTTAGTAGGAGAAATTGAATCACAAATTAAATATCAAACAAATTTTACATGGTAAAGGATTCTAAGAAATTGAACAAAAGCCTTGGGCTTCATTTTTGTGGTTCATAGGTATAACTTGTACATCTTTTTGAGATTATTCAAAGTGCGCTTGCAAAATGGGCAGCTCAGTATATTTAATATAAACTGATAACCCAACACTGATTCTGGGCAATATTTAGTCTGCTTACACCTACAAACTCAAAATGAACTTAGGCTATCTGCATTATTACTTTACCACTATTATCTGCTATTTTGGAATATTTCCATGACATAAAACACAAAAAGAAATCTACACAAATAAAGCAAACAAACATTTTCTTTTACATGAAGTATGCTGTGTTGAAAGTTCTTTTCAGTGGCATTTCATGAGTCTGCTTTTTCTGAACCCTGGAAACAGACATTACTCATCTGAGACATAATTATTTCTAATAGGAGGCCAAACTTTGAAAAGTTAAATCTATATCTATAGGGTGCCAAAATCACATGACACAGGATTATTTTATGACTTATTTTACTGATTTCCAAGTTAAGCTCAGCAAAAAGCAAGTCATATTCCTTGTCAGATTAACATGATATATAGGATGTGTTTAAAAAACCCCTGAAAACAAGTACAGAATTAGAAACGAATGTAAACTTCCTAAACTAACTCAGCTGAGGTAACAGGTAGCCAGTTAAATTGGCTGATTGGGAAACTTATTTCTTCTTTAAACATACTTGTACCTGAATTGGAAACATCAGCAGTGCATCACAACACTAGAGCATTTTCATGTAATTAAAGCAATGGATGGTGATGTAGATTCTACAGCTTTCATGACATTCATTAGCTGCCCAAATTATTGCTGAGTTTTGATCTGTAAATTATAGGTGTCAAGGAGGCTGTAAAACTATATTCAAATTAAATCAGTAATATGCATAAAGTATTCTGTGTTCACTGCAAATATATTAAATATACAACTCTTATTGAGCATAATTTTCATAAAATTAACCCCCAACAAAATTATAATGCCTTTTGTTGTAATTTTATACGTTTATGTATTTGATAGTACATACGAGTTCAGAAACTTATGAATCTTAAGAAATATTACATGCAAAACGTCTCTGAAAGCAGTTTGCACTTCTAAACAAATAACTGAAATGTTCGGTCAGTAAGTTATTGATGCACTCAACACTGGGATATTTACAATTAAAATTAAAGAAAAAACTCAAAATTAGTTCATAATTTAAGTGCAGAGTCTGGGAATCAGTCTTCATTACTAGAATCTGAATCCTCGGATGATGATGATGTACTATCAGATCCAGATGAAGCATCAGCTTTCTCTGAACCATCATCTGTGCTGTTTTCATTGAGAGGACTTGGTTCAGTTCCCCGTTTGTCTTCCTGATCTTTAACTCTGGAATCTTCTTCCTTTACTTCTACAGACTTAGATGAGCCTAAGTCACTGTTTTTGCTTTTCTGTACATCAAAAGTATTGGACTGGGACAAAGTTGGAATATGAAGATTAAGGCCTGGAGTGAGAAGCATCCCTGGATAAAGTATATTAGATAGCAATAGTGGATTAAGAGCTAACGGGTTGGCAGCTGCAGCTGTATTTAATGCAGCAGTTGAGGAAGTTGAAGGAGAACTTGACACAGAGTTTTCTCCACCATTGTCTGAACTTTGGCTCTCTGTCCTTTCTTTTTTTCCTTCTTGCTCCTTAGAGTCATTTCCCTTTTTCTCTTCTGCCCCAGAATCTGCAGGCTTTGTAAGGAGTCCTCCCATGCCCAACAGATTTGGTAATCCCGCCATTCCTGATAGCAGCATGGGGAACATAGCAGCCATGTTTTTAGCTTCTCCTCCAGAAGAAAGGCCAGCAGGCATTCCCATTAGCCCTGCAGTTACTTGCAGTGATTGCAAGTTCTGTAGATTTTGTTGTAAGGCCTGAAGAGTTGTGAGATCCACACCTGGAAGTAATCCATTCGTTAACAAAGGATTGCCTGAAACATTGGTGGCATTTGCAGCTGTTGCTGCTGTGGCCTTTGCAATTCCACTTTTAGGGCGTCTCCCTCGCCTGCTTACTTCCTCTCTCACCACTGGACCAGTGAGAATACGTTCATACATACTTTCTGGAAGAAACCCCTGGAGGAAATATGTATTCATTAATAATTCAATAACAATTTGTTAATAATAGCTATATGAAAATAAAATCAATAGCAATTAGCCTCTATAAGTAGCCTATTAAAATAATGATTTATACTTATTCTGTATTGACATGAAAAAATCAATTATAGAAGAGATAATCTATTTTTTTTCTATTATAAATTATGGATTGAAACAGCTCTTTCACTTCTGAGTTTATCATAGAAAAAGAGAACAGAAAGATGCCTTTAGTTTCTTCCCTACTGTAAGGCATGAAGTTTGTAGAACAGAAAACAATTTGATCCAAAGAAACTTTTTCACAGATACTTTCATAACCCTTACATATTTCCCATTACCACTTGTTTTAGAAGACCAAAGGAGTGGCCCCCTTGTAATCTAAAAGAACAATAAGGATAAGGGAAGTAAGTTAAAGTGAGATGTATCATATAAATTTCATTGACAGTTACCTTGTAATAAGGAAGATAAGAATGAAGCTGAAAAAGGTAGTCAAAAGGAGGAAAGATCACTTGGACCAAGACAGCAGTAGAACCTGTACATTGGGAATCATCAAATGCAGAACAATGGAGAATCTATGTTGCTTTCACATAAATTCTTCCATGATTTTCTGGGACACACAAGTCTTAGAAGTTTTAGTTTAGAACTACTGTACCAGCACTGTCTAACGGAAATATAATGCAAGCCATATATGTAATTTAAAATTTTCTAGTTGACACACTACTAATGGCAAAATTGAAATCTGTGATATTAACTTTAAGATAGTCTATTTAAAACATAACCAAAATATTATCACTTCCATATGTAATCTGTAAAACTTAAGGTATTTTACATTCTTTTTTTCTGAATGAAGTTTTCAAAACCAAAACCAGCAGGCGTGGTGGCGCCTGAGGCAGGAGGCTAGCAAGTTCAAAGCCAGCCCCAGCAACTAAGATATTTAGCAAGACCCTGTTTCATAATAAAAAATAAAAAGGGCTGGGAGTAGCTCAGAGGTTAGGTACCCTTCGGTTCAATTCCTGGTACCAAACAGAACAAAACAAAACAAAACACCAGCCAAATTTCAAGTGCTCAACAATAGCCACATAAGCATAGTGGATACCATCTGCAACAGTGTAGCTCTAAATAGTAGGGTTTAAGGAAAAACTAATGGGACTAATTTTTTTTTCCTTTTGTGATAATGGGGATTAACCTAGGGGTGGTTTACCAATGAGCCTTTTTTATTTTTATTTTTTATGTGAGACAGGGTCTCGCTAAGATTTCGAGACTAGCCTTGACCTTGCCATCCTCCATCTTATCCCAAGTAGCTGGAATCACAGGTATACACCACTGTGTAAGACAGGAATATTCATTAATTTTGTTTTGAATTGATAAACTTATTCATTCATTTGGTCCTGGGTACTGAATGCAGGACCTTGAACATACCAGGCAAACATTCTATTTCTGGAGTTATATCCATAGCTAGACCAATTTATTGTTTTCTTTTTACATTAGGATTCACTACAGAATCATGACAATAAATACAAAGAAAAAATATCATTAATAACATCACATTCAGAGATAACTACTGCTAACATTTCAGGATGCATTTCTCATTACCTTTTGCACTTAACGACACATTCTACAATTCTCCCCAGCTCCCCTTCTAAGATAAAAAATAAAAATCTAATTGTACTTAGATTTATAGGCTTCCCTTTTCAATTGGACACCTATAGACCTGTAGAAATAATAACTATTATTTCATTGCCATTTACCAAATGGTTTGGAAGCTTTACTACTCCAAGATGTTAACTATTATCATTTAATATACTGTGAATGATTTCTCTCGTCATCAGATGTTCTTCTAAGATACAATTTTTAAATAAGTTGCATAGTTTTCCAATATTTGGATGGACCACAAGTTTATTCCCAATTCTTTAAAAACTATTATACCATGATGAATATTTTATTTGTGTATTTGTGTGTGTGTGTATATGTGTAATGTGGATTGAACCCAAGGGCACTCTACCGCTGAGCTACATCCGCATCCCTTTTTATTTTTAGGCTCTCAATAAGTTGCCTCAAACATGCAATACTCAAGTCTCAGACTACCGAGTCCCTGGGATTATGGGTTTGTACTACTCTATCTGGCAAGTATCATTATATATATTTCTTTGCCCATGTATCCGACTATTATTTTAATAAAATTGTTCAAACAGTGCTTAAAATAAAAACAAACCATTATATATTGGTTATGGATTCTTTTCTTTTAAAAAATAATTTTGTAATAGTGGGGACTAAACCCAGGACTTCACACCTGCTAGGTAAGCACTCTATACCACTGAGCCTTTTTATAGTTTTAAAATTTTGAGAGAGGGTCTTGTTAAGCTGCACAGGCTGGCTGCAAACTTGTGATTCTTCTGCCTCTACTTCCCCATTAGCTGGAATTAAAGATATGTATCATTGTACCCAGCTTGGTTCTGCATTCTAACAGTAAATATCTGGGAAATTTGCAACATGTTGTGAAAAATAACAAATATGAACTAATATTAGGAGGCTGAGGCAGAAAGATCACAACTTTAAGGTGACACTGGGCAACTTGGCAACACTGGCTCAAAATAAAAAATAAAAAGGGCTGGGGGGCTGGGGTTGTAGCTCAGTGGTAAGAGCGCTTGGCTAATACACGTGAGTCACTGGGTTCGATCCTCAGAACCATATAAAAATAAATAAAATAAAGGTATTGTGCTCATTTACAACTAAAATATTAAAAAGAAAAGGACTAGGGATGTAGTTCAGTGGTATGACACCCCTGCATTTAATCCCCAGTACTCAAAAAAAAAAAAAAAATTATCATCACATGTTTTTTGATTTTTTAAATATATATATATTTTTTAAGATGTTGATGGATCTTTATTTATTTATTTATATTGGTGGTGAGAATTGAACCCAGTGCCTCGCATATGCTAGGCAAGTGCTCTACCACTGAGCCATAGCCCCAACCCCTCATTACATGTTTATAGAATATTTTATTAATTCTTAATTGAAAGTCTAAGATATCATTAAATGGCTGGGTGTAGTGGTGCATGCATGTAAACCCAGCGACTTAAAAGGCCGAGACAGGAGGCTTGCAAGTTCAAGGCCAGTCTCTCAGCAACTTAGTGAGACTTGGGATGTGGCTCAGTGGCACAGAGCTCCTGGGTTCAAGCCCCATTACCTAAACAAACAAACACTGTGTGTGTACACTTTTAATTATATAATTAAATATATTATATGACTATATAATTAACATAATAACAATTAAATGGCATCTAACTCATTAGAGGAGTTAGCATTTGTGAAATACTCACAGATTGCTTAACAACATCTCCCCATTCAGGAGCTACTCCATATTCTGAATTTTCTTTCAGGAATCTACATAAGTCTTTCAAAGGGGGAGCAAATGCACCTCCAACCTGTAAATGAAAAACAGATTATTAGATACTTAGCACATTATTGAATATAAAACTATTTCTTTTATATTATTTTCATTTGGTACTGTACAGAGTTTATTTCTTTGAAATATATATATATTTTTAGCCATCTTCAACAATCTTTATATTTAAAAGGACTACAACAAACCATATGGATTATTGATATACTATATAAATGTGTGATCATGTAAATTTTAAATGTTTTAAGTGGAATAACTAGAATAGGAAAATGAAGAACTATCATTTACTGTGCTGGTTGGGTAGTACCACCTGGATAAGATTATAGCCGCTAGTCAGACTTAACAGTTATAGGAACTTGAACAAATCAGTAAATCTCTTGAGCCTCAGTTTCCTCATTTGAGAAATGAGGATAACAATAAGACTTCCCTTATGGCTCTCCTCTGACCCCAGTACTGAGGAGTTAACCAAGAGGAATTCAATCACTGAGCTACATCTCTAGCCTTTTTTATTTTCAGTTTTGAAGCAGAGTTTTGCCAAGTTGCTGAGGGCCTCACTAAGTCTCTGAGGCTGGCATTGAACTTTAATCCTCCTGCCTCAGCCTCCTGAGTCACTGGGATTATAGGCATGCACCACCATACCTGGACTTCATTCAAGTGTATTAGAATACTATCCAGCATATAATAAAAATTATTATTATATGACAATATTATGCTAAGGACTTTATATATATTTTAGTTCTTACAACTTCCTTTTGGCAAAGTATTATTTATATTTTCCTAATGAAGGAAAAGTTATATAATTTGTCTAAAGCCAGGTAGTAATGTTAATGATAGAATTCAAACTGAGATCTCAAAAACCTATACTCTTATTTACTTATGATATAAATTAACACTAAGAGCATGAAATGATATATATCTTTTGTGAAAAGTCATAAGTAAATTTGAAAAGATAAAAAACAATACATATAATAATTAGCCTAACATTGAGACCAAGTATTTTTTTAAATATTTATTTTTTAGTTTTAGGTGGACACAATATCTTTATTTTATTTTTATGTGTTTTTGAGGATCGAATCCAGGTGAGTACGCTACCACTTGAGCCATATCCCCAGCCCTGAGACCAAGTATTTTGAGACTTAAATTAATATTATATTTGGGGGCTTAAGATGTGGCTCAGTGGTATAGCATTTGTCTGGCATGCATGAAGCCCTAAGTTTGATCCCTAGCACTACAAAAAAAAAAAAAAAAAAAAAAAACATAAAAATTACATTTGGATAAATGATTTGAACCTACCAATTTAATGTCCCTTTGTATTCTACAGATACTTCTTAATTCCTTTTCCATACCCTTTTCAGTTAATATATACTATATCTCTTTTTCTTTTCTCTTTTTTTGTGGTTCTGGGGATGAAACTCGGGGCCTTGTGCATGATAGGCAAGTGCTTTTCCACTGAGTAACATCCCTAACACATGTGTACATACTATGCCTTGATAGGATATAGACAGGATTTAATGTAGTCAGCTATATTACCTATAAGTGTCCTTATCTAGCATCCTTATATTCTTAGTCTGTGCAATTTATTTTGCATTTTTTTTTCATTAATGTTCATTAAGCCTCAATTTAAATTGGAAGTCCTCTTGGGGATTTAGTAAAAAGATTCTTTTCCTCAGTAATTTATCAAGCAAAGCCTATACCTCACAGGCTCAAGACAATAAAGAACTTTACAAATTAAGGAAAATGAACAGGAGCCACATGAAGCTACAACAATTAAAAATAAAATTTAAATGTTTATTACTAAACCTACAAGTAACACTTGTTTCATCTTAAAATTGGCTAAGACACAAGAAGAAAAAAAAGTTAAGACAAATTCAATTATAGCAAAGATTTGTCACAAATATATGCAAGTGCATGATTAAATGCTACTAAATATTCACCTTATTCTTTCTCTAACACATCTATGTTATTACTGTAAAATACTAACAAAAGCTGAATGAACTCCAAAACTGGAGAAAAACTGGCATTAATTTTAAAGAGTTGGTGTATAGAACAATACTAGAAAGTTGGTGTTCTTACTCTTAGACCATGTTTTCTTTCTTAGTTTATCACTTACTTATCAGAATAAAAAGTATGTCAAAGCTACATTTATAAAAGGGTGTCAGAAATCTTGTATCATTTACTTTATAAAGTAAAGACACATCTGTCCATGTGTCTCTTCCTTAGATCAGATTTTTTCAACCTTTGCACTATAGACATTTTGGATTGGTATTGTGGGGTTGTCCTAAGTCCCACAGAAAGATTAGCAGCATCTGGGTTAACTGACTTCTACTCAACTAGACTCAAGTAGTACCCTCTCTCCTGCTCACCACTCTGCTCATTCATGGTTATAAAAAATGTCTGCAGCTGGATGAAGTGGTATACACCTATAATCCCAGTGGCTCAGGAGGCTGAAGCAGGAGGATTGCAAAGCCAGACTCAGCAACTTAGCGAGGCCCTATGCAACTCAGAAACACCCTGTCTGTAAATAAAATATAAAAAAGGGTTGGAGATCTGGGGATCTGGGAATGTGGCTCAGTGGTTAAGAGCCTCTGGGTTCAATCCCTAGTAAAGCCTCCAGATTCTGCCAAATGTGCCATGAAGGAGCAAAATTGCCTCGTGAGGTGAACCAATGCCTTAGGTGTAGTGTCCTTGTGTAGGGAACAGCCACATGCAACGGCACTGCTTAGATACAGACATGTTGAGCAGCTTGCTTATTTAATTTAATAGCTCAGTCATTGATATAGAACTTAAATTTAAGTTATATAAAATTATTATCCCCCACAAATCTGCTAAATTAAATCCATTTCCAGGTTTTGTTACAAAATAATGCATAATGAATTGGTGTTCTAAGAGAAGTCCTACATATTTAAATCAATGTTAAAGATTAACCACAAATACATAAATACCTTTCTGGCATTTCTTCTGTTAATCAGCTGAACGCGTTCTTCTCCAGTCAGAGTATTAACATCAAGTTTATTGGGGTTTCTGCAACGATGCCTTTTTTGTTTGGGTCTTCCCTCATGAAGCTGCACTCTCTAAAACAGACAAAGAAACATCTTTAAAATGTGTACTTCTGCAAAACTATTCAAAATATTGCAATTGAACTGATTCAAATTTAATCCTATGATGTGGAAGCATCTATCTTTTAGTTATTCACACTTTAAAGCAGGGGCCTTCTATTGGCTCTTGAAATGAGCAGGATTTTGTTAGTTTTTTCCTTAAATGCCCTCAAAAACTACAGAACACCTGGACAGTGATACATGAAGGGGTTACCAATGATGCTGGAGTGGTTTCCTCTAAATTGTAGTTATTTACTTTTTCATCTGTTAAATTTTCTCCTTCCTGACATGTTCTGGGAGAAATGCTCCAGACTTTCGCAGTGCTCTGACAATTTATAATCTCTGCTAGTAACTTTCATTTTTCTTCATCTCACTAATTATTTTCCTCATGTCATGTAATTCTCACAATATTAAAAGGTATTCTTATCTTACAAAAGGGATAGTAAGGCTCAGAGAGGTTGTCTTCCTCAAGGGGATACAACTAGTAAGTGGAAGAGACAGATTATGAACGCATATTCACAGGCCTGGAAGTATAGCTCAGTGGTAGAACATGCCTACCATGGGAGTTTCGATCCTTAGCACTGCAAAACAAAACAAAGCAAAAAACCATATCCAATAATATTAAATCTCTTTTCATCAAATCATGCTACTTATCTCTACAACTGTTGACAAAAGCAGGCCTTGATGTTTGTAGTTATTTCTAACCAATCATAACATTCCAAGAAACAAATGATCAAATTCTTCAGTCCCACCACAGCCTAGATACTATTCAACTCACATTTTTTATTCATTTACTATCACTGCACTCACTCTTCCACATATGCTGAAATATCAGACTAGTCACTGATTTATGAGTATGTCTTACAGTCACATCCCCTTGTAACTCTCTTTATAACTTCTAAAATGCCTACACGTTCCTCTTGTGTTAACCTGGTCAATGCCTTCTTGTTCATTTTTTTATGTATCAGATAACAGTTTGATTTCTTATCTTTTGCCAGTCAGTACTGTACTCAACTGTTCCTGTATCTGTACCCATGGACAGAACCATAATTATTTAGTTATATCTTCTATTCTTCTATTTTTTTTTTTTTTTGTACTGGATGTTTAACCCAGGGGCAATTTACCTCTGAGCTACACACTCAGCCATTTTTGTTCTTTATTTTTTGACAAGGTCCCAACAATTGCTTAGGACCTTGCTAAATGGCTGAAGGTGGCCATGAATTTATGATCATCCTGTCTCAGTCTTCCAAGCTGCTGAGATTTCAGGCTTGTACTACCATGCTCGGCATATCTTCTATTCTTTAGTGGAACAAATGCTGCCTTTGTGTCTGGGGTGTATGTGTAGGGGGAGGAGTAACTGGAAATTGAATCCAGAGATGCTCTACCATGAAGCTGCATCCCTGACCTGTTTTAATTTTATTTTGAGACACGGTCATGCTAAGTTGCCAAGGCTGGGCTTGAACTTCCTGCCTCAGCCTCCTAAGCAGCTGAGATTATGGATGTATACCTCCATACCCTGATATAAATGCTACCTTTTAAAAACATGTTTTTAAATCTTAATTAAAAAGTTACATAAAACATTATGGTAAAAACTTTATTTGCAATGAAAATGATAAGTGGATACAAAATTGAGAATATTAACAAAAACTCTTACAGTGATTAAGATAAAGGTATGGAAATCCTTCATAGACTAGAGTATAAGTACCACAAGAACAAGAAAAACTTCATGTTGTTCACTCTTATATTTTCAATCACTAAAATTGTAATTGGCACATAATAATCACTCAATAAAAATTTGTTGGCTGAATACATTAATTTTTTTCTTTCTCTCCCTCTCCTTCATCTCTTCTCTTCCTACTTCCACCTCTCTCTCTCTTCCTCTTCCTCTGTGCCTCTCTGACTATACTGGGAATTGAACCATTGAATCCAGAGCACTTTACCAGCCCTTTTTTTTAGTTTGAGGCAGAGTCTTGCCAAAGTTGCTGACCCTGGCCTTGAGCTTGTGGTTTTCTTGCTTTAGTCTCTGAGGTGCTGGAATTGAGGTATACTCATAGTCTTGCAATGCTTTTTTTAACATGTTATGAAATTACAGCATTAAAATGATGATTCTCATTGTTTTCTGAATTACAATATCCACTTTGAAATTGCTCAATTTGCCAGGTGTGGTGGCATACGCCTGTAATCCCAGCAGCTTGGGAGGGCCTAAGCAACTTTGGCCAACAGGGTCTCACTGAGTTGCTTAGCACCTCGATAAATTGCCGAGTCTGGCTTTGAACTCAAGATCCTCCTATCTCAGCCTCCCAAGTTGGGATAGCAAAAAGCTTCATTTCAGTTATCCATTTGATCTTCATAAGGGAGGCAAATAGAAAAGGACTGTTGAGCTCACAATATATAGGATAAAACTATATATTTTTACCTTATAAAGTACACAGAAATCTTACAAATACTGACACAAAATTTGGTATGTTACTGTCTGATAATAAAATTCCAGAAAATAAATATTTCTGAGTAAGAAAGCCCATAAGATAGATAAATAGTATTTCAGAGGTTAAGAAGAATGCAAACTAAATATAAGATTCTCATCTTTAATTAACATAAACTTGTGCATCTGCAGAGACACAGACGTCATACTCTTATGGTCTAAAGTAGAGCTTAAGAGCAGAAGTTTTGGGCTTAGGATGTAGCTCAGTGGTAGACAACTTGCCTAGCATGTGCAATTTTGGCCTTTATTTGCTGTGTGGCCTTGGACTTTTTACTTAAAATTCCAGTGGTTCAATTTCTTTATAAAATTGTCACAATAATACCATTCTAATACAGTGGTGAGAAATAATAGATATTAGGAGTTAAATATAATGTCAGACAGAGTTAAATTTTTACTATGACCAATATTAGAAAATAAATTCTTTGAGAAAGTGTCAGAAGTTTTATACCTTTCAATTTCTATTGGTTCTAACATGCTACTCATATCAGAAGTGATTTTTATTATTAAATACCTGTTGAATAGAGAATGGAAAGTGGAGAATGACACTATAAATATATATTTCTTTAGTTGTTGATGGACCTTTATTTAATTTATTTTATTTTATATGCGGTGCTGAAAAATCAAAAACCCAGTGCCTCACACATACTAGGCAAGTGCTTTAGCACTGAGCTAGAACCCCAGCCCCTAGTTTTCCTAAATCTTAAGCAGAGCAAATATCTAGCACAAGTGGATGAAAAATTATGCTTCATCATTAAGGGTTTGACAAATCACAGAAATAATATATACCAAGATCTTAAAATATATCACCTACAGGAATAAAAGCTCCTAAGTCTTCCACATAACCTGGGTGCTCCTTAAGCCATTTTTCTAAATCCTTTCTCTTCGGTGCATCATCTCCTGCAAGTCTTGTCCCATCTTTAAGATTAATAACTGGAACTGGACTTTCTGTATCAGGAATTCCTTGAGGTTGAGTATATGATAGTGTTGGATTTATCCCTGTGGAAATCTGTGAGGTGGTTAAACCTAAAGTAACCTGCAGAAAAACACCAAATGTAAATTTATTTCCATGCTTCAATGAAGTAGTTCTTTCTTTTTTTGGTTCTTTTTAGTTATACATGATAGTAGAATACAATTTGATATTATTATACAAGCACAGAATATATTTTATTCTAGTTAGGATCCCATACTTGTGAATGTATATGATAGTAGGATTCACTGTGATGTTTTCACATATGGACATGGGAGTGGTTCTTTATTGAAGGGAAAAAAGTTCTTGCATTAAATTCTGCTAAATTTTAATCTTAAGATTTTCATGAATCTTATCCAATGTCATATTCTACTAATAATACAAAATCTGAAAATGCATAGTACACTTCTAATTTTTTATTAACATTATATTTGTAAAATCACATAAGTACAATGTGTATATTTATGGGTTAGAATTTTGAACTCAAGTATCAGTAATTTTTAGTTACTTTACTTACATGATTAGGTGGTTTATTTCTGTTAAAAAAGAGGATGTCAACACCTTCTACATTCTTCCTCCTTCCTCGCCTTTTTTTGACTACAGGCTGGTTGTCTAATATCACTCCATTGGCACCAATTGTTGATTGAATGGAAGTTCCTAATTAAACACACAATTAAATCAAATTAAACACCAAAATAGAGATAAAATTTTACTTCTTAAACAAAGTAAAAGTAATCAGTTTTCTAAATTTATATGGAAGTTTAATTCTTATTTTATATATCATAAATCAAGCAATTCTTGAAATAAAACATCACTACCGCGTCTACACCCTAGGGCTGGGGATATAGCTCAGTTGGAGTGCTTGCCTCACATGACAAGGCCCTGGGTTCAATGCCCAGCACTACAAAAAAAAAATCACCCCTCCAAGTTTTAAACTTGGAGGTGTCTAACAGGCTTCTTTGAATTTTTGACTTGTCTTCTCTTTTTGAGTTGGAAGCGTGCCTTTCTCCTGTTCAAGACAAACCCTCTCAAACCCATTAATTCCTACAGTTTCTAAAAGCTTATTTTTAAAATTACTCATTTCTATTTTCTTCAGATTCTCCTTCTCAACTCAAAAATATGGCCAATACAAACATAAAATTAACTTCTTCAAGTCTTTGTAACTCCAAAACTTTTTAACTGAACTATATTGTGCTGCTTTTTAATAAAGGCACTAATTTATTTCTCAATTTCCCATTGTTAATTCCTGCTCCAACCTACTTAAGACATTTTCTTTAGGATCATCAGTAAAGTTTTAGTTATCAAATTAAAGTTGACCTTCCTCATTTTAGTAAGCACTCAATAGTTATATTTGTAAGAGGTATGAAATAGTTCCATTCATTTACTTTTTAAATAAATACCTAATAAGTAGCCATGCATTAGTGAAAAATGTATTTTCAATCATTAAGGAGAATTTTTTGAGAAGTTCTATGTTTTTGTGAAAAAGTGTAGCCCTTTGTCTAGCTCTGTAACCTTATAAAAAGTTCCTTAAGGGGCAGGGGCGGTGGCTCAGCGGTAGCGCACTGGCCTGGCATGTGTGAAGCACTGGGTTCGATTCTCAGTACCACGTATAAATATATAACATAAAGGTCTATCAACAACTTAAAAAAAAAAAACTTCCTTAATTCATATGGTAAGGAATAACTAATTACAATTAAACATAATTTATATATGTGAAAGTACTAAAATGGGACAAAACACTATGGAAAAAAGGATTTTATTATATCCGTAATAAAATTTATCAAATTATATTAACATAATATTATAAATGATTTCAAATATTTTTACTATAGTATATTTTAGCTTTAAAAACAATAATCTTCCTACTACTTTTAAAAATGCCATTATGTTTCATAAGAACATCTCATGGCTTTCTATCCTAATACTTTTAAACTTTCTAAAACTTCTCATTTTAACTTCTACCAATCCCTATTAATTTTGTGACTTAGGTGTTTTGCTTTGAATTTGTGATCCCCATTCCTCAGCCTCCCACATAGCTGTGACTATAGGTAGGTTTGGTGGCTTATGTGTTTGTTTTTGAATTCACAATATAATTCAATATTGAATGAACTACTTTGCATCAATCCTATTTCTACACGAGCAACTCTGAACCACTGCCCTAGAGCTTAATCACTGATAATTTTTGAAACACAGATTCACATTTCATAAGCAGGCTGTAATCTTTTCTGTCTTTTGGCACCAAGGAATGAACCCAGGGCCACTTAACCACTGAACCATATCCCAATCCCTTTTTAAAATTTTGAGATAGAGTCCAAGTTGCTTAAGGTCTCTCTAAATTCCTGAGGCTGACTTTGAAGTTGTGATCCTCCTGCCTAAAGCTCCCTTGCCACTGGGATTACAGATGTATGCTACCATGCCCAGCATAAATGCCCTTGTTTTAAAATGTATTACCTAATATTTAATGTACAAGTGTAGTCTACCAAGCAATGAAAGGGAGTGAATTACTTTTTTCTCCTTTTCCTTTAGTGCTACCTGTGTACTACATAAAAGTACCTACTGTAATTATCAATAAAAAACATCTGTACACACCAAAGCATTCATTTATAAAAATATTCTATATGGCCAAATCTTTGTTTTAATTACATATTAACACAACTTATTTCTGATGAGGATTTTAATAAATATTTTCAATGCATTTTAAGCTAGAATTTAAAAATGAAAATTTAACTTTATAAAGTCTTTGTTGTCTTTACTTTAGATCTAATAATAACAATATTTAAAAAGCCTCTTTCTATTGAATACCTACTATGAGCCAGATATTGGAGTGCATTTTACAAATGCTATTGCTATCTTAAATCATCAAAAACAGAATGAAAACACAGAAGTATTATTAAGTCTGTTTTATAAATGAGATCAGAAGCATTACGTCATTTGCTCAATGTCACAAGAGTTAATAAAAGACAGAATTCAACCACAGGTTGCTTAGCTCTGTCATCATTTATCTGCTACTCCACATAGTTTCTGGAATGAGTACTTTAGTTTTGTCTTCTTGTTGTAACCTGTGCTATTTTACTTTCTTTCATGAATTAAGTTATATTTCACTTGGTGTGTTTATTTAGGCTTTCAAATAAAATTCAAAAGGTAATCACAAGAATAAAAAATGTACAGCCTTTTGAAAATTAAAAATTTCAATAAAAGCATTTGCTAAGCATCCAATTATAGACTCTGGGAGTACCTAATTTTAACATCTATGTAGTATCTAATTGTACGCCATGCTCTTTAGTAGCCACGTTATTAATGTAATCTACTCAACAGTGCAACCTCTTTCGTATTCCTGTTAATCATTTCACAAATAAGAACAGGCTCAAAAATGTTAAAGCTTTCCAAAAAGTCATGTCAAAAAGACAGATTCCAGATTTTCATATATACAATTAAGACAGATGAGGGCTGGGGCTGTAACTCGGTGGTGAAGCGCTTGCCTTTCAAGTGTGAGGCACTGGGTTTGATCCTCAGAACATAAAAATAAATAAAGAGGGGCTGGGGTTGTGGCTCATCGGTAGACCACTTGCCTAGTACATGCGAAGCACTGGATTCAATTCTCAGCACTACATAAAAATAAATAAGTAAAATAAAGGTATTATGTCCAACTACAAATAAAAAATAAATTAAAAAAGAAAATAAATAAATAAAGAGGTTGTGTCCATTTATAGCTAAAAAAAGGATGATATAATACTTAATAATAATTCTATATAGTGTCAACCTATTGTATAGTTGCAAAAGCAATGCTCCTATTGATACTATTAAAAACTTTAAAGAATTACTTATAGGTGAAGCCTATATAATATTCAACAGTAATATCAATAAAATGTACAGATGACAGAGTCAATCTGTACATTTATAGTGGAGTCATCAAGATAAGGGTTGTGATATTATTAAAGTCCATTTAGGTTAGACAAAAGCACACTTTTATCATCCCATCCATTCCCATTTTCTAGTGAAAAAGAAACTCCTTAATAATAGAACTCTAATTGTATAAAAACGGATGCTTGACAAAGCTAAACTAATTTAAAATTAAAAAGTGATAGTATCAGCAACTGGGAATAGCAATAAATTCAACATAACATTTATAAAAAAGCCTTGTTTTCCTAAAATGTAGGAACTCCATACACCATGCAAATACTGTAGTTCTGGAATGCTTCCAAGTATTCTGTAACACTGAAATAGAGTTCTTAGCCTTATATAATGAAGGTATAAAGAAATTCAACTCATTTCTTTGCTATAACTGAAATTAGAATTTTGGGAGATTAGTATGTGAGACTCAGTTGATCTGCAATGTCATTCTCAATTCTCAAAAACTTTACAAAGGACACAGGCAAAGCACAATTAGGTCAGGATAGAAACAATGTCTTCAGTACCTATAGAGCACAGGGCACCTAGTACCACTTACATACTCAGTAAATACTTATTGTTTCTATTTACCAAAATTTTAGAAGAAATATTACAGACATAAAGACAAGGTTCACTCTATACTGCTTATAAAGGCAGTATCTTTGAAAAGAACTGATAGGAGGTAAATTTACTTTCAAATAAAAAAGAAGTTTCTGACAATTAGAGCTGCCTAACAGTCAAAACAGTTTAAAATAGTAATAATCTTAGTCCTACAAGAATTGCATGAGGATAAAACTTCTGGGGATTAGTCATAACTCATTCCTGTATACTACAGTTATCTGGATTATTACTATTTTTGAAACTTTTAAACTTTCTAAAATTTCTCATTTTAATTTCTACCAATCACTATTAACTTTGTGACTTAGATGTTTTGCTTTTAATTTATGATCCCCATGCCTCAGCCTCCCAAGTAGCTGTGACTACAGGTAGGTCTGATGGTTTAGGTGTTGGTTTTTGAATTCACAATATACTTCAATATTGAAATGCTATTTAAACTTTATGTGTATGAAGTAATTTTACAAAAATGATGTCTTCAGCTGGACATGATGTGGCACATGCCTGTAATCCCAGCAGCTCTGAAGGCTAAGGCAGGAGGAGTTCCAAACCAGTCTTTAGCAACTTACTGAAGCCTTAAGCAATGTAGTGAGACCCTGTCTCAAAACAATAAAAAGGGCTGGGGATGTGGCTAAGTGGTTATGCATTCCTGGTACAAAAAGAGAGTCTTCACCAAAATATTCAAGCCTGCAAACTAAACTGACCTCTGTGATTTAAAATGTCATATTAAAAGCTCTATATTTATTAAAATTCAAGCTATAGTTATTACGTTATAGACTTAACACTGGTTCAGACATTAAAGGAAAAAAATGAATTTTTACTATGAGAATCATAAAAGAATTCTGAAATGGTAGGAAATATTTCATAATAAGAAAAATATTATATGCATTTCACCTGATACAGGCATAGATTTTGGAAAATTGACGAGGCTTGTCTCTGACGCACTTTGAAGTTCCCGAAGTCGAGTCAGGTACTGCTGCTGCCCCAGAGCACCATCTTCACTATCAAATGGTCTTTTTTGGGCAAGCCCTTGCTTCTGAAATGTCAACTTCAAACCACCTTCCTGTTTAAAAAGACACCATTATTAAAACAGAAAATGTTAACAAAAATCTTATTGTAGGATAGTAAAAGAAAATTTTTACTTAGAAAAAGTAAAATAGTGGGCTGGGGTTATGGCTTGGTGGTAGAACACTTGCCTAGCACGTGGGAGGCACTGGGTTCAATCCTCAGCACCACATAAAAATAAATAAAATAAAGGTATTGTGTCCAACTACAACTAGAAAATAAATATTAAAAAAAAAGTGAAGTAAAACCCTGAAACATAAGTGAAGTTCCCCTCTTCTTTATAAATCAATTGAATAAAAAATATCTACAATGAATCATTTCTATCTTAAGTGAAAAAAATTCATGTACCATATACTTTTCAAAGCAAAACAGTACTAGTACATTTTCAGCTTTAATCATACATCTCTAGGTACATTATTCATAGTAACACACAGATGATGTTACCTATATTTTAGATACCTAGTAATCAACCAAGATTCAAAAATTCTATTAAAATAAACAGTATAATAACAGGACATGCTAAATGTTTAAAAGAGGAAGTACAGTTATATATTAAAATATTAAACAAAAAAAATCAAAACATAAATTGTCACACTGTTTAAGAAAGCATCTTGATCAGCAGAACAATTTTCAGAAGTATAAGGAGAGAAACATATTTAATGATGATCCCTCTAGTATTCAAGTTTAATAACCTGGATATCAAAAAAGAAAATGCAAATACCAGAAGACAAGTATGTGAAGAAAGGAAGAGTTAAGAGCAGGCAGCCATTTGCAGGAAAAGCATGCTGCACACCGCAATCGCAATCAGGCCCTAGGGCAATAAAAATACACATACGTCTTTGATTTTCACTGTAAACTCCTTTTCTCGTACATGCTTCTTCACCTTTGACATCTGTGTTGACTGATCATGTTCTTCTTTGACACCAGCACCTGGGGGAGTGGGAACACTGGGCTCGCTATATTCTGCAGCTGCTCCGGGGCTGTCCAGTAGTTTTGTGGTATAGAAAGAAGCCACTGTGTTAGCATCATAACTTCTTCTAGCAGAAGGCCACTTCCCTTTCAGAACTGTTTGACAAATACTGTCCAGCCGGTTGATCATCACACGATCCTAGAAAAGTGTGCAACATCAAAGGACAGTTTTAATAATTAGGCCAAGGGCAGGGGCTGGGGCTCAGTGGTAGAGCTTGCCTAGCATGTGTGAAGCTCTAGGTTCAATCCTCAGCACCACATAAATAAACTAAATAAATGAAGGTATTGTGTCCACCTACAACTACTACTACTAATAATAATAATAATTTTAAAATAATAATAATTAGGACAAACTTTTGGAGATCCAACTCATTCCCTAAAGTTGAGGATTTCTGTACTAGTCTTGTAACATAATAGATGGAGTTCACCCATTTTTAATCCAGTCTTAGCTGCTTTTTACCACTGATACTTCATGTACTTAAATGCACTTTTTTTTTAAAGGTCAGAATTGGCTATAATGAATTTCTTTAAAGCATCTCAGTTGAAAGCATGTATTAACTTGAATATAAGGATTCATTATCTTTTACTCTAAACATGTTTGGGGTACCAGGGATTGAAACCAGTGATGCTTAATCACTGAGCCACATCCCCAAACTTTTTTTTTTTTTAAACTTGCTAAGTTTCTTAGGGCCTCACACCAAGTTACTGAGGCTGGTTTTGAACTTGCAATCCTCCAGCCTCAGCCTCCCAAGCCACTGGGATTACAGGTGTGTGCCACCATGCCAAGCTACTCTAAACATTTTAAAGTTATGTTGAGAAGCATACACATTAAAGTAGAACTAATGTAATGGATGGATATGACATATATATTGATGCTAATGCCAAAATGTCATTCCACATTTTACAATTACTTATTTTTTCACATAATAAGAAAATACCAATATAGAAAATACTATATAGCAACATAGAAAACTGCTAAAACATCAATAAATCATTCCTTTACCTTTGGCCAATATGAAGCTGCCAGCATGTATCCACCCTGTAAGAAGTAAGCAGATTCTGGTGTCCCATTGTTTATTTGGAAACTATCCTGGGTCTCATCCTGGGTAGTGCTCAGTGATGCAACACTTTCTTCATCATAGGCTTTCATGTGAGGGGTACTTTCTGCTAAGAATAATTATAATCATTTAAAAATGACTGCACAAGACAATTTTATATGCACTTATTTTTATTTTTTTGCAATGCTGGGGATCAAACTCAGGGTTTTATGCATGCTAGCAAGTGTTCTACAACTGAGCTACATTCCCAATCTCTTCATATATGCTTTCACAAATCTAATATTCAGAGATATTTGAAAATGTAAAAGTAAAAATAAATGGTAGAAAAAAATGGTTTTTATAAAAAAGGAAAAATTCACCTAGATTACAGTAAAGTAACCATTACTTTTAGACTGACTTCTGATTGGAAGACTTTATCTGGATTGAGAGAAATACAAATACTTGATGGGTGTACCATAATTGTTATTCTTTGTGGTAACCCCGAATGTTATGCCTAAGGAGTAGTTATAAGAGATTCTGGTTCCTGTAGGGTAGGAGGCTCTTTAAGTTAGAGTGGATCTAGCACATGCTTAGTGTTGACTCATTTTCCTGAGCCTGAAAGATACTTGCAAAGATACTTGCAGAGGAGAACCACTTAACACTACCCTGAAGACAAGCTGTAGGTCTTATCTTATATCCTTCTGAGTAGACAGGTGTCAAGTATGGGCCATTATACTCTTATTTGCCTATTTAAGATTCCTGGTAATTGTTATGCAACATTAACTTTTGTTTGCTAACTGATCAACTTGTTCCAGGGGAAAACGTACTACCAAATGTAAGGCAATTTACTGTGTAAAACTTTTAATTTTTTCAGACTAATCTGTTTTGCAATGTCTTGCATACTGATTAGGGAACATATACCAGTAGTTCTAGTTTCGTTTTCAACACAATGAATTTCTAGGAAAAGCTGTATGCATAAAATTTGAGCTAAGAATTTTAAGCATGCTTAAGTTATCTAAATCAAATTTTCATTTTCCCTTGAAAAGTTCTCTTAAAAATAGTGAAATTACTTTATGCATATACCTCGCTTTTGGACTTCCTCTTCTTCACTGTCACTTTCTTCTGATGAAGATGAAGAGGATGAGGAGGAGGAAGAGGAGGAGGAAGATGAAGATGATGCTGACGAACATGATGAGGATGAAGAAGAACTAGAGCCTGATCGAGAATGGGAACAAGAAGAGGAGGAAGACGAAGAAGATGATGATCTGGAAGAACAGGATGATCTCTCAGAATCAGAATCAGAATCAGAACTAGATTCTGATCCTCTTTTGTGGACTCTCTGTTTCTTAGAAGCTGGGTTTGGAGTTAGGGGTTCTGTTCTGGCTGCAACCATGCGTCTGTCTGTTTCAACTTTTCCACCAGATTTCTGGTCTCCAGTAGCCTGTGATAAAACACCATTCTTTGGACTTACAGGCTCAGACTTTATTAGTGTCCTGGTTTCCACAGAAGACATAGATTCTTCTTCAGAAGACTGAGGCTCTTCTTTAAGGGTTTCACTTTTAACTTTCATATCCTCTAGAATAATACCTTTAGCATCTAGAAGCCTAGGTAAAGAAGTAAGAGGAGAAGTGGAAAGTGCTACTTGGTATTGCTGTAAAAGTGGGGTAGACGTCCTTGAATGAGTCATCTTACTTTGACTGTAGTTCCTTTGAGCTGCCATAAATGAGAGCTCAGGATCACGAAGAATATGATAATCTGTTCGGCTGACCCCATGTTTAGCAGCGCCAATAAGCAAATCTCTATCATGAGGGCCACATTCCCACCAGACTGGCAAGTCTGGATTTGGATGGCAAAGCTTCAAGCGTTCAAACAACTGTGGATGTCGAAGGGCCTGCTCCCGTACTTTCCTTAGAAGTTCAATGCGATACAAAGTCCTAGAAGCCCGTTCTTCTGTGATTGGTTGGATAAAAATATTTGGATCTACCAATTCTGCATTGAAACAAAGACAAAAATTTCAACTTCAAAAATACTTTATTAGAGACTTAAAAGAAATAACATAATGTCTAAAACACATCTCTACTCAGTATCATTGTACAATTTCCAAAATTTCTTTTTAATATTTTTACATAAGAAAATAAATTTTAAAAATAATTAATAAAAAATATGAAAGATTAGTCAGGTGTGATGGAACATGCCTGTAATTCCAGTGACTTGGGAGGCTGAGGCAGGAGGATCACAAGTTTGAGGACAGCCTTAAGAATTTAGTGAGGCCCTAAGCAAATTAGCAAGATCTTGTCTCAAGAAAGAAAAAAAGGAAGGAAGGAAAAGGAAAGGAGACTGGGGATGTGGCTCAGTGGTAAAGCACCCCTGGGTTCAATCCCTAGTAAAATAAATAAATAGGGCTGGGGATGTAGCTCAGTTGGTAGAGTGCTTGCCTCATATGTATAGGGACCTGGGTTCAATCACCAGTATCTAAATAAATCAATAACAAAACACAAAGTACAGATCTTCTAAAATAACTAAAAAGTAAGACTATTTTTGAAGTATGCTAATTAACTAGAAATTTACTTTTAAGAAATTCCCTATAAACTGATCAAGAGGAAAAACATTTGTTTAAACTCACTTAAAATACAAAATAGAGGAGATGGGATTGTGGCTCAGCAATAGAGTGCTCGCCTAGCATGGGCGGGACCCGGGTTTGATTCTCAGCACCACATTAAAAAAAATAAAGGCATTGTGTCCATCTCTCTCTCTCTCCTTTAAAAAAAAAAAACACACACAAAAATAGAGGACTGGGGTTGTGGTTCAGCGGTAGAGTGCTCACCTAGTGTGTGTGAGGCACCGTGCTCCTCAGCACCACATATAAATAAATAAAAATAAGGTATGTGTCCAACTTAAAAAAAAAATGGCATCTTAAACTGCACAAGTAACTTAGGGCATCACAGTGAACTCATAGGAGAACCAAGGAATTTTTCAAATTGAGAGAAACACAAGCATATCTGCCAAATACCATACAAACTACCAGCTGGAGGTAGTTCACTTTCAGCATTAGATTATGTTCCATTACTTTTGAAGAGGTCATATATTTGTGAATCTAGGTTACTAGTATTTAGCAAGCACTTAAAAATATTGCAGGGACCAACCTAGGGAGCTCCTAATGGCCAAATTTGGAATAATTTCAGCTAAAAAATTGGATTATAACCTATAGAATAAAATAAAATTTCATGAATTCATATTGATAGGAATGAGTAATTGATTAAATAGAGAAGGAGAAGAAACAGTTCTTCCTTGAAGCAGAATTCTATAGAAAAACTGTTACAGATAAGATTTAGTTTCTGACAGATACTAAAATCAATGGGTGACAATTTGAGGAGAAATTGAATTTTTGAGACTCCTCAAGATATTTGTTAACTATAGGGGCAAAAATATAGTGGAAAAACACATCATAAACTATCTAAACAATTAAAATCAACATCATCAGTAATAAGAGACTGACATCTTGAACTACATGAAACTACATTGTGAGAAAGACAAATAATTTCTGTTACTCCAGCTTAAAATACACTATCTCAATCCAATCATGTGAAAACACAAGACAAACCCAAATCAAAGGATATATGGCAAAAAATTATTCAATGTTTTTCAAGGTACCAAGATAAAAATTACTAACAACCTGTTACAAACTATAGGAGGTTAAGGAAAAAGAACAACCAATTACAATGTGGAATCCTGAAACAAAAATGTACACTAGTGAAAAAACTGGTAAAATTCAATCAACAATAGTCAGCCTCCTACATTCATGGATTCTGCATCCATGGACTCAACTAACATTGGATGGAAAATAAAAAACTTGTGTCTGTACTAAACATGTATGGACTTTTCTGCCCTAAACAATACAACTATTTGCATAGTATTTATATTGTATTAGGTATTAAAAGGAATCTAGACATGATTCAAACTCTAGGAGAATATATATAGGTTATATGTAAATACTGCCCAATTTATTTAAGGACTTGAGCATCCTTGGGTTTTAATATTCTCTGATGTCCTAGAACCAATCCCATGTGTATAATGGAGTTATGCTAACATTAATTTCCTGGTCTGATGATTATAATTAGTTAGGTTAAGATTTTAACATTGGGAGAGGCAGGGTGAGAAATATATGCAAACTTGTTGTTTATTTATTTATTTATTTTTGCAACTTGTCTGTAAGTCTAAACGTAATTCAAAACAAAAGCAACACTGTATTAAAAAAAAAATCAAGGAAATATTGGTACCGACTACAATCACAATTTGAGAATTTATATAGTACCCCAAAGGTACATAAATCCTATTAGGAGATAATTGTGGACATTTAAGAAATAAATACAAATACTTAATTTTTTTTTCAGTATTTGCTATTATGTTTTCAAATAATTACTAGATCACTAGGACATAACAGACCTGAAAGTATAATGAAACCTACTTTTAACAGACCTGAAAGTATAATGAAACCTACTTGCAGCAGCTAGTATTTGGGTAATCAAGTGATTAGCTACTGGATAGACTGACAAAAACATTTGTAAGAAAATAAATTAAGAGGCTGGAGTTGTGGCTCAATGGTACAGCACTTGCCTGGCATGTGTGAGGCCCTGGGTTCAATCCTCAGCACCACATATAAACAAACAAACAAACAAACAAATAAACAAATAAAAATAAAAGATCCATTTAAATAAAAGAAAATTAAAATAAGAAACATGTGAGCCACTGGGTTAAATCCTGAGTATCACACCATAAATAAATAAACAAACAAATAAATAAATAAATAAATAAAATGAATATATGTGTCCATCTACAACTAAAAATATTTGTGTATACCCACATGTATACACATATAGTTTGTGTGTGCACATAAACACACATACGAAAACCTACATGGAATTTATGTCTTTTATAAAAACACACATGCACACACACGCACACACACACACACACGAATGATATGGCTCACACAAGGGACAAGAGAGGTCAAACTACAAAATAAATTTTGTGTGTGCATCTATACTTTTGCAATACTGGGGATCAAATCCAAGGCCTTGCCCATGTTAGGTAACTGGTCTACCACTGAGTCATACTTTCAGCCCCACCACTTAAATAATAGTCAATAAAAAAAAATGGAGACAGGGCTGGGGTTGGGGCTCAGGGATAGAGCACTTGCTAGCACATGCAAAGCCCTGGGTTCCTTCCTCAGCACTAAAAAAAAAATCAATCAATTAAAAAAAAGGTAATGTGAAAAAAAAAAAAAAAGAGAGAAAACTGCTCATACTGAGTATTATTGACAAGAACTGCTACAGGATGAGAATGAGTTATTTCTCTGGGCTTTGAAGACGCTAAAATTCATTCCAGAATAGTTCCTTAACTAAGCTTAATTCATTATCTTTTTTTTTTTTTTTAAGATAGCCCTAAGTGGAGATCATATACAAAAATTCTTTAAAATGTCTCACAAGACAGGGCTTCATTTCTTGAAAAATTATTCAGATAAATAATTCCTTTAGCAAAGTTTCTAAAATATGGACTAAAGACATAGGTTAGTTCTGTTTAGCAAAATCTATCCTTTACCTTCCACTCATTCCTAATCATAAATCTGTGGTCAAATGTGAAATATCTTAAAATTAAGTATTTTTTTATTCTCTTTAGAGACAAATTTTAATAGTATGATTAAGAAATGGAGGATCTTTAAGCATAGGTTATTTAAAATTCTGAAATATTTCTGAATTTTAGTGATTTTGCTTCTTTAACCAAAACAAGGGGGAAAATTTATACATACCTTCTTTGGAAGGAAGACGACAAACCCTCCGACACATGGACATGAATGCATACAAATATTTCTCCAAACTTTCATCAGTTTTCTTATGTAACCTAGCCATAGCTCTAAATTTTGTCCAATCAAATTGGCCTCGATCAGGGTCAAAAACAACTCCAAATGTAGATACAACTCGATAAAAGTCAGCTTCTTCTCTTCTGGTCCATCTATTTTGATTCAGATTAAAGTAAAAACCACATTGGTCAATACACATTATTACTGAAATGTAATGGCTATCACACAAACTTCAAACATTTCTAGTACTTAACACTTTATTTTTGTTACTGAGGATTGAACCCAGGGGAATTCAGTCACTGAACCACATCGCTGGGCCTTTTTATATTTTATTTTGAAACAGGGTCTTGCTAAATTCCTTAGGGCCTTGCCAAGTTGCTGAAGCAGGCTTTGAACTGGTGATCCTTCTGCCTCAGCCTTCCAAACTGCTGGGATTACAGGCACTCACCACAATACCCAGCAGTACCTAACACTTTAAAACACACTTTTTATGGCAGGGAGGGGCTTACGGGGGACGAATCCAGGATCATTCCACCTCTGAGCTACTTACACAGTCCTTTAAAAAAAAAAAAATTGAGACAGGGTGTTGCTAAGTTGCCAAGGTTGGCCTTAAACTTATGATCCTCCTGCCTCAACTTCTTAAATTCCTGGGATTATAGGCATGTACCACCATGCCCAGCTATTTTCAACCACGTTTATAGTGTAAGGTAGTATTTATTATTGTAAGAGTTAAATAAATAAGGAATTTTAGGAGGGGACAAGTAATGAAAGGATCAGTTCAGACATGAACAATTAAGAAAAACACCACTGAGTAGGTGGCATTTCACAAGGTAATATGGGACAAGAATAAGATGGGGGAGCGGTGTTAGTAAGATAGCATGGAAAAAGCAAAGTATAAAGTACATTATTTTGTTGGGATGATGAGGATATGGCTCATACACGCGACAAAGCAAGAGAAAGCGGGGTCAAATAATGAAATGCTTTAAATGCCTGGCTTAATAACCTCTTTTTAGGTAACATAACCTAAAAAGGGTAATGTTATCATCATAAATCACAGATCTCCAAACTTTAGTACCTCCATTTATAAAAACTTTTCCTTGCTTAACTCACTGAATTGTTAGTGAAAAAAAGCATATGACAAAGAACTTAGAAATATATTAATGAGCCATTTTTTATCATAGTTATACATTAATGACAATGTAAAAATAAAAACATCAAGTCTAGGAAGCCAATCAACTCATATGAACCTGAGTGATAAGAACAGGGATGGAATAGGAATGGAGTGGGGCAGTGGTAAGCACCTGTAATCATAGACTCAGGAGGCTAAGGCAGGAGGAACACAAGTTCAAGGCCAGCCTTAGCAACTTAGCAAGGCTCTAAACAAGTTAGTGAGAACCTATCTCAAAATAAAAAATAAAGGGGCTGGGATTGTGGCTCAGTGGTAGAGTGCTTGCCTGGCACATGCGAGACCCTGGGTTTGATCTTCAGCACCACATAAAAATGAATAAAATAAAGGTAAAAAATAAATATTTAAAAAAATGAAAAATAAAAAGGGCTGGGGATGTGGCTTAGTGACTAAGTGACTCTGAGTTCAATCATTAGTACAAATAAAAACAACAACAACAAAAAATTGGGGTACTAAGTTAAGACTAGGTAATACATTCTGGTAAAAGGAATTATATTGAGAAAAGATAGAAATGAACTGAAGCCTAACTGAAAAGAACTTTGAATTTAGGCTTAAAAATATAAGATTTCATATCTATTTTAAACAAGGAGCCACTGAACACCAAGATAAAACTATTTATTATTTTAGGAAGACTAATATGGATCCAACAAACCGAGGGAAAATGTGTACAATATATTAATGATGGCCATAAATTGTTTGTTTGCATTGAGACATGGAATCTATTTCCTTTCCCTTACATCTGGGCTGGCCCTGTGACATTTTTGACCAAGACAAAGTGGCAGAAGTGACACTATATAATTGTTGAGACTGGGTCTTAAGAAATCAGCAGCAACTGGCTTTGCTACTTTCTTGTTTGAAATGATTTGTCTTACAATTAGGGTTCCCAGCTGGCAACTAGCACCAACTGCCAGCTATGTGAGTGAGTGAGGTCAATCTTCCATCTATTTCAGAACCCCAGCCTATGCTTGCATACAAAATAGATGAAACACTTGGTTAACTCAAACAATCAAAAGAAATAAATGAATACTATTTCAACATGTTTTAGGATAGTCTGTTATACATTGGATAACTTGAATAATATATTTACAAAGGTAATATTTAAAACTTAAGCTAGGATAGCTAAAATCTTAGGTTTCATACAGTGATTTATGTTCCAGAGAATATCCTATAAACCAGGTTTAATAAGGAGGCTAGTGTACTGATTAACATTGCTATTCTTTTCCATGCACTCTTTTTCTAAATAAGTTGGAAACTTTTGGAATAAGAGAAGTTTGCCTGTCTTCTTTACAAGGTCTCTTGCATTTTCTTTTCATTAACACCAGTAGTTTCTAAGGACACATTCTTGTATGAATTAGAGGTGAACTTGCTTTCCATACATTCTTACATTCTGTAATTGTCTTAATATAAAATAAGAAAACAGAATTTTATTTCACACAATTTTAACTTCTGTTGTATTGATAGTTTTATTCTTGGGTTTGCTCTGCATCTCCTTTTAAAAAATAACTCAATGTTCCTAAAATGAAAAGAGTGATTAAATATGAAGTATGGCTAATAACTATAAGATGCAATAATCTTTATTAGTTTTATCATAATTCTTCATATATAAGTGAGTATATTGCAAAAAAACTTTACTTTGATCAGTTAGCAAGATAATCACATCCTAACAGGCTTCAGAATAAACAAATATATTTCGATACTATATTAAATACTTAGGGGCTAGGGGCATAGTTCAATGACAGAGCACTCTAGTCTAGAATGTATGACTTCTTGCATATATCCCCTTAAAAAAAATTAGTGCTATTATCTTACCTCTGTTGTCTTTCTATCTTGGCTGCCATTTTAGGATTAAGAGTGGCTTCATCATAAAGAGGATGCATTACACTGGCAGGCACTGAGAAGGTTGGTTGTATCTGCTGGATTTGTCTGTTTTTATTAGTACGCTGATATGCAGTGATGAGTCGTCTCAACCGTGTGGTTAAAGCTGACTGAGTAGGCCAATAAATTTTATCACCCTCCATCAGTTGACCATCTATATTTAAATTCATATTAAATTAATCTCAATTTAATTAGAAACAAAACATTTTTAGTTATTGGGAGGAATATACACCTTAGAAATTCATTATGATAATGTTGTAGCTTTTAAGATTTTCTTTACATAATAAATATAGGATCTAATACTTTGCTTACAGGTATAATATTACAATAATGCCATAATTAATGTTTACCTGTTCACATTAAGCAACCCCACTTTCTTAGCTGAACTATAGGAGGCAGAGGCATGGATTTCCAGGGAGGGATAAGCGTATTCCAGCAACAATTTGTTTCTTTCTTAATATTGGAAGGAAGTAGAAGCTTTGGATCATGCTCAGAAAAGCTTTGTAGAAACTTTTATACAGAACTGGGAATGTGATGGTCATCATTATCCAAAGTATGTGTATAAAGAATTGGTATGAATATACTTTGTATACGATGAGAGACATGAAAAATTGTGCTCTATATGTGTAATATGAATTTAATGCATTCTGCTGTCATATAATTAAAAAATTAATTAAAAAACAATAAAAAAGGATGGTTCCTCATGTACATATGGAAAGCATAAGAAATTGAATGTATTGCTACATTAACACTTGATGATGTGTTGATAAAGTCTCCCATATAAGTTTATTAATAATCAAGCCATAGAATCACCAGTATCAATGCTACAGAAACCCAGTGACCCACTGAGTAAAGATGTGCAACAACAAAAAACATTGTTAAATTAAAAAATCAATGAATGTGGGGCTGGGGATGTGGCTCAAGTGGTAGCGCGCTCGCCTGGCATGCGTGCGGCCCGGGTTCGATCCTCAGCACCACATACAAACAAAGATGTTGTGTCCACCGAAAAATAAATAAATAAATATTAAAAAAAAAAATCAATGAATGTATCTTATGATTACAAATATATTCAATAAAGAATTTACATACATAGCAACATTATAAAACTGGGATTGTTTATTGATCTCATAGTGTCATGAGAATGTGAAATTACAAAAATACAAAATAAAGAAGTAAATGCAACTTACCTCCATCTGCTATAACAAGATCTCCGGGTGAGGAAACATCATCCTTTAAAACAGAAAAAAATTGCCACAGGTAATTGGGTTAAGAGAATCAATCTTCTTTGTAATAGAGAATGTTTTTTGTAATAGAATAAATAATTAATTTAGCAAAAATAAAACTTGTAATACCTTATTCCCAATTCTCAGCCTGACACTCTAGACCAGTCACTGTTTGCTTAAGACTATTTACTTTTCTATTATTACTTTTAAAACAGTATTTTTCTCCTCTATTTTTCCAATTATGTCATAGGATTTATTGCTAATTTTTTTTCTCTGTGTACCAACTCTCAAAAACTTTATTCATTTCCATATTTGACAACCTACAAATCCTTTCTTTTTTAGCCTTGAATAGTTTACTTGTACTGTAGTTCCAATTTTTGTCCATCATCAGAGCGTCTTCAATTAGGCAGCCTAACAATATATTATACTTAGTACTTTGGCAATCTATTTCAATGTCTATTAATTTCTATTATCATTTTAGAAAAGTCAGAAGTTAGAATTATCATAATTTCTGTGTAGAATGGCTCTTTGTTTCATTTCAGTTTATGGCATCTCTTCTTCTTAATTAATTTGGTACCAGGGATTGAACCCAGTGGTGCTTAAGCATCGAGCCACCTCCCCAGCCATTTTTTTACATTTTATTTCAAGACAGGGTCTTGCTAAGCTTAGAGCCACATTAAGATGCTGAGGCTGGCTTCGAACTTGTGATCCTCCTGCTTCAGCCTCCAAAACTGCTAGGATTACAGGTGTGTGCCACTGCAACTGGCTGATCATGGCTTTAAAAATTTTTTTTTGAATTATTTATTATTTTTATGTGACTGGCCACATAGAGTCCTACACACCTCTCCAGTACCACTCACCTGGAGAAGTTGCCCTGGATGCCAGCTACTGTTTTCTCTCCCTTCCCAAACAGATCCAACTTGGACTGTAGCTGCACTGCCTCATAACAAGGAGATTCTGATGGTTTCTTTCTTTTTTCTTTTTGGTACTAAGGATTGAATGCAGAGGTACTTTACCACTACATGCCCAAACCTTTTTATTTTTTATTTTAAGGAAGGGTCTCACTAAGTTGGTTAGGGCCTTGCTAAATTGCTGAGGTTAGCCTTGAACTTGGGATCCTCCTGCCTCAAGCCTCCCAAGCTGCTGGGATTATAGGTATGCACCACTAAGCCCGGCTTGATGCTGGTGTTTTAAAACTTCTTTTGTTTGTCTTATTTGTAGAAACTCTAGGATGTTTTTATAGAGTGAATTTAGTTTCATTTATCTTGCAAAGACTCATTTTATTTCTTAAATCTGGGATTCATATCTTTCAAGAGCTGGAAATTTTTCAGATAATATACTTTCCATTGTGCTGGTTATTAATTAATCATCTCTCTTCTCAATATTTATTGCCTCTCTAAACTGTTTAAATATGTTTTCCTCTACTAGCCAGTATGATGTTAAGCTTTGTCAACAGAAGGAAGTAGAGAAATCACATAGGAGAAAAAGATTTTTCCTTTCTAGTTCTGGTGAGCTCAGCTCTCACCATATAAGATGCTTCCTGAGTGCCCACTTCCTGTAATTTGAGCAGTTTATTTAGCATCTACTGGCCCTAATTTTTTTTCCCCCCAGCTACCTCTGACTTGGGCAGACTTACAACAAAGTATCCATACAACTTCCTTGGCAACCCTAGAGGGCAGATTTCCTGCAAGTGGGAACCAGTACAGCAGCATAACAACTTTTTTTTGCCATTCAGTGAGCCATAGCAATGTCCTCCCAACAAAGTCTGGGCCGAGGCTCTGGGTAGACGGGGCTCTACCTTGGATGCTCTACTTTAGTCCTAAGAGAGGAAGATGCTCCTTCAATTCATGATTCCTAAATTTCTTAGAATTCTCTTTTTAAAAATATTTTTTTTAGTTGTAGATGGACACAATACCTTTATTTATTTATATGTGGTGCTGAGGATTGAACCCAGTGCCTCATACGTGTGAGCAAGTGCTCTTTCACTGAGCCACAATCCTAGCCCTCTTAGAGTTCTCTGTAACTTTCAGTATTATTCTTTCATTATTGCAATCACAAAATAATAAATAATTATTTACATTAAACTGTTTGAATTACTATGTGGTTTCTCTCTACTCCAGAATGAGCCATTGCACACCACTTTCAGAATTTCCTTAAATCTGTTTTACAAAGCATTTCTTCTCTCATGAGGTATATCTAATTTGTTTGTCTAACAAAATGCTTAACCTAGTCAGTGAGTTTTAAATGGAAATGACTACATTTCTCATTGTTACATGTATATACAATAATTTTTCACATATTCCTTGTCTATTTCTTCACATATTCCTTGTCTATTTCTTGGGTCTGACTATGTTGCCTAGGCTGGCCTCAAACTTCCAGGGTAATCATTTCTCCTATGCACCTGGAATTACAGGTATATGACACTGTACCTGGCTTTCCTAGTCTTTTAAAATCATCTTGTCTTTTATTTAGTTCCTGGTTCTTTCTTTATGGTGTTTAATCATTTAAAATTTTGCTTATTTTCTATTTCAATGGATGCATTATCAGAAATTCTCAAGACTCTAGAGGCTACAGTTGTGGCTCAGTGTAGTGATTTACTTAGCATGTGTGGAGCACTGGGTTTCATCCTCAGCACCACATAAAAAAATTTAAAAATTGGCTGGGGATGTGGCTCAAGCGGTAGCGTGCTCGCCTGGCATGCGTGCGGCCCGGGTTCAATCTTCAGCATCACATACAAAAACAAAGATATTGTATCCGCCGAAAACTGAAAAAATGAATATTAAAAATTCTCTCTAAAAAAAAAAAAAAAAAAAACCCAAAAACTTTCACAATAAATGATTGATATTTTAAAAAAATTAAAAATTAACAAATAAGATCAAGATTAAAAAAAAAGTTATTGCCTATAATCCCAGTGGCTCAGGAGGCTGAGGTAGGAGGATTGTAAGTTCAAAGCCAGCCTCAGCAAAAGTGAGGCACTAAGCAACTCAGTGAGACGCTGTCTCTAAATAAAACAAAAAATAGGGCTGGGGATGTGGCTTAGCGGATGAGTGCCCCTGAGTTCATTACCCGGTAGACCTCCACCCCGGAAAAATAAAAAAAAAAAAAACAGTTGAAAAAATTCTCAGAACTCTAAACTTGTTCTTTGTAATATGTTAACATCTTTTATGGCAAACTTTTTTTTTTTTTTTTTTTTTTAAGCAGGAAACAGTTTTATTTGGCTGCAGCCAGATCCAGAGGGTACAGCCTTTGCTATAATCATCAATCCCCTGAACCCTGAGTTCAGGGAGTTTCAGAGATTTATACCCATCATGTAAGGGGAGGGGCTCAGAAGTTCTCAGTCTGCAGAAGTTCACATAAAAGCAGCTTTTTCTTTCACTGTTCTGGTCATTGTGGCAAACTTTTCCTCATGTATTTTTTAAATGTTGGCTTCATCTTCAGGAATCATGTAATCTGCATTAAAGAAGTTGTTGCTTATGGAGTTGTTTTTCCTGCCCCTGCCCTGGCTCCTATATTGGGGATCAAAACTAGGGTCTGACACTTGCTAAACAAATGCTCTACTGCTGAGCAATACACCCAGCATTTTTCAAACAGGATGTTGCTAATTCATCCAGGTTGGCCTTAAATTTATGACCCTCCAGTTCCTCAACCTCCTGAGTAGCTAAGATTACAGGCATGTGTCACTGTACCTAGCTACGGACCTCCTGTTTATTTACATTCTTTTCTCGAGGGTTCCTGGATTAAGCAGATGAAGTAAAAGAACCAAACCATAAACCCATAAGAAGGTAGTCTTATGGTTATAAATTATTAATGGATATAATATTTTTTTTCCTACCCAGAACCCATGTTGAAATAAATTTCCCTGTTCTTATCTTGTGCTGTTTGTCCAAAAAATACTGGCCTTTGAGAGTCCAGACTTCATACAGTATTTTAGTTCACATTATAAATACACGCTGACATGAACCTTCTCTCTCATTCTCATATTTAATGTTCTTAGTAACCATGAGGAACATGATAAACTGAAGTAACATCTAGTCTTTTACCATACTCTCATAAATATTATAGAAATCCTCATCTTCTTCAACATCCTTTTCCCCATTCATGGATTATTTTCCTCCAATTCTTTTTCCTTTTGAAATTCTATGAATAGAACACTTATTAACTATGCTGTGGCTGCTTATAATTCCTCTAGGATCTATCCTCTATTTCATATCACCTTATGTAGATATAGTTTCTCTTACTGTATGCCTTTAGCATCTAATTATTACTTTGTTTGGGAATTTTGGCCCTGGACACTGTTTATCCTAACTCGAAGATGTGTAACATGTGGGCAAAATCCATAACAGCCACATGTCCAAATCAGCTTTTGTTTTGTCTAGGAGAGGAGATCAAACAAATTCAAAACAATTATTTGTGATGTTTGACAACTGAAGTTGATCACTTGCTTATCTAATCTTCTGAGAAACAGAAGAATCATATATACAGAAAACATACAAAGGAAAAACTTGAAAGAAAAGCATAGAAGAGAAACCAAGGAACACCTAAAATGCAGAATTTTAAAATATGATCCAAAGCATACCTCTATATCATCTTTAAAGATGGCTGGGGCAGGCTTGTATTCTGGATCTTCCACATCCCTGTTAAAATTACAACAAATGCTATAATTATTTTAACAAATATGATTTCTATTTACAGAACAAACAAATGAAATTTCACTGGAAGAATCTGTTAGTTTAAGAATCGAAATGAAATCTGTTTTCTAGCTAAAGTAGGGCAAGCCATATCATAAATGCTACTATATGGCAAGTAAGAAAAGAGCTAGTTCCAATTTATTCTTATTCCCAATTCAATATTAAATGTATTCTGTTATTAACCTTGAAATGTCTCCTATTTTTCTCTTTTGGGGAGAATTGAAAGATGATGTAAGGCCTTATAACAGGGATAGTGAACAATTATCATCTTTCTCTGCAACTATTATATTCTTGCCATTCTTTTCCCCTCTTTTGTCCCTAGAATTTTATGGACTAGTGGCCATGATACACTACTAGAGTGAAAAACATAAAAAGACTCATCAAAGAAACAGGTATTGTAAGGAGAGATGGTGCAACCTGTCATCCCAGAGATTCAGGAGGCTGAGGCAAGAAGTTTTTGCAAGTTCAAGGCCAGCCCAAGCAACTTACCTAGACCCTCTCTTGAAATAAAACATAAAAAGAACTGGAGATATGCTTCTGTGTACAGCTCTCCTGAATTTAATCCCCAGTACCAAGTGATTGGGGGGACAATTGTATGAGCTGGGGTACAGCTTAGTGATCAAGCATGTGTTTAGCATGCATAACATCCTGGGTTCAATTCTAGGCACCAAAACCAAAACAGGTCATGCAATCTGTTCCTTATCCTACTTTGTATGGTCAAGTACTAAAGTATTAATAGCTCTTTGAGATTTTGAACTTCAATTAATTATCTTATTTCTACATCATTTAAAGATAAACCTGACTCAGTTGAACAGAAGACATACACGGAGAATTCATGACTCTGAAATGAACATACCCATCCATAAAATCATTGGCTCTCTGTTCAGCAGCAACTGCTTTATCATCAGGTTTTCCCACTCTTTCCAAGAAGCATAATGCTGGGTCTGCTCGGATAGTGTTATATTTTTCATATCCTGAAAGTGTCACCAATTACAAAGGAAAAAAGATTAAAAGAAGGAAGACATATAAATATATGCATTCTCACATTTTTGGTGGGTGATATTCCTGAACTAAAGGGATCATATATTAAAATGACAAAAATTGAGTCATATTTTCTAGAAATTATCACAAATATTACATGATAATAATTATCTGTAAAATTTAGATGAAATTCTGTTAAGAAAAACAGAATAAACTGATCATACACACACATATTTCATAAATTAATTTTTCTTGAGAGAGGAAATGTGTAAAATGTACATCCGAGAGAGAAAGGTCATGAATACCACCCTGTAATGAGGAAATGTAGTAACTGATGGACCTAGTTTGATAGTATTATCTTTCTAATACAGAATATATTTAAAAAGTGTTATAAGAATAAAGCTATAAGGGGAAATCAATAAACTGAGAATATTTGAATAACATTATACATAGAAAAGGTTCCCCCTACCTTAACGCTTACTTACCATGTTTAAAAACCCCTATAAGGAGAGACTTATCAGCGTCAAAGTCCCACCACTCAGCAGGAACTTCTGAATGGTCTGGTTCTGGTACCCAAACATCAATATCACTTAAAAAAAAATCATGATAAAGCACAATGAATTACTTTTTATGGTATCGGGGAATGAACCCAGAGTATACTAGCACTGAACTGCATTTCCAGACCTGTTTATTTTTTATTTTGAGACAGGCTCTAAGTTTCTAAGGCTAGACTGATATAGGTGTTCCAGTGCATCTGACAGATATAATTATTACAAACAAGAAAAAAAAAAAGAAGGCAAATATTTACATAGTTTTGAAAGCAATGTGATTTTTAAGAGAGAGATTAAGTTTCAATAAGGTTTATTAAGGAATCATATTCTTTCAACTTACAACTTGCCAAAAATTATCTGGTTGAAATGTCATTTTGCATATAATAGCCCTGAAAGTGTAAATGAATTGTTTTACACTGCAAAACAAATTGTTTCTTCTACACCACTTTTTGCTAAGAAAATAAAAAAAATGGTTTAACTAAAATACATAAATATGCTTATACAAATAATTCTACGCTATGAGAATATAGTACCAAAAATTATAATAATAAATTCAGAATATTTTGGCAACTTGGCTGTTTTTTATGAGTAAGAAAGAAGTATAATACTGGCAAATTTTGCAAATGCAACTTTCTTCTCCTGTGCCTAACATTTGAAAATTATTATTTTCTCAGAGACCTTTCCTAAGTAACAAATATAATATCTCTAAAACAGAAGTCATACGTACAAAACAGCTGAAATGTTCAATTCTTTACCCTAGTAATTGAAATCATTGTCTCCTTTAGCCTAGCATATATTTGTGTTTGACAATTATTCGCAAATAAGTATCATCAATTCTTATCTATATTTACATTTTCTTTTATTATATTCAATATTCAAAGGGGTAAAAAATCAAATGGAATAAATTACTACATAAAATCATAATTATTGATTATAATTATCATAATTATTATATTTGATATACATGAATTATCAGTTTTACAGAATTAGAGATACAATAAAATACAATAAAGTATACTGAGTAGAATTTCATATGTCTTGTTAGTATACTTTCATGAATTGACTAAATAAGACCTATAGATTTAAAGAAATGAAGAATTTCCTATTCAAAATAGATTCTATGACAAAAGTTCATTTTGTAGATTGGCTGTTGTTGGGAACACAAAATAAATTTTCATATAAAAATAAACTGATAAATAGTGTACATGTTCCTAGATTAAAGAATATGATATGTCACCATTAAAATACTTGAAACAAAAGACAATGACAATGAAAAAGACAAGTTTTATAAGTAATAATAATTCACTTTTTATTTTTCATAACTATTTTCCCAGAAAAGTTTTTAAACCAAAAATTTGAGAAAGGGGTAAAGACACCTTTCTATTTTTTTGTTTGTTTGTTTGTTTGTTTGTTTTAGACTGGGGACTGAACCCAGGGGTCTTACCACTGATCCATATGCACAGCCCCTTTTTAAAAAAATATTTTATTTAAAGACAGGTGTTTCTTAGGGCCTTGCTAAATTGCTAAGGCTAGCTTTAAACATGCAATCCTCCTGGCTTAGCCTCCCAAGACATTGGGATTATAGTTATGCTGAGATTATAGGCGTGTGCCACCGGCTTTCCTTTAAATTCTTAAAGGAATGTGTCAGCACTTTAAGTGATCACTTTATTGTTCCTATGTTTGCATTAAGATAAGATTGAAATTTTGTTAGCTTAGTGCAAAAAAATAAAAAGGAAGAATGACTCTCCTTTTCTTGTAATATGGTAAAAATTTTTAAAAAGGGCATGATGAGATATCTGGTTAAAGGAGATAATTAGCTCAGAATACAGTAATTCCCAGGTCAAAAGTTTTCCTAAATTGTGAAAACAAAGTCAGTCAGTGCTACCCAGTATTAGGATTTTGTAAATTGTTAGCAAAAAGGACATGAACTAGATGCATACCTCTTGTTGATTTCTGTTCTTAAGGACTCAGCTCATATATTTTAACCTGCATAAGGACTTCTTAAACTTCCCCAGGCTAAATCATTCATTTGAAATATGTTTAAACAGCACTCACTATGCCAACAATGGCAATAATGAATTACACCAGATGCCCTTTGTAGAGTAGTACCTGCAATACTATGTGATGACTTGACGACCATGACATGATAATCTGAGTACATGCCTAATTCAGATTTGAGAAATCATGAATGGCTGAGCTGATGTCAGGTGAATGAGAGGGAGAATCAAAGAATGGGAGAATGTTTCCATAAAAACAAGAGGCAAGAGGAATCAAACATGGCATATTTGAAAAATGCGGATCTGAAGTTCAAAAGAGAGATGTGGGCTGAACAAATAGAGAGTTGGAAGACATAAGCAAGGAGACCGAAAAATGAAGCCACAGACAACACCTAAGATCAGTAACAAGAATAGAGGGCCTAAGGGAAGACTCTCTGACATTTAAAAGACAATAGAATCAAGCCTGAAAAGCAGCAAGCAGAAAGCTAAACAGTACAGGAGAATGGTACCACAGAAGCATTTTAAAAACCACAAAGTGTTCTACACAGGTAAAGTAAGGTAAACAATATGACATATACATAATATTTAGCAGCAAGAATGTTGGTTAATATCTTGAAGTGTGTGGCAAAGTTAGGAGGTAGAAGTGCTGCACTGTGGAGTGCACAAAGCATGGGAGGGAAGAAAAAGGAGACACCAAATAATAAATATTCTTCCTAAAACAAGTTTAGCTTCGAAATCAACAAGCGTGTGGGGCTGGGGTTGTGGCTCAGCGATAGAGTGCTCGCCTAGCACGTGCAAGGCCCTGGGTTCGATCCTTAGCATCACATAAAAGTAAATAAATAAAATAAAGGTATTGTGTTCAACTACAACTAAAAAATAAATTAATTAAAAAAAAAAAAGAAATCAACACACGCAATAATGGAGACACTGGGTCAAAGTGTTAAGTGTGTGTGTGTATGTACCGGGTACATTTATATATGGAATACAAGATACAATGAGAGACCAAAGAGCACTAGATTAATGAAAGAAAAGGAAAAAAAAAGAAAAAGAAAGGGATAATCCAGAGAGCAGACCCTGGGAAATCACGAAATCAGACCCATTCAGGCCAAGGGAATCAGTCAATTCATCACCACATATTTAAGTATTACTTAATACGTCCCAGATTCTAAGGCTTGAAATAAGACAGATAATGCACTTACCTTTAAAGCAGGTTAAATTGAAAAGAAGGGAGAAAAATGATATTAAAAAATAAGCACAATTTTTGAATAGCAAAGGTATTATGAATCAGATAAAACAAAGTTAACTAGTGATAACTGGTGGGCTACTGTAGCTGAGGTGGGCAAGGCAGGCTTACCAGAGAAGGAAATCCTAGAGATTTGAATAATTTGAAGGAGCAATTCTATGGAAGATCTGGGGCAAGGGTAGTAGGACCAGGAGAGAAGCATAGAATAAACTTTGATATTAGAGGAACAGAAAGACCAGCGTACCTGGACTATACTAGGTGAAGGGCAAAGTGAAGGAAAAGGTCAACGGGAATTTGGCTTTTATTCTGAGAAACAAGAAGCATCTGGAGGGTATGACTTGATTATTGCTTTGAAAAGATTTCTCTGGCTACTGTTTGAAGGATAAGGTATAGAGAGGAGAAAATAAATGCAAAGACAATCAATTGAACGTATGCCAGAATGATTCAGGAAACAGAGTTAAGGGAGGGGAGAGACAAATGTTTCAGAATAGAATGATTACCAAAGGAGTAAAATTCTTACAAGATAAAAACAGATAAGTTATAAGCCACAAGGTTTACCTAAAGAGAGGGACCATTTCTACAGTATCCTAAAGGAAGAATAAGTGGAAATATATGCAAGAAGAACTAAAGGTAGCTCTTGTCTTACTGTTTGCTACATGAAATATATACCAACCTCATTATTGGAGGTTGCTGGTGGTAGGGTGGAAGGAAGGGTTGAGAAAAGAGGTTCGAGATGATCCTCATAAGAAGTTGGAAAGCGAATTTACTAGCCACAGTGGTTAAACAGCCTGTGCTTAATCTTGTTTGATGTGAGTACATCTCACATGACTTGAGGATTTTTTTCAACAATGTTTATCTGCTTAGAGAATGTGAGAAGTAAAAAAATATTTGGGTTTCACTGGAGCTGAGGTTAGCAGAGATGTAAAACAGAGAGAAAGGCAGGCAAAGGGAATTAAGGAACTTAGTTTAGGCATAGACACCTGAACTATAAAATCTAGGCTGAATAATGAGAAAAGAGTGGGCATAAAAATACTAACACCTAATAATAATAAGAAAAGGGACATTGTGATGAGGTTAATGAATTATGAGAAGTATCCAGGTTAAGGAGTTGGAAGGACGGATTGAGGGACAGAATTCATATTTAAGAAGCAGTGCTATTAATGGTGATGACAAGATGAAGTACATGATTATGTGAATATATGCCTAAAGCAAAGAGAAAAAAGATGCTGGTTTAGAAAAAGAAACTGAGACTGCCAGGTGTAGTGCTGGAAGGCTGAGACAGAAAGATCAGAAGTTCAAGGCCAATATGAGCAAAATAAGGAAACCCTGTCTCAGAGAGCTAAGGAAATTTCTGTTTGAAAGCTTTCCTACCTTTTTTCTAAAACAAAGGAGGGATATCAGTTGCCAAGAATAAACAGTTGAGTAGGAGGTTAATGTGTGAAGGTTCAAACTCTAGCAAAACACACACACACACACACACACACACACACACACAGATGTTTCTGAAGAGATGAATGAATCAGTCAATATATTTCTGTCTGCCTTAATGGCATCTAGGTTACAAATCATTCTTAACATTATCACCACCACCATATTGTTATGATTACAACTTTTAGTGACAAGCCAATGATAAGAATAGCAGAAAAATGGCAATGAATTGGCAAGGGTTAATTCCCAAGGTAGGGGATTTTCCTATTTGTGAATTTCCCTGAATTAAGGAGCCACTTAACTAAGACAATATGATGTTTGCCTCATCGTGTTAGTGGAAAATGAATATACACATTATTTACTTTACCTTGCATCTACTCCATCAAATACTTTCTGACACTCATTACCAATGACTTCTTGCTTTAGATAATATAGCATTCTTACACGAAGCAAAACTCTGAAAACAAGAGAAAATAAAAAGGAACAAAGATTATTCACTTAAAAAAAATTCATCTAAGGGGTTAAAGTTAGGAAGGAATTTGTACATAAATTTTCTTTTGGTGAGGTGGGATGTTCTGGGGATCAAACCTGGGAGTGCTTTAGCACTCAGATCACCAATCCTTTTTCCCTTTATTTTTAAATTTTGAGACAGAATCTCACTAAGTTGCTAAGGATGGCCTTGAACTTGAAGTTCTCCTGTTTCAGCGTCACAAGCTGCTAAGATTACAAGCATATGTCACCATGCCTGGCTGAATATGTATATTTAAAAAAATTTTTAAATTTGTTTTAATTAGTTACACATGACAGTAGAAAGCATTTATGCACGTTGATTTATCATACATTGATGGGATATAATTTCTCACTTTTCTGAGTGTACATGTTGCAGAATCATATTGGTAATGTAGTCTGTCTCTCTCTCTCTCTCTCTCTCACACACACACACACACTATATATACAGTACTAATGTCTATTTCATTCTACTATCTTTCCTATCCTCACATCCCCTCCCCTACCTTCCCATCACTTCCTTCTATCTAATCTAAGGTAAAGCTGTTCTTCCCTAGGGCTCCCCCCCTTATTGTGAATTAGCATTTGCACGTGAGGGAAAACATTTGACCTTCAGTTTTGTGGGATTGGCTTATTTCTCTTAGCATGATATTCTCCAACTTCAACAACTTACTGGCAAATTCCATAATTTTACTCTTCTTTAAACCTGAATAATATTCCATTGAGTATATATACCACATTTTCTTTACCCATTCATCTGTTGAAGGATACCTAGGTTTCTTCCATAGTCTAGCTACTGTGAATTGAGCTGATATAAACATGTGTCACCATGCCTGGCTAAATATATATACATTTATAACAAAATGAGTAAATGAACCTCATTACTATCAATATATGAAAGATTTCTCCAAAATCTCCACGTTATTATTATTTTCCCAGTAAAAGATAATGAGTTCATCTGAAGGCCAGTTCTATTTATCTGTTGGTGAAAACAGTGACACAAAGGTATCCTGATTGCCAAAGGATACATGATTAAATTACTAGCAGAATTAGCCTAAGACAATGCTATCTCTATATAACATACTTTATGATTGTTGATAACTTAAGAAAAGTAAACTTTTAAGAAATGGTATTAAAATACCCTACTACCTACTTATTACAGTGGTGTTTTATATGTTTTTTGTAGCCTTCATCTTGAAGTAGCTGCTCAGGATTATATTTTCGAAGCCATTCTGCTTTTTGTATATCAAATGAACTTGTCTGAGTCTTCACTTTTTTCCCTTTTCGACCCCTGGGTACAGGAGCTGATAGGCCTGTTAAAATGAGAAGTCCATGTGAAATCAGGAGAAATTTGTATGAAGACCTATAATATGAAAGATTTTTTTCTAAGGACTGTGGTTGTGGCTCAGTAGTAGAGTGCTTGCTTAGCATGCGTGAGGCACTGGGTTCGTTAACAATATTAACCCAGTCACAAGTCAGGATGATGGTTTTAAACATATTAAAACAATTCCCACCCCCCAATTATCTAATAATTCTGTATGTCTAATTAGAATGATCATTATAATTTCCGTTTTGTTCCCAAACAGGTTGATTTTTTTTCTGCATGTGAAAAGGACAAGATCAAACTTATCCCTCTATTTTACTTTTGCTGCCTAGTTACTAAAAGATAGGATTGGCCTCTTGTCTTTCAAAAATTGATTTTACTAATAACATGGATTAGGTTGGCCATTGGGGGTTCCTGTTCAAGATAGCTAAATTCATCATTTCTTGAGATTTTGTTGCACTGTATTTTTAAAAAAGTATCCTTCCTCCTCCTCCTCCTCCTCATCATCATTACATAGTTCATATTTGTTTCTGAAGTCCCAACATAGACTTTTCTTATCTAATTCACTCACTCCCTCTTCCCAGAGATCATCAGTACCTTGAATTTGTTTTCTTGTTCCATGCCTGTTTATATAATTATTATATATGGATGAAAAAATGTTTAGCATAAAAGTATTTAAGTATTTAATATTAAGGGCACTAAATTTCAGTAGTTAGTATTAAGGTTTATATTATACATGTAATCCTACAATAAATCTCTATTTTAAAAGCTTATAGAATGAGATCTTAGCAAATCTCTTTCTTAAATCCCTATTTTCAGCTTCTTGCTTGGTGTCTAATAACATCTCTTTGAAGCATAAAAACAGATATTTTTCCCCATCTGACAATTTTTATATTTTCACAGGGAGAGATATATATAGTGTGATTACATATATTTATTTTTACCACTTCATTGTTTTCATTCCCTCCTTTCTGTGTTGTTGCAGAACGATAAATAACTTTATATTTCAATCCCTTATATTCTCACTGGTTTGGAAACTGAACAGTGCATAAACATATATACAAAATTTTCCTGATAAAATCTGTAGATATTCTAGATTTATAAATCTTCCCATTATTTTCTCAATTCCACCATTCAGTTCTTCAATTCCTGTAATTTACAGGAGATTTGTTTGTGCTCTCATTGTTTTTGTTAGCATTTTGTTCCTTCAAAACCACTGTATGGTATCTGAAATATCTTCACTAAAATTTTTAATTATAGTTCAAAAATAAACTTTTCCCTTTCCTCCAAGTTCATTCTAATGGTTTAGTTTTAGCCTCTATCTTTCATGTGAGAGACTATCTCAGATGTCTGATAATCTTTCATTATGTTGGCTTTTATTTAAGAATGACAGATTAAAAAGCTAATATGTAGTTTTAAAGTACTGAGCCTGTTGAATGTGAGATCACAGAAGAGCAAATGACTGGAGTTTTGCCCTTAGATAATGGTCTAGCAAAGTTCAAATAAGGTGGTGATTTTCATACTGGAGTACTGTATTACCAGTATCCAAATATTCACTCAATGCTTATTTACTAGCACCACATATTAACTACCAGTTCAACCCAAAGATCCTTATATTTTACTCTACCTAATGAATAAACTTCAATTTTCATCCTGCTATATGGAGTTGAAGAGGTTATCTGGAGATCTGTCTCTTTTTAAACAGCTTTTAATTACAATCCCTGTCTTATCACATAACACTTCTAGAGGTGTCATATGCCCAAAATTCTTGAGACTTTTAAGAAATCTGTGAAGAAAAACAGTTTTTCCCCCCCTTTTCCACAGCTAAGATTAAGCTCTCTTTGGTTGGTTAAGTCAGGTATCACTAATCTATTTGCTTTCAACTTCTAAAACTTTGTTGATACTTTGTCCCTCATCCTCCTCTTTTCTCAGGGTTTATGCTTATTTTAAAATAATGTGGAACATAAGCATATACAAAAGTAGATGGAATATTATGATGAATCCCCATGTGTTATCATCCAACTTTAATAATTATCAAAAATCCATGGCTATTTCATCTCTATTCTGTATACTACCCAAATTCCCATACTATTTGAAGTAAATCTAAGATATTAACCATTTCACTCATAAACATATTAATGTCTCCTTAAAAAATGTCTATGGAAGGGCTGGTATTATGGCTCAGCGGCAGAACACATGCCTTGTATATATGAGGCATTGGGTTTGATCCTCAGCGCCACATAAAAATAAACAAACAAACAAACAAATAAATAAATAAAGGTACTGTGTCCATCTACAACTAAAAAAAATATTTTTAAAAAAGTCTACATAGGGGGCTGGGATTGTGGCTCAGCGGTAGAGCGCTCGCCTGGCATGGGTGGGACCGGGGTTCTATCCTCAGCACCACATAAAAAATAAAAGGCATTGTGTTGTGTCCATCTACACCTAAAAAAAAATAAATAAATAAAACTCAGTTAAAAAAAAGTCTACATAATATAATAATAATTCCTTAATATTCAATATTTAAATGTCCAGTAATCTAATAAAGATAATACATTTTTTTTTAAATTTTAATATTTATTTATTTTTTTTTTAGTTTTCGGCGGACACAACATCTTTGTTTGTATGTGGTGCTGAGGATCGAACCCGGGCCGCACGCATGCCAGGCAAGCGCGCTACCGCTTGAGCCACATCCCCAGCCCAAGATAATATATTTTTTTCTCTTGCTTATCTTAATCAGAATCCAAATAAAGTCTCTAAAATCCAATCTCTCTTTTAAATATTTTCTTTAGTTGTAGATGGACACAATACCTTTATTTAATTAATTTATTTTTTATGTGGTGTTGAGGTTAGAACCCAGTGCCTCACACATGTTAGGCAAGTGCTGTATCTCTGAGCTACAACCTGAGCCTGACTCCAATCTCTTTTAGGTTATAGCAGGGTTTCACTTCAGTATTATTATTCATGTTTTGGGCTAGACGGTTGTTCATTGTGAGAAACTGTTTACCTCTAACCTCTACCACACTAGATGCAAGTAACATGCTTAAGTTGAGATTAGCTGTGGTGGAAGTGGGACTAGACTGAGTCATAAGATCATCTCTGGTTGAGAAGCACTAAAGCCTTGTTAGTTTCTTCCTAATTTTATTTATTTATTTAATTTTTTTTGCTCTGGGGATTAAACTGAGGGGTATGTTACCACTGAGTTACATCTCCATTGTTTTGAGACAGGGTTTTGCTAAGTTGCCCAGTTCACAGTGGCCTTGAAATTTTGATGCACCAGCCTGGGCCTCCTGAGTAGTTGGGATAGCAGGCATGCACCACAGTGCCTAGCTTTCTTTCCTATTTTATAAATGGAGTTTCAAAGAACAGTGAAATCTGTGTGTTTCCTCCATCCTTACTCAGAAGTCAGTGCTTCATATTAACTACATGTCTCTTATTAAGATGGGCTAATATAAACCATCCCATATAAAATATGTGCTTGCTTTTGTCCTCCATCTCAAGATTTTGTATATTTACTTAACAATATTTATCACAATCTACAATTATTTAGCTAATTTATCTACATTCTAACTATTTCTGTCTCCCTGGCTATAATGTAAGGTTTATGAGCTCAGGAGTCTTGTCTAATCTTACATCTTTTTATTTTTTCCAGCACTTTGCACAAGAAACATACAATAGGTGATCAATTAATTTTTTTTTATTAAACAGGACAAGATGGCATCACAAATTTAAGGCACAATAATTTTTTTTTTAAATAGAAAAGAACATTCTGTTAGCAAGCCTATGGACAAAAAAGTACTTGCATATTCCTCTGATATGGGTGTAAACTGGTTTAATCACATTGGAAAGCAAACTAAAGTATTTATGAAAATTTAAAATGAATATCAATGCTTTTCAAACTTTAATATGCATACAAATGGCTGAGGATCCCACTAAAAAGAAGATTCTGATTCAGTAAATCTAAGGCACTAAGACTTTGCAATTCTAAGATCTCAGGAGACAAGATGTTTTTGATCTAGAGACCACATTTAAAGTACTAAAGATATATGTTTGCTATACCTCAATAATTCTATTTTTTGATATCTGCTTTACTGAAAGATTTATTCATATGCATAAGGACTAAACAAAGCGGTTCACTGAAACTTATTTTTTAATTTTCTAAGAGTAGAAACCTATATATCCATCATTAAAGGAAACGCAAAACAAATTAAGAAATATACATACTATGGAATACTAAACAGAAAATAAAAACTGAGATGGATCAACATGAACACAAATGGAAAGACCTCTATATAAGTCAACAACTTGTAAACTGATACATATATGACAACAATAAGTAAAATCCAAATATCTAACAAACTAATAACACTGGCATTTTCTGAAGTTGGAACTTTAAGGGTGAAGATGAAAGTTCCTTAATACTACCTGAACGATGTAATATTTTATAGTAGAATATGTTAAGCGTTAATTATTTAACAAAAAAAAAAGAAAACAAAAAAATGTTTTTACCTAGATGATTTTGTAACTCTCGTGTCTGCCCATCTTCAGTTGGAGTAATAAGATCCCATATGAAACCTTTAATTTTCTCATCTCCTCGGTAGTGAACAAGGCAATATGCCAAGAGAGCTCGGCAAATTATTTCTACATCGTGCTCATTTAACTGCCTTTTAAAACGTCCATGAGACAGAATCTCTCTCCATCGGCCCCACCTAGTTATAAAAGGTATATTTACATTGATATTAAGTAAAGTTCTAGAAAGAAACAACTTACAGATGAAGAGCAAGAGAAAAAAATAACACACACACAACAAAAACCAACAACACAACAAACAAAACAACTCTCTCATTAACAGACTTTGCTAATGATGTTGTCCTCCATGTATGAACAAAGAGGAATAGTGTGGTAATTTCTATTATATTTACTCAATAATGAAATATAACATTATCTACTTTGTATTACTAAATACACAAATTGGAAAACAAGGAGTTTGATGTGATAAATTTATAATTTAAACACTTAACCTATCTCCTCATTCTCCAATTGAATATTTGTTAAATACAGAAATCCTGGATATTTAAAAAATAGATCTTATTGATTTTAAAAGATAAAAATTACTGGAAAACAGTAATTTTCTCTAACTTTATATGACTGCTTAAAAAAACATTAAAAATAATATTTTACCCATAAACTAGCAAGTTTTTCTCTACTCTGAAGCATTCAGTTCTTCCATAGCCATTGGAACGATCACAGGGTCTCCGTAGTTTGGGTTTTTCATCTCCTTCACTTTCAGCTTCAGATAATTCAGCCAATTCATCTTTTGTGGCACTAAAGGGTCTTGTTTGTTTCCTAATTCTTGGAGTGTCAATAACCAAGCTGTTCTGTAAAATTTAACAGCTATTACTTGAAGTTATTTTTAATACTTTTGCTTGTAATAATGTTTTAGATTTTCACCTTCTAAATTGTACAAACAATAATTTTAGAAAGCAAAAAAAAAAAAAAATTACTAATAAGTTCTGCCACTCTACCAAATCACCTTAAAAATATTTACATTCCTCTAAAATTTTTACCACATATGTACAATTTTGTAAATTACAGTCAAAGGCTTAACATAATTTGGTATTCTGCTTTATTATTAATATAAAAATCATTGCACTTCTACAATAATCATAAAATAAATTTAGCCTAAATTTATGCCTCCTAATTTGTTTTACCTAATTAATTCACAATTTGATTTAGACTTTTGATTTTTAACATAAATAATGCTAAAGTAAATATTTGTGATCTAAATTTAGCCTAGAAATAAATCTGAAAGAAGGAAAATACATAACAATTGAAACACTGGTCAAAAGTTATAAATATTTTGTAGATTTAGAAATATGTTTTAGTAATCTCTAAGAGTTATACTAATATTAAAAGGCATATATGTATCATCTTCCCTATAGTCAATTTAGTTTAATTCATTCAAAATACATCTTCTACTTTTATTAAAAAACTTCTCTAAGTTAGGGAAACCATACTCTTGAGAGTCAGATAAATGTGTTTAAAAAAAAAAAAATGCTGTTCAGAATGAACTGTACAAGAGCGTCTAAAGAAAGTCAGAGAAAACATCACAAAATAGTGATACCAGACTTTGCCAGGCAGGGAGGAAACAGCATTACAAGAGGAGGAAAGAACAAGGGGCCAGAAAAGGAATCACATATTTAGGCTAAGTCTGAATCATAGAGCAGAAGAGAATATAACTCATTTATGATTTTTAATAGTGATTTGCAGAGTTCACTGCTTCTTTAGCATGTGAAAATGCCTCAGACTATAATATTTTTTCAAATTTACTTGCTTCACAAAATTATATATATTTCAAAAACACATTAAGTATTAATGATTGTAAATGGCAGTGATGTTATTCATAACTGTTAAGCTTTACATGTTAAAAAACTACCTAAAAAAGATTCCATGTGGGCTGGGATTGTGGCTCAGCGGTAGAGCACTCGCTTCGCACGTGCCAGTCCCTGGGTTCGATCCTCAGCACCACATAAAAAAATAAACAAGTGAAATAAAGGTGTTGTGTCCAACTACAACTAAAAAATAATTAAAAAAAAAAGATTCCATGTATCAATGCTTACTATGAAATTAATCATGAGGATGTTATTTTGAAATTAAGTAAGGATTAGAAACTTTAATTCCTATAAAATTATTGGACAGGTGTCTTAGAAGGTAGGCAGTTAATGCTATAATTATCGTTTCCATTAATTTTATTTTAGCTTTCTGGCTCTGTCTTCCTAGAGAAATCATAAAAGAAAGAGTTTATAAATGCCACTTCTTGACTGCTTTTTTACTGGATCATTAATGGGTTGACACCAACAAAACAAAAAGGAGAAAAGTAATTTATGAATTTAAGAGATATAAAAAGGATTAAATTAAAGCAATGTCTAACTCATTCTCCTACTTCATTTCAATTTATGTGTGCAGAGATTTTTATTAGTTACCTTTACAACTGAATACCTTTAAGATACTATTATGTTATTGCCAAAGTATCTCAAAACAAAATTACGTTTAGAGGGAAATACTTACTCTGCCACTGATGGCATCAATATCTATTTCTGCTTTTTTAGCCCATTTTTGCCAGAAATTGGGATCATCTAAGGAAATATCTGTCCGGTTTCCAGATGCCACAAAACTTGCCTGAAATATATAATGGCAATTTTTTCAAGTCATTATGAAGTTGAAAGGGAAAATCTATAAAAGTACACTTAAACTATTATCTCCTCACATTTACTGTGGATAGAATTTGAATTCAGTATACACACTCAGACTCAAAGAAATGTTTCAAATCCAGTGGTCTGAAATATAACACAGCATTTGTTTAAAGCAAAGGCTTGATGCCAACACAGGTTAGAGTTTATGAGCAGAGTTAAATAAGTTACTACTGTTGGTTAACTCTTAATCTTTGTAAGCAAGGAAACTGCATAGGACAGATATACATAAACATTAAGAAATTAAGGTACAAAAAGAGTTAGAAAAATCTACCTACACAATATAGTTCATTTTCTGGTACCATACTTTATATCCATCACGTTTTCAAATATGTATTATCTCCTGAAAAAAAATGCAACATAATATATGGAAAATAAAAATGAATTGTTGGCTATCTTTATTTTTAAAATTCTTTTCCAGTGGCTGCAGATGTAGGTTGGTGGTAGAATGCTTTCAAACCACGTTCAAGGTCCTGGGTTTTACTACTAGCACCATTAAAAAAAAAAAAAAAAGAAAGAAAGAAAGAAAGAAAAGAGAAAAAAGATACTTTCCTTACTATAAATATACTGTATAAATGTTGTAAATATTTAAGAAAATACAGAACAAAAGAAAATAAATATTTTACTTGGAAGAAACGTTAGTACATTTCAACTCTATAGTTTGTGGATTAATAACCATTATTTATAATTTAAGATATTGAAAACAAAAATGCCATGTTAAAAAAAAATAATCAAACAGTTTTATAAAAAAATAAAGAAGAAATAGATACATGATGCTTTAAGCAAGAAAAGGGACGGAAAAAGTCATGCCAAATCTTATACAAATAAATAGAAGAATATTTTTAAAAAATATTTATTTTTTAGTTGTATTTGAACACAATACCTTTATTTTATTTATTTTTTTATGTGGTACCGAAGATCAAACCCAGGCCCTTGCACAGGCTAGGTGAACTTTCTACTGCTGAGACACTACCCGGGTCCCAATAGAAGAATATTTTACATTAAAAAGATTTTTAAAGGTGAACCTAAGAGGTAAATTAAAATACTGCCTAATTACTGGAATGTAATTGAGGATGTTAAATCTTCATTTTAAAAAAACATTTTGATAGAATTTTAAAATGTTGAAAAACCATACATTAAAAGAGAATAAAACTTAAAAACAAGCCAATTACAACACTCAAGATAACTGAAGGTTGAACACAAGATAATAAACATCAAGGAATTATATCTAATTTTATTTTTAAATGTTATCATATTGTGGTTATGTTTTTAAAAAGTCTATCTTTAGTAATACTATGGAAACATGTATAAAGTGATGATATGAGAGCTGAGCTGAGATTTGCATCAAAATAATATGAAAGATGGGTGGGTAGTAATGAAACAGTTTAGTATGAGTTGATAATGTTTAAGGTGGATGATGAGTATACATCTTTCATCATGATATTCTGTCTGTATTTGTAGTTTAAAACTTTATAAAATGATTACAAAATGAATAGGAACAAAATTGAAATATTAAATGCCTCTGTTTGAAGTTTGAATCTTAAAGATTCGATTCTAGTCATTGCTTACCAAGTAATAAGTACATTCATTCATTCCACCTAGCTTTCCTCTGAAATTGGGCTTTTAAGGTGTTTGTATAAAGTGTTAAATATTATAAGTGTTTAAAAATGTCTTTTCCTGGCATATTTATGATATTTATATGAAATTGAATTGACAGTAATAAATGCTTTAATGAAATGAATTTAAATTCCTTTTTTCTTTTTTGCTTCCTCTAACCCACAGAGTAAATATTATAAAACTTTTCTAAAAATTATATATATATATTTTTTTACTTGTTTGAAATGATGAATGTGGTAGATTGAATTATGGCTCCTGAAGATATATTGTCCTAATCCCTAGAATGTTGTATTGTCTTATATGGTAAAAGTGAGTTGGCAGTTATAATGTAGGATCTTGAAATGGGATATTAGCTTATCCATGTGGCTGCTAAATGTCATTACAAGTCCCCTTACAAGAAGGAGGCAGAGGAAGATTTGTCTATAAAAAGAGGAAAAGGATATGACACAACAGAAGCAGAGATTGGAGTACTGTGGCCACAAGCCAAGGAATGCAGACATTCTTAGGAACTGGAAGAGATAAGAGATTCTCCCCTGGAGCCTCCAGAATGAACCAGCCTTGCTGACTCTTGATTTTAACCCTGGCAGACTGATGTTGGACTTCTGACATCCAGAACTATAAGAGAATAAATGTGTATTGTTTTAAGCCACTAAATTTGCAGGAAATTTTTACAGTGGCAATAGGAGATAATACAACGAGACACCTATTAATAATAAGCCACATATTAAAAACTCATATCCAACCTGAAATAACAAAGGCTAACTAGCTTGATGAAACCAAAAGAAGAAAGCCATCATTATCTGTATAAAAGTAAGAACAGATTGAGTATCCCATAAGCAAAATGCCTGGGATTACTTCTATTCAGATTTCAGATTTTACACATTCATTTATGCAACATTTGCTTAGACTTTACTGGTTGAGTATTTCTAATCCAACAATCTCAAACTAGAAATGTTCCAAATCCAAAACTCTTTAGGTATTGTGTTGATACTCAATTTTGGAGCACTTTGGATTTTGGATATTCAGAGTACAGATGCTTAACTTATTTAAGATAACATTTCATCAAACTGGCATATGAATAAGTACAATGGACAGATATCTAATTATGTGCTAGTAAGTCCTAAATTATACGGGACTTCACTTTGTTGTCTCAGAAACAAATTTCTTGCCGAGCTTCATGGAGCACAGCAGTACTCCCAGCTACTTGTGAGGCTGAGGCAGGAGAAGTCCAAGTTCCAGGCCATCCTGGGTAACTTTGTGAGACTTTGTCTCAAAATAATCTTTTAAAAATATATATACATATATTTTAGTTGTCAACAGATGTTTTTTGTTTTATTAATTTATTTATATGCAGTGCAGAGGATCAAACCCAGGGCCTCACACATGCCTGGCAAGTGCTCTACCACTAAGCCACAACTCCAACTCCCTCAAAATAAAATTTAAGAAAAGGGTTGGGGATGTACTTCAGTGGTAGAGTGCTTGTCTAGCTTCTGCAAGGCCCTGGGTTCAATTCCCAGTACTGGGGGGGAGGGGGGGAAGACAGAAAGAAAAAAAATGAATTTCATACAACCAAGGACATATGATATTTTCAAATCTTCACTGATACAAATTTAACAATTTTTAGGAACTGTGAAAAGTTCACTGAACAGAGTTCACAGGGCTTTATTTTGAATTCTAGTTCACTGATACATGTACCTTGAGACTGACCCCAGGTCCTAGTAGTGGGGGTAAACTGACGGCAATCTACCACTGATTATCCCATCCCTTTTTAATTTTTTATTTGAGACAGGGTCTTGTTAAGTTGCCAAAGCTAGCTTCAATCTTGTGATTCTCCTGCCTCAAATTCCCCAGCAGCTGGGATTATAGGAATAAACGTTTGTACCCAGCTTGCCCCTTGAGATTGAAATCAATATAGTAAATGCCTATGTTTTATATATATTGAGAACACTCAACATGCCATAAATACCAAAAGACATTGGATGAAAACAGATTTTTAAACACTGTAGTAGATAATCATTTTTATTCTGATACCACATAACTGTTGAAAATTAAAACAATTTGCCAAGAAGAAACTAATTTTGTAATTAAATAGCTTTGGTTACATTCATAACAAATTTTATTTTTCAAACAAAAATTTTCTAAAGTTCCTAAATAATTCAAGATGATATTATGAACTGACATATAACCTAATTTCAAGATAACTTATATGATTCTCAAGGATTATGACAATGGAATAATGGCTATGGAAATGAAAAGCCCATGTGGAAGATGTGATGCAGTACTGGTTCATGCAATTCAAACTTTTTTTCCATACCAAATTTTAAAAACTCACACTACAGCAGCCTGGGATTGCAGCTCAGTGTTAGAGTACTGGTCTAGTATGTACAAGATAACAACAACAAAAAATCAGATAACAATAAACTACTCTATTTCTAGGACAAACCTGATGTCCTTATGAAAACCTCTCAGAACAAGGTTTAGATGATACCTACTTATACATGAAGTTACGAATAATGAGTTCTATTTGATGGTTATGTACCAAGCATAAATATTCTTATTTTTGAAATGGGGACTTCCTATGTTGCTCAGGCTGGCCTTGAACTTGGATCTTTTGCCACAGACTTATCTAGAGTAGCTGGGATTACAGGCATGCAAAACCGTATCTGGCTTGATCTAAGTATTCTTAAAAGCAGTGTGCATGGGCTGGGGATGTGGCTCAAGCGGTAGCGCGCTCGCCTGGCATGCATGCGGCCCGGTTCGATCCTCAGCACCACATACAAACAAAGATGTTGTGTCTGCTAAAAACTTAAAAAAAAAAAAAAAAAAAGCAGTGTGCTCTATTTATGTAGCTCCTTTTCAAATTCTATTTGATAATGCAAATAAGTGAATACCTTATTTGTCCAAACCTTTAAAAAAAAAACTATATATAGCAAAAGTCTTTGAAAATTCTAGGAAAAAGTATAAAATACTACCAACAAGGAAGTACCACATTCCATTCTGCCAAATGTCCACTATTTATTACCATTCCCATATATCTAATGGCACTGGCCTAATTATTTAGGAAATAAACAAATTATAAAGCAATTCTCTGGGCTCTTGTCAGCTATTTTGTGAGCTTTTTCTCAAAATCTAACAGTTACTTACTTTCTGAGCTGAGACTTTAACACAGTTAAGTGTTTCTTATTCTCAGAGTATATCTGATTATGAGTAGTGTATATCTGAATTATCTAAGTAGTACTTTCACAGTATTTTATAGTAGAGAAGGCTAAGTATGATGATTATGATCTCTTTAAACTCTAGAAAGACTCAGAGGTTAAGTTAATTGTCCAAGGTCACTCAGTTTATAAGTCAGAATTGAAACACTGTTATTTTGACTTCCATGATTATTATCATTAACATTTTAAATGAGGAAGCCTAGACTTATATGTGGTCATTATATGCTTTTTTGTACACCTTCATTACAAAAAAAATTAAGGAAAAATCTCTCTATGCTTAGCTTAATCAATAAATATGACGATTAAAACTAATAATACCTTTGGTATTAACTGGATTTCACTGAATTTTACACATAAGAAAAAAAATCTGTATAACCAGGACCGGTGTTACATGCCTACAATCTTAGCTATTTGGGAGGCTAGGGCAGGAGGATCCAAATTCCAGGTTAGGCTGGAAAACTTGGCTGAGACCGACCCATCTTAAAATAAGAAAATAAAAATAAGGTCTGGGAATGTAGCTCAGTGGTAGAATGCCCTGCCCTGGATTCAATCCCCTGACCCATGACGCAAAGGAATAAAAGTAAACAAGATTTTCCATGAAAGATATTAAAGCTAGCCATTATGACCACTTTTATTTAAAACCTTATACTGAATCATTATTTCTTTTGGTTCTATGATACTACTATCTACTTGTACTACTATTTATTTTCTATTAATTATTAACTTCCCCAATTTTTTACCTGTATCACAACCAATTCTCCTGGATGCCCTATAAATGTTGCAAGCAAAAGCTCCAATATTTTATTTTCCCCATATGAACTTCTTTCTGCATTCTTCATGTTTTATAACAATATGACCCTACTAGCTACAAGTTAGAATTGTCAAGTCATTTTGATAACCTGTTCTACAAATTTCTAGTTGGTCATCAACTCCTACTGGATCTCTACTCTCCTAGCTCACACATCATTATTTGCTAAACACATTTCTTTAAGATCTCCCTGCCTCTAGACTTTCCCCTTTCCAACTTGTTTTCCACATTGCTGCTAGAGTTAAATTTTGAAACTTGATTGCATGTGACTATTTTCTGGTTAAGGAGCTTTTTAAAAAAAGCTGAACTGCCTTCCAAATGACACATAAATTTCTTTACAAATTGGATCCAACTTCCCGAACTTCTTCAACTCCATCTAATTAATTCCATGCCATATTCTGAAACCTTCTCTGTACATTAGCAATGTATAATTCAGTTATGAGGATTTCTCTCTCTTTTACAAACACAATGTAATTCACAATTTTGTCAAGCTTCAACTAAGGCTTTCCTTACTCTCTGCTCTCCTATTGAACACAATGAAACAATTTCTTATTTTATTTTTTCCAGCAACTATAGTCCTTTCATTTTTAGTATAGTATTTTGGAGGGCACCTGACATAAGATTTCATTGGCCTATGAATGAATGCAAGCAATTTTTATTTGAAGAATGATATCATTACTTTTAGTGAAGCACATAAAAGGCTACTATAACAAAGGGATTCCCCATAAAGACAAATATTTCTGGGTGGGAAGCAAAATGGGGATGAGAATGGGGATGGGGACGAAGGAAAACGTAGAAAAGAAGATGAAAGAAGAAAATTTGTATGAATCAGTACAGATGATAAAAAGTACTGTGATAAAAAAAAACACTTCAGATGAATGGAAAACATAGGTTTAACATGTCTTTGTTGAAAAGAAAAGAAACAAGGAAAGAATAAAACATAAAATATGTAAAGAATATTAGTAAACTGAAATTTTTTTCCTACAAATTGAACATATAGTTATTAATTCTTCTTTTAAAGAAAGAAACTTCATTTTATTCTCCCAAAATTAGATTTTAGTATTTAAAAGGAAATAGGAATTCTTTCCTCTCCTTTAGGTTCTTTTAATTATTAAGGTTAATATAAGCTGATTTAACCTCCTACATTATTACTTATATTTTGCTGTCACTGGTATATTTTTTAGTTTCTAAAGTTTTTTGATTTCAAATGTCCTATTCTGAATAATATGCAAAAGTAGTTGCAAGTATTTCAATTTGGCTCCAAAGAGTTCGTGTGAAATTTTATGTAAGATCAGAAAAACTGAAGGAAAGGGATATATTATTTATAACTTTGAGATAACTCACTATATTTACAGATTTTGAATAAGAGACATTAAAATTTTTCAGTAAGAGACACAAACATCATTGCTTATGTTTAAAAAATATAGTACTCACTGTTACCTTGGCAAATGTTGACCCACGTCCTTCTGATTCAATTGTAATCGTTTTTGTACGACGCAGTAAAATCTGATCTATATCCTCTTCACAGAATTTAGAGCCTTCATCTTCTTCTTCCATAATGGCACCATAAGCACCTCTTCGAAGCAGGTCTTCTATTTCCTTTTTGGAAAGCTGTTGAATCTAAAAGGAAAAGAATTCTGGTAATAACTGTATTTTTAAAGTTATAGAATGCAAAAGTATCCCTAAAGAATGTCAAAATTGTGAGAAGATATATTTAACTTGCATTTGGGTTGGGATGCAAATGAGAGAGAATTCATGGAAAGAATATATGTAAGTTATTGACTCTTAAAGCTTTGACTGTTTTAAAATAATAATTACCTCCGATTTCAAAAGGGTGCAATTAAATCAAAGTTTAAGGGACAAGTAAACTCTTAAGGTTCTTTTTAGTACTGATTTTTTTTATTTTCATTTTTTTGGTACTGGAAATAGAACTCAGGGGCACATAACTAACTGAGACATATCCTCAGTCCTTTTTTGTATTTTATTTAGAGACAAGATCTCACTGAGTGGCTTAGCACATCACCTTTGCTGAGGCTGGCTTTGAACTCACAATCCCCCTGCCTCAGCCTCCCAAGCCAATGGTACTAATATTTTATATTAGACAAAATTCTTTTTAAAAGAATATTTTAGTTGAAAATAGATCTTTACTTAATTTATTTATTTATACGCAGTGCTGAGAATCGAACTGAGAGCCTCACACATGCTAGGCAAGCATTCTACCACTGAGCCACAACCCATTACTTACAGCAAGATGAAGATAAAGCTAGAAGTTTGAAATTTAAAAATTTTTGAAAAACTTCACATAAGTAACACAGAAAATTTCACAAATTCTAGTTTGCTATGCCATCATACAAACATCCTAAAAAGGGATGAGATTCTTTTTTTTTTTTTTCGTACCAAGATTGAACGCAGGGGTACTTAATTACTGAGTCATATCCCCAGCCTTTTTTATTTTTTATATTTTGAAACATGATCTCATTAAGTTGATGAGGGCCTCATTAAATTGCTGGAGGCTGGCTTTGAATTTGTGATCCTCCTGCCTCAGCCTCCCAAGCTGCTGAGATTATGGGCATTCACCACTGCACCCTGCAGAAATCAGAACATTTTTATCTTGAAGACAGATTCTTAGAATTCATAAGCTTTGAAGCTATATAGACAGACCAAAAAGGACTTCAAAGTATTAACTAAACATTGCTCTATTCTGGAAGCCTGTTAGTGGTCCTTGTGGACCAAAACTGATAGATACACTACTTGAGGTAAAACTAAATACAAACAAAATTAACACAAAATCTTGAAGTGAAAAATATATATACATACACCACCAACATTACTTTCTCTTCCACTCATGCTCTGTAACACAGCTTTATCTAGGCCCAATTTCAGACTGGCTCGGTCAAACATCTCTCTCTCATATGAATTACGAGTAACTAATCTGTAGACTTTAACTGCTTTGTTCTGACCAATTCTGTGGCAACGAGCTTGGGCCTATAAAAAAATGAAAAGTTACAGATTCAATTTTCTTCACAAAACACATTTAACAGCCTACCAAATATATGGAATATAAAAATAGAAGATAATTTTTAGAGACATTAGCTACTAAACTAACTTTTTTCTAGAAATAAACACAACTTTATAGAATGAAAAATAATCCCACAATCATCATTAAGTTAATATTTAAGATTATACTACAAAGAATATAAATCCATGGGGAATTACTGTGTTTTCATTGGGGTATAGTTAAGCACCCCTAATTTGGAAAAATAAAATGCTCCAAAATCTGGTACTTTTTGACAATCAATCAAATGACACAGGGGAAAATTTCACACCTGACCTAATAGACATGTCAATCAAAAATTCAGGCACACTAAATTACTCTATAAGATTATCCTCAAGGTATCTTTGGAACATTAATGAATTTTGTATTTAGACTTAGGGACTCAAGATATCTCATTAGAAATATGCAAATATTCCAAAATCCAAAAATATCTAAAACTGAAAACACTCTGGTCTCAAGCATTTTCAATAAGAAATACTCAATCTGTAATTCTAGAAATGAACACAAAACATACAAATGGAAATTTTCATTGTTGGCAACTCAAACTTTAAGGCCTTCAAATCTAACCCTAAATATTTCTAATTTTTTTCTACTATGTAATTATCAATCTTTTCTAAATATTTATGTTTAAGCTGGATAACTCTGGAGATCTAAATTTTATTTTATGGAAGAACTGATTAATATATTCACATTAGAAAAAGTGAAGATATCAAAGGTTATATAGGAGCTTCATATTTTATCTTGAATTACTACTAAATTTAAAAGTTTTCATGATAAGTCTAGACTCCAAAAGTTCTACAGAATCTATATAGTCTCTCTTAAATATTAATCACATTCCAATTATACTCAGATTAAATGACAAACTGTGGTTTGAACATTTATAAGTATTAATATCTATGTCTTTTTTTGACAACATTATTCTGTCCATATCCAGTTTGTACCATTTGGAACTCAGAATTATAAATGGGCAACTTTATTCTAGTACTATGTAAAGTATATAAACTATCAAAACTTTCTATTAGTTTACAAAGACTAGATCTATAATAGTGGAAAATGAGAAAAAACAAGTGAGAGGTAGAAATTGAGGAAGTCGGTACAGATTTTCCAGTTCCTCCTCAGGTTCGATGATATGACATTATTATTTTAACTTTACTATCACAGGAATTGAAGGCAGTTTTAACTATAAATAAATTGTAAAGGCAAATAATCATGATTTGAATTCAATTTAGGGATTGGCCAATACAGCCTGTAGAACACATCTGGCCTGGCCACTAAGAATGGCTTTTGCGTATTTTAAGGCATGTGAAAAAAACAAAGAATGTGAGACAGAGATCTTACATGGTCCATAAACCCGAAAATATTTATTAATTGGCCTTCTGCAGGAAGAATGTGCCCTAGTTTAATCTGTATTAATGTTGGATAACCACATGATATCTTGAACTGAATTATATAGTTACATAAATGAGCAATGTAAACCTTACATTCTATTGAGCCAGTTATGTCAATAACTATCATATTTGATTTTATATACAAAGTCACAACATAAATTGCAATATAATTAAGACTATCCTGAACAATAAGGAATTTCTCTTATCATTTGTTCTCATCTCATATTCCTCCTAAATGCTTGCTTACCCTCTGCAAATTTTAAGCCATTTTGACGACTCTAGATAATGTTCTTGTTACGAGTCATAACATATGTATACCTTCATTTTCTACAGTCTTTTATAAAAAGGAACATTATTCTATTCCTCAATTTTATACATACTTTATGATGAATAGATGATATAAAGACAAATACTTATTTTTATTGAACTAAAATCCTGAAATTTTAATTTTCCAAAATTTTGCAAATTTTCCAAAATTCTATGTTACTTTATTACAAGTAAGATATCTATTTAAGGTCTCTCAAATTTATATAACTTCTGTATTTTTGGCAGTACTAGGGATTGAACCCAGGGACGTGTATATGCTAGACAAGTGATCCACCACTAAAGTATATCCCTGACCCTATATTTTATAGAATTGAAAATACTGTATTCAACTCAGCATACTTTTTTATAAGTTGGTGAGACAAAAAAATCATGAAATAAAAATTAAAATAATTTCACTTATTTTATGTGGCAGATATTTCTTAGGAAAACATACAATATTAGTCTGTTGGATAAAAACAAAAGATGTGGACTGCTAAAAATACAATTATATGAATTTTTAAATTATTATGCTTCTTGTTAGCCAAGGAATTTATTACCTGAAGGTCATTTTGAGGGTTCCAATCAGAATCAAAAATTATACATGTGTCAGCTGCAGTTAAATTGATGCCCAACCCACCAGCTCGGGTACACAGAAGAAAAACAAATCGATCTGAATCAGGTTTACTAAATCGATCTATAGCAGCTTGTCGAAGATTCCCTCTGACTCTTCCATCGATTCGCTCATATAAATATCTATCAAATGAAATGGACTAAATTTAGATAGATGAATATAATGAAAAGGATGACACATTCTATTAAAGATAAAGTCAGTTTTCTTGCAAAATTATGTTTAATTATACATTAAAAAGATCATCCCAATTAGTTTCTATGGCTTTATACTTCTTGCTGAGAAGCACATGTTAAGGAGGAAACAAAAACTAATATAAAGATTCAAATGTCTGCATTCCTGAATATGCACATAAAATAGCATTACAATAAATACCATTTTGAAAAGTTATAATAACAAAAGACAGTTCATGAAAACTACATTACTGTTCACATCACCATAAATTGCTTTTTTACAAGTAATGACAGTTCACCCAACTATCCAATATACCTAGGACTTTGTATTTTGGGTCAAAATTCTATGTTTCTTTATCAACTGATATACTTACTTATACACTATATAATCTATTCAGGGTGAACTGGAATGTTGTAGGAGTTTTTACAGTCATTACTCTAAAGCAGTGATCTTTTAACTTCTTTTATCCTTCCCCATTTAACATACAAAACTCAAAAAACTGCAATACATTAATAAGAACAAAATACATAAAAATTTAAGAGCTATGAAATCAATGGGCATATGTGTGACTTTTGCCACTCTTCTCTAGTATGAGACAGTTCTTTCCCTATACAATTTCCTAGAGTTTTAGCAGCAGCTCCACTATTACCTCTAATACCTGCAAATTGGGGTGTGACTTCTAATAACGTTACTTATGATGATAATGAAACATAGGGCTGTCGATTAAATTCATCATAATGCAAATTTATATGTACAAATTTATCTCTGTACAAAGTTCACTGTGTAAGAAAATCAACAAAATATAAGAATAGTTGGTTTTAGGAATATTGTAATTTAATGTTCTTATAATTACAAGGTCTAAAATTGAGAGCAATATATATTTTGGAATAAGGCTACAGAAATGAAAACTGACAAAAATAGAACTAAAAGGTGGAGATATAGCTAAGCTGTAAAGTGCAGTGCATGCTTACTATGCAAAGAGGTCCAGGGTTGGATGCCCAGCACAAGAAAAAAAAAAAAAAGAAAGGAAGAAAGGAAGGAAGGAAGGAAGGAAGGAAGGAAGGAAACTGGAAACGAAAGATAAAATTAACAATAAACTATGAACTACATGATCTCTGATAATATAAACCAGTGTTGAGCTTTACTAATATATAAAGGTCAAAATTGCTTGAGAGAGATTTAAACTCTATTGCTATAATATCTGATTCCCTTTTATAATAAACGTTATTTTCAAATTAAATCTCTAATATTCTGATAAAATATTCAATAAATATTCCATTTATCTAAACACAAAGCCATAGTTAAGACTATTTTATAGTCATAAATGCAAAAAGCAAAACAATAAACCCTACATTAAAAAAATAAGAAATTAGATTAAAGCTCCAATTTTATAGAGCATATGATAAAACTCAAAGCAATAAGCTTCTATTTACTAATAATAAAATAGATCCAAATGCCTCTTGAAACACCTTTTCCAATGAAAATGATTGTCTTAAATACATTTATAAATGGACTTAATATTATATTTTTAAATGAACTTACATATCCATTAAAAGTCTCAGCACCATAAGGTTTATAATACAATAAATATATTATTCCTAGGTCCTTTCACAAGACTTAATAACATATACTTAGCATAATACAAAGTATAATTAAATGTATTACAGTATGTCTTACCTTTTATGTATAAGATAGTCCTCCAGAATATCAAGGCAGCGTACCATCTGAGAGAATATGAGCACTTTATGACCTCCTGCTTTCATTTTGGGAAGCAATTTATCAATAAGGACCAATTTACCAGCTGACTGAATCATTGCTTGAAGATGAAAATCAGTAGCAGCTGGATTATATGTATCTCTAAATTCTCCAAGTATTTTCTCCTCAGCACCTGTCAAAGAAATATGAAAAGACAGCAACAATGCACAAATGCAGGCAATTCCCAATTGCTTTTATTTTAACTCACATTTAGTGTTCCTTCATGCTTCTGTAACAGCATTATTTTCTGATGTCAAGTACATTGCTTTTATTAGAATTATTTGTTTATGGCTAAATCCCACCAACACCAAACTGTTAATGCCATTGAGAAGACAGATAATGTCTTAATCATGCTTTCACCTCTCCAGAAACCTGGCATAATGGCTTGTATGAATTTATGTTTGCTAAACACTTTATAAATGCCATTAGGAAAAGAATGTACAAAACTATGGTCTGGATCCAGGTAAATAAATACATATATTTTTTTTTAAAAAAATCTAATATTTAAACATAAATCATAACAATTGTCATCAAAGGGTGATCATAATTGCTGTAGATGTGACTATGGGAATCTTGCTGGCATGAAAACAAGAAAAAGTAAAAAGGAAGTCATGTTATTGGTCCGTCATGTATACTTCCTTCAAAGAATCTAGATCAGAATTTAAAGGTCTATAAACATTTCTTTCCTCAGCCTTGCTAAGCCATAAAAGTATACTGGGATTGTGAGAGAGAGAGAGAGATTGCCTTAAGCAAAGTAAGTAGGTGAGTAGGATATTCACAGGAACACACACATGAAAAGACTCAAACATGGTACAGAGAACATTGGTAGAGAACTTGACAAGACCTTAAAAACTATCATTATTGTACCACAAAAACTGAATTACTAACTGGAGTATGTGGTTTAGAAACAGACCAAGGGAAACAAGTGTATATACAGAAGCTCAAAGATGGGTTTTACTCTTTATTCATGAGGAAGATTAAATTTTAGTAGAATTCCACACTTAAACAAATTGAACAAACTCTTGCTGCTCTTGGAACCTGGTATGCTAATATTAGACACTATAATGTAGTAGTTCACTTTGCCCATGAATCTGAAACACTTGTGATTCCTCAGAATAGTAGAACGAAGAGCTCTTAATAGCCTCTATAACTGTAGTGGTGTTCTGTTAAATGGTTCATTAATATTTGACAAAAGAAAAGTAGATGTTCTAATTCATTTAGCTACCTTTGATAAGATATGGATGATTACAGCATTTTCTAAGTTCCATCATGGTGTTGACCAAGTTAGGTACATTAGTCTGTCCTGCTCCTTTAGACAAAAATGAAAAATTCTTCTCCAAAATAGCTCGGTAGTATTTTTTTTGAATGTTAGTAAGTTCTACTTCAATGATAGTTTCTTCCTTAGGTGCCAATTTCTTTTCAACATCTTCTTTTAATCGTCTCAACATCATTGGTTTCAGGATAGCTTGAAGTTTTTGCACCTAAATAAAACATAATTTTATTACATATGACACAAGAGCACATTCAATTGTATATATAAAATAATCACAAGAAGAGATTTGATGTACTTATTTACAAAGAACAGTAGGATACCTGTTCCTCTGTTTTCAGATCTCCAAATTCTTGCATAAATGTTGATTCAGAAGGAAACCTTAAGGGTTCAAGAAAGTGAAGAAGACTGAAAAGTTCTTCAACTGTATTTTGGAGAGGAGTGCCAGTCAAAAGCACCTTGTGTTCCTATACAAAGCAAGAACAATTGCATTCAAATGACAAAGTAGTAAAATTAAATGAAAGCTGATTTAGGGCATTAAATGTTTGAAAGTATTCTCTGACCATAATTTTTAAGAATTAACAATAAAACATCTCTACCCACAAATCTTGAGCAATGTAGTTTTCTAAACATGATAAAATCTTTGTGGAACACAGATCTTCAACCAAAAATAAATAAATAAAAATTTTAAGACCTCTTCATAAGTCTTGGAATATGTTTTGTTGTATGCTATCTTTACCAATTTCTATCTTTTAAAATTCCACATTTTTGAAGACGCATATTTCAAATCATCTCAAAGAAATAAACCATTATTTTCAAAGAACAAAAGGGGGATTTTTTAATTTTGTACTTAATCATTGCTGGTATAATAATTTACATACCAAACAGTGTTCACTCTTTGTAACTTGAATGATCATCATTTAACCTCTCACAGAACAAATTATCAAATCAGGGAAGCTACAATCCAAGAATGTAAAGGGAAATTGGAATATGCTTCAAAGCAGAAGTTCATTAAAACTTGAACACAATAGGAACAGAAAAATATACACAATATTTTAAATAATAGTATAAATTATCATTTAAATTTTGATTTGACAACTCCTCTAAATTGGCAAATTAAACATATGTGTACACATGTCTGCACATATGCATATACATATATACAATAGCAAATGGCCAGAAAGATACACATCTAACTTTAAATAATGGAGAGAGGAGTCAAATGGGTGGTGGCATAGGTGGAGAGGGAATATAAAAGGAGCATTTCAATTTTTATTGCATGTGATTATGTTTATTTATTTATTCAAGTACTGATGCAATAATTATGTGATCTTAGTTTATTTGAAAGCTTTAAATACACTACAAAGAAGGTAACTAAGAAATTCCATTTTGAGTCTGGGTTTACAGCTTAGTGGGTAGAGTGCTTGCCTCCCATGCAAGACTGGCTTTAATCCCCAGCAACAAACACACACACACACACACACACACACACACACACAAGAAATACCATTTTAAATATAACCAATGAATGCTAAGCATGTGGAATTGCATAGGAACATTATCTCTTCACCATAAATTACTGAGTAACTTTGATGAAAGGGCTTTTCAGTAAGTAATTTGCAGCTTGAAATTTATGACATTATTTTCTTTTTAACCGTACACACCTACAGAGATTTATTTCTGTTATTGAATAAATTAATTACTAAAATTTTTTGGTGAAACACTAAAAATTTTCAAGCCTAAGAAAACTGATAAGATTTCCCCCAATTTTTACCATTTGAAGCAAAAATTTTCTCAATTATAACAGATAGGATTCAGCCATCTGTATAAAATTTTTAAAAATTTCATTTTTAGCATTTACCTTTCTGACTGTCCTTGTCCATGATCTTTCGCTATATAGCTAGGAAATGAAGGTCTCCCCCCAACAAAAAGAGAAAATTTATAGGACACTTACCAGGTTCATGAGCTTCAGACCTTCTAGGAGTTTACAGTTTTTATTTTTTAACCTGTGTGCTTCATCAATAATTACACATCGCCATTCAATTGCATTAAGCTCTCCACAGCCTCCAAGAATCATTTCAAAAGTGGTGATGATAGCTTGGAATCTGTATGCTCCTCGAATAATGCGCCCCTGGAAATTATCAAATATAACATTCTAGAATGTCTAGGAACACTTTTTATTCCTGACCAATGGCATAAAAGTAAACTAGTGATATTTATTGTGAATTATTTTCCACTTAAATATAAACATTCCCTTGAAAGAAATTTAAGCATTGAAACTATATTAGATTGCTGTTTCTGATATCACTCTCAAAATGCATGCCTACATACTTATATTGTTTGAAATTATATTTGAATAAGTGCTTCCCTGTAGAATTATAATAACAGCAGGGTGCAGTGGTGCACACCTGTAATCCCAGCAACTTGGGAGGCTGAGGCAGAAAGACTAAGTTCTAGGCCAGCCCCAGCAACTTAGTGAGACCCTGCCTCCAAAAAAAAAAAGAAAGAAAGGATTTACATCCCTGAGGCTAATTTATAATGGCAAATAAGTAATGAAAATCAAAATTAGCCATCCAAATAGCTTATTCATCAAATATTTATTTAATGTATATGTGCCAGACTTTGCTCTAGTTGTTGGAGATAAAGCAGTTAACAGAATAGACAAAATTAATTGTTAGGGTGGAACTTACAGTTATTAATGACCCTAATGCAGGACACAGTCAGTAAGAAGACAAACAATTTTTTTAAAAAAAATTTAGAACACAATAAGGGAAGAGGTATAAAATAAACCATGAATATGAAGTAAAAATGATAGGGATAGAAGTTCCCATTACAATATTACATAAATGATATATGAACAAAGATCTGAAGTTTAGGAAGGAAGCCATGTTGATATCCAGAGATCTGGAGGAAAAACCATTCTTGGTAAAGCAGCAAGTGTGAAGGTCCTGTATATTTCCAAATACTCAGATCACAGCAAGAAAGTGTAGTTGAAACCCAGTGAAAGGAGAAAGGAAGAGGCAGACAGAATAGGAACTTAAAAACTGTAGCAAGATTGGCTCTTCCTTTAAGCAGAGGCTATGATGGGATTCCAGGGAAAAAAGTTTAACTGTTGTGATGACAACACACAAGTAAAGGATCATAGAGACCATAAAAGCTGTCATAGTGAAAAATCATCATTAGAGGTGGTATAAAGCACTCAAATGTAGACATCTTTGAACGCAGAATAAACTGAATCTCTTAAGAGATATGGTGTGAGATTAAGAGAAGACACAAATTTGACTCTAAAAAAGTTTTAGTTTGTACAACTGGAATTTCGTGTTGCTATTTACTAACATGAGGATGTTCATGATATTGGCTGTGTACAAGACAAGTTTAAGATGTCCATTAGAGATATCCAAATGGAGTTGTTAAGCAGGCTTTTGGATATGACTGAAATTTAGGCAAGAGTTTAGAGCTGGTGATTTGGAAGTTTCTAGCAATACAGATATAGCTTACTGTCCTGCATATGTATGAAATCTCTGAAGGAATGAGTATCAATATAAAAGAGTTTGAAGGCTACATACTGGACTACCCCAAAGGTTAGATATGGGGTCAAGGAGGAATCCATAAAGGGAACATAAGAAGGAATAGGTGGAAATACAACGTGAAGTTCAGGAATCTAATTAGAGACAGTTTAATAGATTGAAAGCTTATACTTAATAAGCTTAATAGGTATTAAAACTAAGAAAAGCTTAAAAACAATTATGCATTCTGATTAAGTTTTTAAATTTTTAGGTTAGTTCACACTGATTCCATACAATGGCACTCAGTTGAATAACAGCTCCGGTACAATATTATTAAAATATGAAGTATAGACTGATGACACTTACACAAATCTGACAGCCTGGGATATATTAAATTTGGTTTCTCAGTCTGATAGACTTGGGCATATTAATCTCAGTTTTACTTTTGTTTTTTGGGGCAATCTACATAACATCCTTATAGCTTAGTATCTGCATGTATAAAATGGAGATAATATCTATTTCACAAGGTTACCATTGAAAAGATGTAGTGAATACAGGTAAACTTTCAGTATAATCTAGAACATGGTGATACTCAAAACATATTTGTAGTTATGAGTATTACTATTTCTAATCACAGGGCAAATTTAGAAAATGTTAGTTTTACTCCTAATGTTTTCAAGCAATTTGATAAGTTGACAAAAAAAATATTCAATTGAGTTATACTAAAATGTATCTGTGAAACTTAATTGTTAAAAAAGTATTTCTATATTTGAAGAACAGATCATTACATTATATAAGACATCATCTTTTGAAATTTAAAACCTTTTCAGTTAATCCTAGAAGGTATAATGTTTACCATAGAAAATATAATATTTAATAAATATTAATTTATCATACATCAACTCTTTCAGTTTGATTGTTTAATTTTATATCAAATTCATATCATATATGTATTAAAATTGAAATGTTCTTAGAAACGTTCTCAAGTTTTCAGTTGTGCCTTATGTAAAAAAAAGTGAAACTAAATCATTTCTATGATACTACAAAACTTTAGAACAAAATCAGTTAATTCATTCATTGTAAGCCTCAAAATGGTAGAAAGTCAGTTACAATTAGGAGGCAAAAGTAGAAGGCTATGTATATTATCTTAATCCAGCTTCTACCATATATGATTTGGCCATATGTTATAATGATCTTTTTAAAATGAACAATGAATGAAAGAGAAAGAAGATATTTAGAGGCTATTGAGGTAGAATGCCAGGCAATAAACTTTTCCCAATTAAAAAAGTACAATTTGGAATAAATTATGTTTATTAAGAAATAAGACACAAAATTCTTAAAGATTTTTATCCAAAAAGATTTGTATGAACAATGAAGATTACAACTTGACACTTCATGTCTTCTTGGTAGAAAATTCTTTCTTATGTTTTAATCTTTTTTATTTTATAGTTTTGTACTTACGGAAAATAAAAAATCCTTTCTTAAAGGGCTGGGATTATGGCTCAGCGGTAGAGCACTCGCCTACCATGCGTGGGGCCCTGGGTTCGATCCTCAGCACCACATAAAAATAAATGAATGGAATAAAGGTATTGTGTCCAAGTACAACTAAAAAAATAAATATTAAAAAAAAGAAAATCCCTTTTTAAAGAATAAATGACTATAGAGCACAAGGTGTCATTATCAAATTCTTAAGAAAACAACTAACCATTTCCTATATTGTCAAATACTTGGTTGAGAAATTTATATAAATTATGTTAAAAACAAATAAAAACTTGCTTAAATTAAAAAAGAAAAAAAGTGGCTGAATAAAAATGGAACATGTGCCTCTAGGATATAGGAAAGGAGAAAACCATCAGCTAATCACTAAAGTTCTGATATAATGAATTCTAAGGAGAAGGTATGCTTGAATCAGTACACAAAACAAATGAAGCAATTTTTTTCCCCCCAGCACTTGGGATCAAACTCAGGGCTTTGTACATTTTTTTTCTTTTTTAAGATATTTTTTAGTTGGACACAATAGTTTTATTTTGTTTATTTGTGTGGGGTGCTGAGGATCAAACCCAGGCCCTTGATCGTGTTAGGCAAGCGCTCTACTGCTGAGCCACAACCCCAGCCTGGGCTTTGTACATGTCAAGCAATATTCTAACACTGAGCTGTGCCTCCAACTCACCATTCAAAAATTTAAAAAATGTCTAAAAGCAAAATCCACTGAACATGAAAGAAAATTTATAATGTCACCTCAATAGCCATTTAAAGTCATAGTGTTCATTGAATGTTTAAATTAAAAAAAGAAAGGAAGAAAAAGAGCTACAGAATGATCAAAGAGGCAGTTATTTCTAGAAAAAATTTAACATGTATACAAACAATAATTACTTAAAAATTACTTAAAAATTATTCTAGTTGAAATATTAAAGATTACAAATTTCTGCATATGTATATGTTTCATATTTCACTATAAAGGAAAACAGGATTAAATCCTTTTGTCATTGTTTTCAGTTACAATTTATTGTAAAATAAGTAAAATGAAGAAATAAGCTTAACCTAAGATTTTAAAATGCAATTAATATCTATGCTAAATTTGAAAGTATGTAATGCCTATCTTTTTCAACCCTGATGGTTTAACAAGCAAAAGCATTAATAACACACCTGTGAGTCCCTGAAGTACATCTCATATTGCTGTATCATCTGTCTGCTAATCAGGCTTCCATGATAAACCACAACATTAATATCAGTCCATGTACGAAATTCTCTCTCCCAGTTTGCAATGGTAGAAAGTGGTGCAATAATCAGGAAGGGTCCTCTTATACCAGTCAGAAGGATTTCGTAGAGGAATGTAATTGATTGAATGGTTTTGCCAAGACCCATTTCATCTGCTAAAATGCAGTTTCGTCTGAAATAAACAAATATATTATCCATGCATACATTGGGTTCTTCTGTATACTACAAAGTTTTAAAGATAAACATATGAAAATAAAAGATTAAATAAAATATTTGCACTTGTAAAAACAAAAGTTGCTGAAGTACTGAATAAGCTCAAGATTACAATTTTATTATAATCCTGCAAAGGGAAAATTAAAGATTTTTATAGCTCCAAAATAAAGATATCGCCATTAACTGTTTGATTTTTCTAAAAACTGAAAATATAAGAGCAATGCATATTATATAATTTATTCAGGAAGCATTATTAAATACCTTCTATTATCTCAGGACAGTATGAGAAGATGGAATACAAAAGAAATAGAACATGTTCTCTGCCTTCCAGGGGCTTGTATCTATTAGAGAAGCAAACATGCAAATACATAAATAAATAATCATGCAATGTGCTACTGTAGAAGCACAACTATAGTATTGATTTTCAACCATAGCTGTGCATTAGAAGAGCCTACAAAGCTTGAAAAAGAAATAAAACAGATACTTAGCCCCCCACCACGTTTACATTATGTTTTAATATGTACGGAATAGTCAGTTCTAATTTTTAAAATGAGCTCTATAGATGATTATGCTATGTGGCCAGTGAAGACTATCAGAGTAATACTTCTTATGGTAGCACAGAGGGAAAACAACCAAAATCTATCTAGAAGACATGAAAAAAGAAACTTCTTCAGCAAGGAGGTCAGTTACGATTAGGATTTTACCAGAGATCAAAGTAAAGCAGGAGAGGGCAAAAAAGACAAACCGGGGACCAAAAGTTATTTAATATGGTTAAGAGCAGAAAGTAAAGGAAGGAAAGAGAAGTGAGCTAAGTAGTGTCATAAACAGAAGAGGTTAGACATTATTTTTTTATGCAGTGGGAGGCAAAGAAATTCTTAAAGGAAACCCCTATGAGATTAAGTTTGTATTTTAAACTTTATTTGGGTGATACTGAGGATATAAAAGGGTAAGGGGATGAGATGTTGGAAATTAACTGGTTCAGTATCATAATAGAGAAGAAATTATAGAAATTATATTCTAAAGGGAGAATAAACTAAGTTACCAGAAATTATGTCAGAGTCAATTATGGGTTAGGATGAATTGGCCCTAGGAAATAACTCAATGTATAGGGTATAGGATGATAGTAACAAAATGAATTAGTAGTAATCAAGATAAAAAATATGGAGAAAAAACAAGTTTGACACAGAGGAAATAGAAATCTGCTATGTTTAAAGAATTGTTGTGTTGGACATTCAGGTACCAGAAGATGAACAGAAATGTGGGCCCAGAATTCAAGGCTTTAGAGATAGAAATATGGGACCATTAAATATTATTGGTAAGTAGGGCTAGGTATATAGCTCAATTGTATAACACTTGGCTAGCATGTGCAAGGTCTTGTGTTTGATCCCAGGCACCACACACACACACACACACACACACACTTGTGTATCTGTATGTATCCTTATTCATAGAAGATATAAGTATGTGTGTGTGTGTGTGTGTATGTATGAATAAAGTAGTAAATTAAATCATATGGGGAAGAGTACAAACATGTAATATGTGAAGATAACTAAAGACAAAACAGCAAAAAACAACATCTAAATGACAGGGGAAGAAGAACCAGCAGACTATTGAAAGTAACAGTTAAAGAGGGTATTGGAGAGCTATAAAAGCTGCAGTGTGCAAGCTTTCAGGGTTTAGAAGGAAGGAGTGGCAATTTCTATCCAATGGATTAGAAAATAAGTTAAGGCTAAAGAATATCCTTGGGATTAGAAAATTAAGTTTTGGGAAGAGTCAGAAACAAAATCTATACTATCACAGGTTGAAAAAGAAATGGAGAAAAGAAAATGGGGGAGAGAGTGTGCAGATTACTCTACTAGGAATTTGCCTGGAAAGCTACAAAGAGGGTTCAAGGCAGCTAGAAGAAGGAGCACAGTCAAAAGGAGATTTACCATTTTTTTTTTTTTTTTTTTGGTCTTTCTATAGATAGGCTAGCACCAAATTTGTTCATAGATTGAAGAGACAGAAATAGTCTTCAGGGATGGTTTTAACAAATAAAATAGAAGAATGATTAATGAATGAAGTGAAGCTCTGAAGAGACTGGATGAAACAGAATGTCAAGACCTGAGGTAATATGATTCATCCTTGTCCTAGGGTAAGATCTTTTACCTTCCAATACACGAGGTTAGAGGAAAAAATAGCTGTAGAGACACTTTTGAATATGAGGGGAGGCAAGAATTTTCCTACTTTCCCTGGGTTTATCTGCAAAGCAGTCATATACAGAAAGTGAATAAAACAAAACTATGCCAAAGAACTTGAAGGAAGTGATGGAAGTTTAAAATAGGCAATGTAGGAAATAGGAGTAATAAAAAAAGGAAGACGGGTTTTAAAAAGTATTGCTACCTCATTTACATAAATGATTCTTGAGAAAAATGATTAATATTTAGTAAATAAAAGCAGGGAAAAGAAAACTGTGGAATAATAGGATCCTTCACTCCATCTGAGTCCCATAACTCACAATTACTAAGAGAAACTACCCAAAAACAATATAAGTAAAAAACACAGAAAAGTGACTTTGAATTAAAGTGTCATCAAATATTGCTAGTAATAATGCCTTCATTTGCTCTTTCATGGACACTACCATACTTCTTTCTGAAACATGATATCATGTTTTTCTTTGCATCTCAAAAAAAACCTTGAGGCTAGAGGGCTGGGAATGTAGCTCTGTGGTAGACAGCTTGCTCAGCATGCATGAGGACCTGGGTTCAATCCTCTATACCACATAGATGGATAAACACCCACACAAACAAAGATTTTGAGCTATTTTGTATAAAGAAATTGCTAAACTGTGAAGAATATTAACAAGGAGGTAGTTTGTTACTCCTTTTTATATTCTATTCTTTATTAATAGCTGACAATATACTTCATGGAAAACATTTAAAAACAGAGATCTATCTAACTGATAACAGATATAATGTGCTTACAATTCACTAATTAAAACCAACTGTAGACAGACAGTAGTATAAATGGATAAGCTGTAAAACTTCCTGTAGCATACCAGATGTTTTAGGACTCTTGGCAAAGTTATTTAAAATTTAATTATTAATTAATGTAACTCTGAGTGACACACACTTAAAGGAAGCAGTGTATGGGGCTGGGGTTGTGGCTCAGTGGTAGAGCGCTTGCCTAGCATGTGTCAGGCACTGGGTTCGATTCTCAGCACCACATAAAAATAAAATAAATATCCATCCACAACTAAAAAAAATTAAAAAAAAAAAAAGGAAGCAGTGTAGCTGACATCTTAAACTGTAATTTACATATTTTTCTAAGGTAAATTCACCTTATTTATTTTTGGGGGGCACCAGGGATTAAACCCAGGGGCACTTAATCACTGACCCACATCCCCAGCCACCCGGTTTTAAACATTTTTTTAAATTTTGACACAAGGTCTTGCACAGATGCTAAGGTTGGCTATAAACTTTGGATCCTCCTGTCTTGGCTCCCAAGACACTGTGATTACAGGCATGCACCACAGCGCCCAGCAGTAACTTCACTTTAAAACAAAGACTTCATCAAAATAACAATATGGGAACATCTGAATCAACTTTAGTTAACGTATGTTAACATATATAACACACTAAAATTTTTAAAGATATATTACACACCTGTTGTACCAATTGAACAAGAGCCAGTTGAGTCCTTCCAGTTGATATTCCCTGAGTTGATTGCCATTTTTATAGTCCCTGGATTGATCTATTTTCTTCCAAATATTAGAGGGCGGACGTTCCTTTGTGGAAAAACAAAGAATGCACGGTGAAAAGTGAAAATTAGCATCATTCATAAAGGAGAACGACTGAATGATTTCCCCCTAAGATCAGAAATAAGGCAAGATGTGCACTGTGACATCTATTCACCCTTGTACTGTAGGCTGTGACAAGGATAATTAAACAAGGAAACCAGACAAAAGTTACCAAGTTTGGAAATGAAAAACTAAAACTATCTTTATTCATATGATTTGTCTCTGTAGAAAATCCTGTGGGATCTATTAAAAAGCTAAACTAAGTAGTCATTTTAGCAAGGTTATATAATATAAAAATTGATATACGAAAGTCAATTGTATTCTACATTTTAGCAAAAATAATGAAAAAATTATTTAAGAAGTAGTCATTTTATAATGGTATCTAAAATACTAATTTTTAAAAAAAATAATTCTAAAAGTTGTATAACACCAATAAATTTGAAGCCACAAAATACTGCTGAAAAAAACTAAAGAAGGGCTAAACAGAGATAAGCCCTGATTTGAAGACTTAACATTGTTAATATATTAATTCTTCTCACAGTGAACAGAATCAACACAATCCAATCAAACTGGAATCACAGTTTTTGTAGAAATTGACAAGCTAATTCTATAAGCATATGGAAATGAAAAGTACTACAAACAGCCAAAACAGCATTGGGAGGTGTAGACAGGATGTAGATAAAGTTTGGGCACATATGCTAACTGATTTCAAGACTTGTAAAAGTTGCAAAATCAAGACTATGTAGAACTGATGTAAAGATAAAGATAAAAAGTTCAGTGGAACATAATAGATGGTTCAGAAATATACTCTCAGGCATTCAGTCAACTGAGTTTTGACAAAGCTGGAAAGGCAATTCAGTGCAAAAAGAGTTTTTTCAATAAATGATGTTATAACAATCGAATACCCATGAACAAAAGGAAAGAATTTGATCCATATACTATCTACACACAAAAATCATAGCGCTGAATGTTACCTGACATATTTTCAAGGAGAAAGCAAGACAGAAATCTTCATGAACTTAGGTTATGTGAAAATTTCTCAGACACATAAAGTATGATCATAAGAAACAAACTGGAGTTCACCAAAACTAAGAACTTTTGCTCTTTGAAAGACACTGTTAAGATAATGAAAAAACGACTACAAACTGGTGGACAATATTTACAAACCAAAGGTCACAAGACCTTTGTTTTTAATAGTCAACACAAATATTCATCAATAGGCAAAAGGATAACAAATTGTGGGCTATTACATTAGAAAAAAATACTTCTCAGGAATAGAAAAGGTATCAACTATCAATGCATGCAATGATGTGAACTTGAAAATCATTATGCTATGTAAGAAACCCTAAGAAAAACAGAATACAGTGTCCATGTACATAAAAATGAAATGAGAAGAAATGAAAAAGAATTGATAGTGACATAAAAATTACTAGTTCCCTAGGATGAGAAGTAGGGTACATAAGAAAGATGAATTGGGAAGGAAGGGTTACAAAAGCACACAAGAATACTTTTGGGAGCCATAGTTCATCACTCTGATTATGGTTTTGGTTTGGTTTGTCAAAACTTATCAAATTGTACATCTTAAATATTTGCAATTTACTGGATGTCAAATTTTATGAACCTCAAATAAAGCTATTTATAAAAAAATGAATGAAGCTGGGAGTAATAGTGCAGGCAAGTAATCCCAGCTACATAGAAGGCTAAGGTAGGACGATCTCAAGTTTGAGGCTAGCCTGGACAACTTAATGAGAACCTTTCTTAAAAAACACAAAAGGAATAGGATTGTGCTCAGTGATAAAGTTTTGACTATGGGTTCACTCTCCTGTACTGGTAACAACAACAACAACAAAAAGTGAATGACACGGGGGCTAGGCTTGTGGCTCAATGACAGAGCACTTGTCTAGCATGTGTGAGGCACTGGGTTCGATTCTCAGCACCAAATATAAATAAATAAAGCCCATCAACAACTAATAAAATATTTTTTAAAAAGGTGAATTATGTTATCAGATTTTTCTATTTTATTATCTTCAATGTTGGGGATTAAATCCAGTCATGCTCTATCACTGAGCTACATCCTCAGCTCCTTCTATTTTTATTTTGTGAAAAGTTCTTTGTTGAATTGCTGAGGTTGATTTCAAACTTGGGACCCTCCTGCCTCAGCCTCTGGAGCTGCCAGAAATCACAGGTATGCCACCCTGTCTTGCTTCACATATATTTTAAATCTGTCATACATATTACTACGTTTATATACTTTCAATATTCATGATAAAAAGCATTAAAAAATCATAGAAGCATAGATGTATAATGTTGTATGTTAAAACTATTCATTTACATAGTCATATTTATAAAATTTAATTTTTCTTCTTCAGAAATAAAAAACTGAATTATTCTGCATAGCTAAAACATAACCTGTCTTGAAGTTGCTGCATAGGTAAAGAAATAATATCCTAGTCCCAAATGAATAGGCTCTAAGTCTCAGATAAACATTTCTGTAAAGCAAGCAAAAGATGGATTGTCTTCTGTTTCAAAATTATATATTATTACTAATTAACAAACTTATACTATTAAAACTGTCTGCAAGATCAGGGCATCTTTATGGTGACTGTAAATGAAAAATAAAACATGCTTTCAGTATACAGATAACAACTCGTTATTGATATTATGCTATTAACCTAATACAAATAGGGCTTATAAAGAAAACAGGGCTTCATTCATGCTAGGCAAACATACTACTGAGCTACAATCCAAGAAAACATTTCTTAAATAACAGTCAATGAACTTTAAAATTATTAATACGACATTTTTGTTACTGCTTAAAATAATTTTCATATTAAATTCTATTCTGTATATGCTTCTTTTCAGTAATCCAATCACTGTTAATATTTTTTTAGCTTGGGATAGGGTAAAATTTCATTTTTGGAATCTCTAAACATACTTTACATGATTTATATGCTATTTTATTTAACAATAATAGAATAACAACAAAAATCACCTCCAACATTATTTAAGTACTATAGGCTATATTGTTGTCCTTGATTTTACATTAATTAAGGGACTAATTCTACTGGCTCAAAACCTATTAACATTTGCTCCCAAGATGTAGGCTCTCTATTCACCTCACAGACTGTTTCTTTTGCTGAGAAGAAACTTTTTAGTTTGAATACATCACATTTATTGATTCATGATTTAATTCTTGTGCTATAGGAGTCTTATTAAGGAAGCTGGGGCCTAATCCCACATGATTGGGATTAGGGCCTACTTTTTCTTCTATTAGACATGGGGTCTCTAGTTTAATTCCTAGGTCCTTGATCCACTTTGAGTTGAGTTTTGTGTATGGTGAGAGATAGGGATTTAATTTCATTTTGTTGCATATGGATTTTCAGTTTTCCAAGCACCACTTGTTGAAGCGGCTTTTCTCCAATGTAGGTTTTTGGCACCCTTGTCTAATATAAGATAATTGTAATTTTGAGGTTTGTCTCTATGTCGTCTATTCTGTATCATTGTTCTACCAGTCTGTTTTGGTGCCAATACCATGCTGTTTTTGTTACTACTCCTCTGTAGTATAGTTTAAGGTCTGGTATAGTGATGCTACCTGCTTCATTCTTCCTGCTAAGGATGGCTTTAGCTATTCTGGGTCTCTTATTTTTCAACATGAATTTAGCACTAATCTCTGGTGGATATAAAGAACTCAAGAAGCTAAACACATACACAAAAACAAAACAAAACAAAACAAAAACCCCAATCAATAAATGGGCCAAGGACCTGAACAGAATCTTCTCAGAAGAGGATATAAAATCATTCAACAAATATATGAAAAAAAGTTCATCATCTCTAGCACTTAGAGAAATGCAAATCAAAACTACTCTAAGATTTCACACCTGTCAGAATGGCAGCGATTATAAAGACAAACAACAATAAGTGTTGGCGAGGATGTGGAGAAAAAGGGACACTCATACATTGCTGGTGGGACCACAAACTGGTGCACCCAATATGGAAAGCAGTATGGAGATTCCTTGGAAAAATGGGCATGGAACTACCATTTGATCCAGCTATCCCTCTCCTTGGTCTATACCCAAAGGACTTTAAAACAGTATATTACAGGGACATAGCCACATCAATGCTGATAGCTGCACAATTCAAAATAGCTAAACTGTGGAACCAACTTAGATTCCCTTCAGTAGATGAATGGATAAAAAAAGTGTGGCATATATACACAATGGAATATTTCTCAGCAATAAAAGAGAATAAAATCATGGCATTTGCAGGTAAATGGATGGAGTTAGAGAAGATAAAGCGAAGTGAAGTTAGCCAATCCCAACAAAACAAATGCTGAATGTTTTCTCTGATATAAGGAATCTGATTCATAAATGGGGTAGGGAGGGGAAGCATGGGAGGAATAGATGAATTCTAAATAGGGCAGAGGGGTGGGAGGGAAAGGAAGGGACAGGGGATTAGCAATGATGTTAGAATGTGATGACCATCATTATCCAAAGGACATGTATGAAGACATGAATTGCTGTGAATATACTTTATATACAACCAGATATGAAAAAATGTGTTCTATGTGCAATATGAATTGTAATACATTCTGTTGTCATATATATATGTATGTATGTGTTTGTGTGTATATGTATATATACCCAAAACCTATTAACTGAGAATATACTATATATCTAAGGAATCTCGAATTTCTGTAAATCTCTAAGAGATTTTGATATGCTAAGATTTTGTAAAGCTGTCTGTGATAGGTTCTTACCAAATGTCTTGTGTCAGGTCTCAAAGCTTGTAGTTGTTCAAACTCTTCTATTTTTGCCAGATCTACATCTTCCTTTAGTTCCCATGTACTATCTTCATATGGCAATGAGCACCACTTTACTAGGTAGTAAATAACAGGCTGTAAAAAAACAGTTTTTTTTTTTCAATTCACCATTTTTAAAAAGAGAATAGTGAGTAGTTTATATAGAGCATGACTACAGACAGTTTAAACATAGTAACCTATGTCGATTAAAAAAAGTTTTTCATTTGTTTTTAAGAGTTTTTAGGTTGTATTTTTTAAAAAGAGTATTAGGTTTTAATATTTGGAAAGTTTCAGGTTTTTCTTACATAAAAAAATATATATTTTTTTTAATATTTATTTCTTTTTTAGTTCTCGGCAGACACAACATCTTTATTTGTATGTGGTGCTGAGATTCGAACCCGGGCCGCACGCATGCCAGGCGAGCGCGCATGCCAGGCGAGCGCGCTACCGCTTGAGCCACATCCCCTGCCCCATAAAAATATATTTTTATAAGCATGTGTGAAGCCCTGTGTTCGTTACCCAGTACCACAAAAAGGAGAAAAAAAATGATAAAGTATTTACCTCACCAGTATCCTTATCTTCACAAAAAGAGACTTCTAATACTCTGTCTACTTCAACATAGTCTGGGTTAAATGGTTCTTCTTCAATCTAAAAAAGTACAAAGGAAGATAAATTTACTAGTGTTTCACTATAGAACTAATACATCAGTTTGAGTCCAACAAACAACATTTTTCTAGTTTAATTTCCAATAGATATTTAGGATATTATTAATTGCCATGTTATAAATAATAAAACCAATCAAATAGGACTAAAAAAATTCAGGTATTAGAGACAAGTAAGTTACTCTAGGATATGTGTTGAAATTTTTACTAAACGTATCCTCTCTTCCTCTCCTTTGCTACTTGAAGTTCAAGTTGCAAAAGTTGAGGACTAATCAACCCAGCTTCAGATTCTGTTCTCAATACTATCACTCATTATCTTTACCTGATGATAGTCCTTTACTGAACATCTACTCATCTAGATGAATGTAAGTAAACTCTCTATTTGAGCTACCTCAAACTTAGTTGCATTCATTTATTCTTCAACCTATACCTAATCTTATATTCTCTAATTGGGTTAATGAAAACACAACTTCCTCTCCAGCCCCCCCGCCCCACTCAGTCACACAAGCCAGAAAACGGGAAGTTGTCTTAGATTCCTTCACTTTCTTTACCTCCATCTAACTTGTACAAATTTTAAATTTTACTTTTTTTTTTTTTTTTTTTTTTGGTACCATGGATTGGACACAGGGATTTTTAACCATTAAGTCATATTCTCACCCTTTTTTAAAAATATTTTAAATTTTAAGACAGGGTCTCAAAGACTTCACTAAATTGCTGAAGTTGGCTTTGAACATGTAATCCTCCTTCCTCAACCTCCAGAGCCACCGGTATTACAGGCATGTGCCACTGCACCTCACCAGACTTTACTTTTAACTGAAAATCAGATTGGATACTTCCTCCTCATTCTCACTGACTTATCATTTCTTACATGGATCTTTAAAAATAACTCCCAACTTGTCCCCCAATGCTTGTCTTGCCTTTCTTTATTCTGTTTTTCACATTGTTGCCAGAGTAATCCTTCTCAAATACAAATTATGACTTACAGCTTCCTTGCTTAAAATCTTTTAGTGATTCTGCCTTGTTTGATACTCAGGTTCAAATTAATTTTTTTGTGTAATAGATAAGATCCCTCCTTTTCCTCCAGCCTTATCTCCTGTTGCTTGCTACAACTATAACTCAGATTGTAACCAACCTAAGTGTCACACCTTCACGTTTTTGTACTAATTCTGCTCTCTTCTGACTAGTTTACCATTTTTTGGCTTCTGTGCTTGGGCACTTCCTACTCATCTCTGAAAGACTTCCAACAGTCATCTGTGTTTAACTTTACTGCCCTCATATGTTCACCCTCTAAATGTTGTATACCACATAGTTCTACCTTTAGTTCTCTTCACTATCTTAAACCTCTCCTCCTCAAACCCATGCATCTATATATGACACACCTGATTATGTTAGAGTCTGTAAACAAGTCAAAATAACACCTGGCATTTTGCCAGGGGAATGTTAGAGTTCGTAAACAAGTCTGGATGGTGCCTGGCAAAATGCCAGAGGGAGTGGTTTGAGAAGTAACAAAAGAGAGCCATTAAGTGTAGAGATTCCTTATTGGTTGACTGATGTATCTAGTTTATGCTAATTGGATAAGCTGTGTGGAATGTATAAATACTGCTCCTGTCCTGCAATAAACGGCTCCCACTCCTGCTGTATCAACGTACACAAGTTATTCGTCACCCTCCGCTTATTTTGCCCAGCCAGCCGGGCTGCGGCATGATTTCAATGATTATAGCCCAGTACCAGAATGTTAATGTGATACTTTAGAGGATTAAAAAAGTAAAGAAAAGGTTAGATATATTCATTAGTTGGAGGTAATTATTTTACAATGTATAAATGTATTAAATTATTGATGTTGTGTTCATATAAATAGAAGGCTGGCATGGAAAACATGCAATGTTTGTAATTATTTAATGTGTAAGATTTAATACACTGACAATTTTTATTTTCCATTTATTTGCTACATTATCATTTCCTTTATTTAAATAATTTGCTGATAAATTCTTTGTGATATTAACACAACCAGATTCAACTATGTGCATTGAAATAATGCTAATTTAAAAATAAAAATATTATCTACCATTCTGAATTATCAGTGTTTTTGTTTCAGCTAGTTCCCAAGTTAATTTTGGAAAGAAAAATTGTGTCAATAGCATTTTTATTTGAATATCAATGTTGGAAGCCTAAGAACTAAAATGATACCTAAATCTATATGTATTCAGAATATCACACATAATAGTTTTATTTATTTTTTTCTTACATCTGCAAAAAAATGTGCTCTTTGTGCTTGTCTCAGTTTGAATCGTTTAATTTTCTGCTGAATCCTTTTATCTTTCAAAAGCTGCTCTTCTGTGGCCCATTCACAGTGAAGATAGGAGCTAAAATTTTTATAGAAGTAGTATATTAGAACATTATAAAAAACATGCTTAAGGTGCATTTTTAATTATAACATCCAATATAAAATATTATCTTCAATTATACAAATAATTTATCACTATTTAATTTTAATAGACTTTATATAATTTCTAAAATTAAAACAACTAAGATCCCTATAGCCTTAGGAGATTGTAGTCTCATGGTGTACAATTTACTATACAGAAACAGAATAGTAAACTGACTAAAAGAATAACAGCAAGATGTACTTTATCTTTTATTTTTTTCATTATAATGGATCTGCCACAATCAGAATGCTAACTTATTTTGAAAACAATGTAATTGTATTTAAAAACATTCATGAAAGTATTTAGAAAGTAACAGAAAAATGTAGAAAAAGAATGACTTTTTCACATTTAGTGGTCGCATAAGTTATCTATGACCAAGATTAAAATTTAAAATTTTAGTCAAAGCATCACACTATATACATTTAATGCAATAATCGAAATACCAGAAATTTTTTTAGAAAAAAAAAATTAAATCTGTGAAGTTTAACATACAACAAATAATGCCTATAATTTATAAATGCATATTTGTAGATTCATGTATTTTGAGATTAATAATGAATACCTTCTGGAAAAGAAATTCAAATCTTACCATGGAAGGTTTTCAAAAGTCTTCTACTTTTTAATGATTTTTAAGTTCATGTAGTTATAAATGATAAAAATTATTTTTAAATGCAAATACAATGAAAACCAGAATTTTAATTCAGTGTTTTATGTTAACTATATTAAAATATCTACCAACCTCATATTAATTTTCTAACTCAAATACTTACTAATTCTTGTATTTTACAAAAAATTCTTCTGTATCAATGATCACTCCAGGTGATATCTATGAAAATAAAATTAATAATTATAAAACTTAAACAGGACATGGAATATAAAGCGTGAAATATAATATGCCATTACTTACTTCCTTCTTTACAATTCTAGAAGACAGTATTTTGTCTACAATTGCAGCATCTTCTTCACTTGGGTTCTCCTATAGGATCGAGGGAAAGAAATATGCAATGGAACGCATTCTGAAATACCTTTTAGTTGCTATTTTATATATTTATGAATACACTAAAATTCAATAAATATTTATTTAGCAGAGGTGCCCGGTACTATAAACATTAGGAATACAGTACAATAGAAAAAAATATATATCATCGTTGTTATGGTTTTGTCATCATCATCATCATCATTCTAAACATATTGGGCTTTTTTTGTGTGCTAGGCATTATACTAAACACATTGCATGTATTAATTAATCTAATCCATTATCATATCCATTCTTATCCCTCCTATTATCTCTATTATGCAATTGAAGAAGCACAGGAATATTCAGAATTATTACTTGCCCAAAATTTTTGATCACTCAGTTAAGAGATGAGTATTTGGCTTACAATGTAGATAAATTAAAAGAATTATAGAAGAGGAAAGCATATATGGAAGAAATAAAGGTATCAAACATGGCATTTAAGAAACTTCATAAGGCAAAGTTGAGTCCTTATGAAGAAGAGCAGGACACAAAGTCAGAAAATCTAGACAAAGGGCTTTCTTTATATATTGCACTAAAAAAGGCATTATTATTTTAAAGGAGTCGATTAGGGTAAATTTTCAGCCAAAATATAATCCCTATCCAACTTGCTCATGGATTATTACTATCTACCTAACAATTAGTCTTCTACTTTAGAAACATTCTGCAAAGGAGAGACACTTCGAAAGAGTTTCAGGTATACACTTAGGAAGAAAGAAATATAAGGAGATATATGTATTTCTACTATTTGAAACAATTTATATTTATTTTGAAATGTAGTAATAATTCCAAATATGTCTTACCACAAATAATTGTAAAGGCTGTTCACCAGGTAAAGGAGCTGAATTCTTTTTTATTTTCAAAGAGCCTTTAACCTCTTCTTCAGATTGTTTCCCTTCTGCATCTTCTGCATATTTTTTTCTTTTAATTTGTCTATTTGATCTTCTTTTCTGTAATGAACCACAAGGATCAGATTTATACAATTTATTGTTTTAGACAATTAAAAATCTTTGAAACAAAGATTTTAAAAATATTACTTCTATAGTTGGCAAATTCTTTATTAATTTTCATACTGATACTCAACATTCAATTTTTTCTTACTTTTCTTTTTAAAGGAAGATTATAATTTGCCCATTATAATTTTCCCACAATTTAAAATATCAAATATTCATAATAATATCTTTATTTATTTATTTTTAGAAGTTTTAAGAAAAGTCTGTTGGTTTTTTTAAAAAAAACTCTTTTATAGCTTAGGCAAAATGTATTTTATTAGTAATACCTTTATTGCTGGGTTACTTTTCTTTATAAACTATTGTTAAAACTATAGATGTCTTCACATTTTTGCCCCAAACCTAAAAAGTATATTAGATGAATGTTGGTTAACAAATTAGTTGGGGCATAATCCTAGAGGACATTAGAGAATATTTGCAAAAATATGAAATTGTTTAAAGTAGAATAAAATAAAATGTCTTAAATACATAAAATATTTATTAAATTTACCAAATAATTCAATTTGAATAAAAGAAGAAACAATATTTCTAACCTGACTAGCTCTTCTAAAAATAAAAGCATCATAAAATGTCTTTTAAATAAAAGAATTACATTTAGTATCACAATTTTTAAATAACCTAAGCAATTTAAAATCAGGAATCAAATATACGTGGTTTTACTTACCTCCCTAAGTGTCTAATATTTGTTTCAAAAGTTTTTGTATTTAAAGGAGAATGTTTAAAAACAAGGTTACATATCTTTTTGATGGTCCCACTAAAACCCAGAATCTTAGGTTGTTTTGAAAATCCCAAAGGACTTAATTTTTACTATTTTTCTTTACACTTCTCCAAAATCTAATAGGGTAAAGGCATCTCAACCAACGGTTCTATTGCTTGATTTACCAAAGTAAATCTATCCCTTCCTCCTTTTTATTTTATATAGTGAAACTCCCATGATACTTCCCAGAAATTGAAACAACAAAATAACACATTTGGTTTTTGCCAATGTCTTCTATTTGGCAGATCTTTTGTTAGTCCACATCCCATGCATAGCACAGGAGCAAATTGTTATCTGTGTCCAGTAAGGTGGCAGTAGCAGCCTTTCTAACATCATACTTCTGCCCCTTTCTCTTATAAGTAGTGCGATATTGAAAGAAAAGAAAGGCAATGCATGGTAGTCAAAAGTACATAGGAAAAACTTTCAAGATGGTTCATCATCTAGTTACACTCTGCTTCTTTGGATGGGTTCAGTGAATAGGAAGGATGCTGGAGATATATAACCTAGGAGTACGTATATGCTAGGCAAGCACTCTACCTCCGAGTTACACCCTGAGCCCCAATTTTGTTTTTTTTTTTGTTTGTTTGTTTTTTTGTTTTTTAATATTTATTTTTTAGTTATCGGCGGACACAACACCATTGTTTGTATGTGGTGCTGAGGATCGAACCCGGGCCGCACACATGCCAGGCAAGCGCGCTACCACTTGAGCCACATCCCCAGCCCCCCAATTTTGTTTTATTTATTTTTTGGGGGGGTCATCATCCATTGGCCATGAAAATGTTTACATTTTCAAATGCCAAATAAATATTTTTATTAATACAGGAGACAGGGAAGGTGGGATAAAGTTATAATAAAAGGACTTTGTTAAACTCAGTATTCCCAATTACTATTTTAAAAAAGACATGAAATATTTACTATTCCTTGGGGGGGTGTCTATGATTCTCGGCATAAAGAATGTTTAAAACAAGTATAATAAAGCTTCTTTTCTGGTCACTGAGGCATCTGAGTGGTAGCACACACCTGTAATCCCAGTGATTTAGGAGCATGAGGAACGAGGATCACAAATTTGAGGCTGCCTTGGGTAATTTGGTGAGACACTGTCTCAAAATAAAAAGAGCTGGGGATGTAAATCAGTGATAAAGCACCGGAGTTCAATGTCCAACATCACAAAAAAAAAAAAAAAAAAAAAAAGGTGGATCAGTGGTCTGAAAAAATCATTTTCACTTACAAAATAGAATGAGGACCATTCACGGTAAATTGCTTCCTCATCCTATGATATCAGACTAGCATATTAAAACTCCATGGTCTGTACTTGATTTCATTAATAAATTATACTCCATAAGAGTACAGAGAAATACCACATTACTTCATTCCAAGTAACTCTCAGCAATTATTTTTTCCTGTGTTATATAGTATCTCTACTAGTTTAAAAATATAAAAATTAACCTAAACTGCACATATTTGGCTAATGCTTTTTTCTTGTTTTCTTTCTCTGTAATGTTTTCAAAACACAATTTAAAATAGTGACAAACTGTAGTAATTTCTTATTTCTAGCTTTTTTCTTATGTCTTTGAGAATGTAACAGATCAGCACACAGCATTTTGCATATAAAGAGGTCAGAAGAATGATGTTTTTAAATAACTAATACTACATTATGATGAGATATCTGCTATAGAGGCATTAAAAAAAGATTTAGTCTTCTAAATATAGTACAACTATAAAGTACTCTTTATTTAAAGATAAAAAATTAAATACTACAACAAACACAGTTGTAGATTTCCTCCTGATAAGAAAGCTTAAGTCGTTTTCTACAGTTCAAATCCTGACAATGCATTGTAGTTAAAAGCTACACAGACCTTTATAATATAGATTTATAATTGATTATTAGAAAATACCCCCCTTTGGTGTTACAGCAACATGCTTGTCAAAGCAACTTAATACTATACTGAAGAGCATGGAAGAAATGTACATGTTGACCTATACTATCATTTCAGTGTTTTGTAATTACATATGGGAAAATGGCCAGCATTATTATAGTAAAAATTAAGCTACATTTTCTCATATTGAAAAAGTTAAATGTAAGTTTGCCTAAGTTAAGGATAACATATGAAGAAAAAGCCAGGCCATATAATATTAGGAGCTTTGATCACTGCCCTTACCTCAACTCTTGCAGCAGCCCAGGAGCCTTGAGCCACTACTCTCCAAATGGATAAGAAGCTGCATAAGGAAGAAGAAAGGCCATTCAGGGGCTTTCTGGCCCCATAATTCAACAATTGCCACCACCCCTATGGCCTACAGTTGTTTTTAAGTATTAGAAAGCAGATGGTGGCCTGAATTATTATGACCTTCACTACATATATATTTTTGTAACTTCACAGGTTATTATTAATATCCATGTATTTAAAAAAAAAAGGTAAAAGGCACAATATTTATGTCTATATTAGGGGATTTTTAATATATTCAGTTATCTTTTTTTCAACAGAAGGAGACTAAAGGAATTGTCTCTAAGAATGACTCAATCCATTTTCTTTGTCATTTGTATATGATTTTTAAAATGAATATTCTATCATTAAGTTCACGTAAAAATCACTCAATAAGCACAGGATAATGCCACGAGGTACTTCTCCATGTAAAAGCCATCAAGGACTTTGCATTATTACTTAACCTCTGAGGGCTTCATTTCATTATCTTGAAAATGAAAGGTTTAGAGAGGATATGTAAGTTTCCTCTCAAATCTAATATTCTATGGTAATACTACTAGGAGCATATTGTAATAATGCTGTCCTATAAGTTATACCACATAATAAAATGTATTTTTAGTATTAAACTGCAGTGTAAGTAGACATAAGGCAGTATTTTGCTACCTAAATAATTCTTAACAGAGTTCATTTCTCGGAAAATAACTTTAATACTCACTTGAGAGTCTTGATCTTTGAATGTATGTGGTGGCATATGCTCTGCATCAGATATTTCATCTGAAGATTCATTTTTTCTTTTCTGTTTCTTACCCAATGTAATAATGAGTTTGCTGTGTCAAGAGGAAAAGAATAAACAATAAGAATTTTGTATTTTTCCACTTTGGGTCAAATTAAGATTGTCATTGTAAACTTTAGAAGAAAGTTTCTACCACTTGCATGTCCAAAAATAAATATTCAGAAATCCATAAAGACATTTTCAAAACTTAAACCTCTCTTCTACTGAATTGGACAAAAAAACCAATATTATAGTTAATGTACCTATAAGCATAAAAAGGTAGTCAAGAACTATAGCTGGTTTTTACGATATACTTAACTTTTTAGGATATAAATAACTATTACATAAAACCAATTCATTTATTGTAGATTTAGATTATAAGACAGTGAGGAGCTGTTTATTACTCCTACCTTTTATTAAACTAAAATTCCACTTATTGACCATAAATACTTCCATGCCCTAGGAAGCCTCTACTTCTTTCTACTCTATGGTAATCTCTTTCTTATTTAAGACAATTCTACAATTAATTTTTCTTTAATACTTTTATTTATGTTAAGAGTAAGAAATATGGTGGGCATCATGGTGGACACCTATAGTCCTAGTACTTGGGAGGTTGGAGCAGGAAGATTGTAAGTTCAAGGCCAGCCTCAGCAACTTGGCAAGACTCTATCTCAAAAAAAAAAAAAAAATGTGGGTTACGGGCCTGGGGATGTGGCTCGGTAGTTAAGTGACCAAGTTTAGTCTGTGGTACCAAAGGAAAAAGAAAAGAAAACCATTTTTTATATTTCTGCAGTATGTATATGTTCTCTCTTATATGTGTTTATTAAATATTTTCAAACATATCAAGTACATATACCTAAGAATGTATTTTAAGTACATGGCTCCCATTTTTTCTTATCTGCCTTAACAGCACATTATTAAAACACTATGTTAATCATGAACCATTCTAATTACTAATAAGCAAAATTCTACTTTAGATAACCTATATTCCAAAAACTGAGAAGTCCCCCAAATATTTTTAGGAATGGTATATCAGAAAGATTGCAGAATTCTTTCCATAATTATTTACTAATGTGGGAGAGCTTGAAAGTTAACAGCTTGTACTTTGAAATCACAGGATCAAAGATATAAACCCTGAATCTACCAATCACCTATCTGTGGGACCCTAAGCAAATTACTTGCCTGTAAACATAGGGGTAGTATATTAGCTACCTCTTCTCTTGAAAAGTTAAGTAGGACAATGTATGCATCATGGTTTGGATCTTAAACGTCCCCCATAAGTTCATGTTTTGAAGGCTTGGTCCCTAGCTAATGGCACTACTAGGAGGTGGGAGAACTTTTAAGAGGTGAGGCCTAATTGGAGGAAGTTAGATCATTGGGCTCACACACTTGAGGGGGGATGGGACCCTGGCACCTTATTCTCCCTCTCTTTGCTTCCCATCTGCCACAGGGTAAGCAGCCTAGGCTCTACCACATGCTCCCAGCCGTGATGTTTTGCTTCACCACAAGCCCTCAGTGACCATGGACTGAAACCTCTGAAACCATGAGAAAAAATAAATCTTTCCTCCACATAAATCATTTATCTCACGAATTTTGTCACAGCCACGAAAAGCTTACTAATATAGTAAGTTACCTTTTAGCACAGTCCTAACTAATGGAAACTATTTTGAATTAATATATGTTCAGCCCTTTCCTAGGTTCTGAGATTGAATATGAAGTGATAGTCTTTAACCTTAAAATAGCATAACTAGACAATGATCACAGCTAAAATGCTAAAATAGATATTAGCACAGGAAACAATGTGAACAGTGTAACCTCTTTCACAGAAAATTAAAAGTGATACAGCTGGTGAATTGGCACACACCAGTAATCTCAGAGGCTAGGGAGGCTGAGGTAGGATCATGAGTTCAAAGCCAACATCAGCAACTAAGCAAGACCTAAGCGAGTAACTTAGTGAGACCCTGTCTCTAAATACAATATATAAAAAGGGCTGGGATGTGGCTCAGTGGTTAAGGGCCCCTGGGTTCAATCCCCAGTACCAAAAAATGAACAAATAAATAAAATAGTGTTACAGAAACAGTACAATTTGAGATAGCAACTGAATTAGTAACAGGTAGTGAAAAAAAAGACAGTGTACATTCCAGGAAGGGGGATACCACAGAAGAGTGAGGTGAATATGCTGTGGTGATAGCATGACAGGGACACAGAATATTACAGAAGGAGGAAGCAGAAAACTGAAAAATTATATATGGTGAAGATTATAGAAGGCCTGGAAAAGACGTGAAAGACTTATATTTTAAGATAAGTTTTTAAGCTCCACAGAGTAAGAGTTTAAACAAAATCTACCTATCAGCACTGGCAACAAATATTTAATAAATACGCACTCAGATATTTTTGAATAAATAAAAGCAAAAAGCAATAAAATATAAGAATTTTAAACAAGGGAACAATGTGATTGAAAGGAAATAAAGTACAAAGCAGAGAAACTATTGATAAACTACATAAAAATTCGGTTGAGAGATGAAGAGTATAATCCAGGGCCATGGCACTATGATACATGCCAACAATCTCAGAGGCTAGGGAGGCTGAGGTAGGATCATGAGTTCACAATAAAATACTGAAGAAAGATCCACAATAATTGGCTAATGACTAGCTGACTAGTTGTGAGAGAAGAAAAAAAACTTTACAATGAGTTTTTCCCTACATTACTCTTATAGTGACTATGTACAACAAGATAATGGCAATTCAACTAGCTATCCTACCTGTACGTTCTGAATGTATGAAGAAAGTAAATAAGAGTATATACATGAGTATATACAGCTCATGTTGGAACCAGAAAATACAAAAAGAGGGGCTGGGGATATGGCTCAAGCAGTAGCACACTCGTGTGGCATGCGCGGGGCGCTGGGTTCGATCCTCAGCACCACATTAAAAAAATAAAGATGCTGTGTCCACCGAAAACTAAAAAAATAAATATTAAAAAAAAAATTCTCTCCCTCTCTCTCTCAAAAAAAAAAAAAGAAAACGAAAAGAAAATACAAAAAGATATTCTGAAACAAAATTAAGAAACTGGTTAGTCCTCTTGCCACTTTGATATCTTATTTCTTCCCTTCTTTTTTGTTTTGTATGAGGTGCTAGGGATTGAACCCAGAGCATTGTGCATGCAAGGCATGTACTCTACTAACTGAGCTATATCCCAGCCCTATTTCTTTCCTTTGACGCTCATTTTTCCTTACTCTGGTTTCACAACTAAAAAAATCTCCCTGGAGGTCACATCTACCATTAATGATCCCACATGATCTTGACCTTCCTCCTTATCTATAGCTTTCAAAAGTCATTTCGCACCAGGTGTGGTTGCACAAGCCTGTAATCCCAATGGCTGGGGAGGCTAATGCTGGAGGACCACAAGTTCTAGGCCAGCCTCAGCAATTTAGCGAAGCACTATGCAAATACGTGACTCTGTCTCAAAATAAAAAGGGCTGGAAATGTAGCTCAGTAGAAAATCCCCCCGGGGTTCAATTCTAAGTATAGGGAGGAGGGATTGTCATTTCACTTTTGTTTCTAAACCCACTATAATCTCAACTCTTGAAACTACTTTTCATATTCATAGCTTCCATGTATTCATTGTTCACTATGAGTCAGCAACTGCACTGACTTTACATGTTTTCCTTCAATTGATGCTTATACAAGTTGGAGAGGCAAGTATAATTTTATAGAGACAAGAAACTGAGACTTGGAGAAGTTCAATAACTTGCTTAAAGTCACACAGATAGTATGAAAAGAGACAGAAATTACATAAGCCTCACTCCAAAGTCTAAATTCCCAATGTGTATAGCTACGACCTTTTTTAAAAAAATATTTTTTGTAGTTATAGACAGACAGTGTGCCTTTATTTTATTTATTTTTGTATGTGATGTTAAGGATCAAACCCAGTGCCTCACACATACTAGGCAAGTGCTCTGCCACTGAGCCCCAGCCCACCACAAGCCCTCAGTGACCATGGGCTGAAACCTCTGAAACCATGGGAAAAAAATAAATCTTTAAAATGCTAAATCCAAGAGAAAATTTTAAAATCCCATGTACCAACATTTAACTGATCATCATTTTCTTTTTTGTACCCTTGGCTACATGATGCAATAGTCAAACTTCCTCTCACTATATTTTGGTTCCTCTTCTTCCATCTATTCCTTGAATATTGATTTTTCAGCAGGATAATGTTCTTTTTTTNAGTGCATTGATTTGGCCTTTAGGGAGGACAGCAGAGAGTACCACATCAAGGCAGGACAGAGGTGTGTGTGTGTGTGTGTGTGTGTGTGTGCAGGGGTGGTACTGGTGATTGAACCTAGGGGCACTTTACCACTTTACCCAGCCCTTTATTCATTTCTAAATTTTGAGACAGGGTTTTGCTAACACATTTAGGGCTTTGCTAAACTGCTGAGGATGGCCTTGAACTTGTTCCTCCTGCCTCAGCCTCCTGAGTTGCTGGGATTGCAGGTATGTGCCATCATGCCCAGACAGAATTCAGTTGTCTTTTCTGCCAGCCCCTCAATCTTTGGTGTTTCTCAAAGTTCTGTCTTCAGACTTCTTACCTCTTCACATACAGTAGTAAATGGGACATGTAATTTATCCTATGATCATGCACCACACAACACTACAGACAATGATGGTACCAAGATATTGTTGTAGAGTTGAAAAATTCCTATCACCTAACTACCTCTTAGCTGGTCTTAGTGCAATGTATTGTTCAGCATGTTTTGATGATGGTGATATAAATAAACCTACTGTGTTGCCAGTCACATATATTATAATCATAAGATTATCTATTGTAAGATATATGTTATAATCATAAGATTAAAATATGTAACTGACAGCACAGTAGGTTTATTTATAATGCATGTGACTGGTAGCACATGTAATTCATAATACCTGATAGTAAATTATCATGTTACTGATTTCTGTAATTATTATACATTTTATCATTAAGTTCTTTATATTCTTACTTATTTATAAAAAAAAAAAAAAACACATTTACTGTAAAACATTATACTGTGTTACACCACCAGCAGCCTCATTTTGAATATACAGTCTCTTAATCATGTTGAGGGACTGATTTGTATCATCTATGTTTGTTCTAAGTACACTCTATGATGTTAACACAAGGTCAAAATCACCCCCAAGGGACTGAGGGTGTAGCTCAGTGCTAAAGTGAATGCTTAGCATCCTCAAAGACCTAGGATTAATCCTCATCACCAAAGTGGGAGAGGAGGTGATCACCTAATAACACATTTCTCAGAATGTGTCCCCATCATTACTAGACACATAATATTCTTTTTTTTTTTTCAGAGTAGAAATTAGAAGTTTATTAAAGGACAGCAGAAAAGACTTCTCCCGGAGGAAGAAGGGGACCCAAGAGGTGGAATCCGTGGAAGGCATGTGTCCCCATCATTACTAGACACATAATATTCTTTACTGCCACCTAGAAGTTGAAGATTTTTATATCCACTTTAGACTTTTCTCCCAAGCTTCAGACTCACATAGCCAGACTCTCATGGATACTTCACAAGTATCACAATCTCAAAATCCCCCCAAATCTAATACCTCATTTTCCATAAATTTAAGAGTACAACAATCTACTAATATTAACTATGATGTAAATTCAGAAAAGTGTATATATAAAAAATCAATGAACTTTCTTTAAAAAAATTATATAATTAGCTTCCATTATCAAGAAACAAGAAATTGGTTTTTCATACGCTCCCTCATGCCTCTTCTTCAACCAATAACCTCCTCCTAAGGATATCCATTATTTTCCTTGTGATTATTTGATAAAACCACAGGTATTTTTACAGATGGCAAGCTCAGTAAATAAAACTGGGCAGTAGGAATATATATTTGATGCACTTTCTCACTTGCTGTCCATTGCCACCATTAATGGATATCTTACACTAGTCAAAAGAGAGTTCCATTCTTAAGAACTTCACATGAAATGCAAATCAAAGTCTATTAATATTCTTTAATACACTGCTTTAAAAGGCATTTTCTTCATGATGGGTTAGCTAAATAAATTATGTAAAACAAATGTTCTGATATAATATCTAAGTGGCTGCTTAAAGACTTAAATCCATTAAATAAAAACCTCAAGGGCTGGGGCTGTAGCTCAGTGGTAGAGCACTTGCCTTATACATGTGAGGCACTGGGTTCGATCCTCAGCACCACATAAAAATAAATAAACAAAATAAAGATATTTAAAAAAATAAATAAATAAAAATAAAAACTTCAAGGAGCTTCAGTGGTGCATGCCCTTAATCCCAGGGTGCTTGAAGGCTGAGTAGGCGGGGCAGGAATCCACAAGTTCAAGGCCAGTCTGAGCAATTCAGCAAGACCCCATTGCAAAATAAAAAATAAAAAGGACTGGGAGTGTAGCTCAGTGATAAAGTGTCCCAGGGTTCAATTCCTAGTTGGATCAAAACAAAACAAAGCAAAACAAATTCCTCAGGAGGAAATGTCAAAAGACTTTCTACAAAACAACTGGCCAATATGCTTCATAAATGAAAACCCAGGACTGGAGATGTAGCTCAGTAGTAAAGCGCTTGCCTCACCAGTGTATAAGAACTTGGGTTCAATCCCCAGTAACATTTAAAAAAAAAAAAAAAAAAAGTAAAAAAATCATAAAAGACAGAGACTGAGGAATTATTGCCAATTAAAAGGAGTTTAAGGAGACATGAAAACAAAATGAAGTGTGGGATCCTGAATTGGATTAGGGCCCAATAGTAAATCTACAACAACAACAAAGGAAAAACAAAAAACATCTGTATGAGGATTAGTTAACAGAATTAGTAAAAGGATTGTATAAATTTGGAACAGGAACTCTGACCTATTTTTGCAAGTCTAAAATTATTTTTTAAAAAATCAACAACAACCAAAAAACAAATGTGCAAGCAGATGTGCAAGTCCCAACCCCAGGTTTCATATTTAATAAGTGGGATTCCAATATGACTTTAAAAATATAACCCCAAGAGATTCTGATGCTCTACCAGGTTTGGGAACCATTGACACAAAGAATTGGGAATACAGGAAATGCTAGAAACAAATATTCAGGATAATAAAACTATTTAATATTTATATAACACTTAACACTGCAAAATATCTTTGACTCCAATATCTCAGTTGATTCTGAGAAAAATTCTAAAATTGACAAAGAAGATATTGGTCTTGAAACACAGAGAAAGAAAGCTCAGCTCCAAAAGGTGAAACAAACTGCCAAAGCCACAGTCTAATAAAACAACAAAAGGTCCCTTTATTCCTAGATTTCTATTTCCAACGTAACTTACTGATTTTAAGATAAAGTGGCACATATACTTCAACCTGTGAATAAAGACTTAATACCAATAAACATGGTTTAATGAATAAAGAGAAATCTGAAACCATATAATCTTTTAGTAAATCATTAACAATGATTTATCTGACCACCCCCCAACCCACAGCCCCAGTATCCAGGATTGAATCCAGGGGCCTTGAACTTGCTAGGCAAGCACTCTACCAATGACATACATCCCCAGCCCAGCTATCTGTCTCAGGAACAATCAGAAATCTCTACTGTCTGCACAATAGCCACAATAGCAAAAGACAGCCACAAATATTACCTAATGAAAATCAGACAATTGAAAAGAATACAAATAATATAATTAAACAAAATATCTAACAGCCACAGAGCATCCCATTCTTCTAAAGGTTAGTTTCCTATATTAATTCTAAACTAAAATTTCATTATAAATAAAAATAAAAGGTTACTATAAATCATTCTTCAAATAAAATGACAATTTATTATTTAACAAGATATATTTCCAAAGGAAAGTAATAAAGTAATATAGAACAAATTAATAACAAAGGCTTTACACAAAGTATTGAGTTTTAAAAACATAAACAGGATCTGTTAATCAGTATTACCAAACTATAGCAACAGATATTCAGGCAAGTAAAAAAAAAAAAAAAACCTAAATATCAAAACATAGTTTGTTTCTGACAGAAAATGGCAATTGAAACTAAGGTATGAATTTGAAATCCTAATTTGTTTAATAAATATAGCCATTAGAAAACTGCAAGGTTTATACCTGACATGTCTATACTTGATTTTTAGATGCAATTTACGCACTCATCCAAATTCTGCCCACAAGTTATTAGATGCTGTGTAACAAGTTGTGTTTTCTAAATGTGTCAATCTATAATGGCCTCCTGTTGATTCTCTCATTGCAACAACTGGACAATGAATCTAAACCAATTAGTCCATTTATAATAATTAATATATCCAATTCACCATAAGTGAAAAAATAGACAATACTATTTATATTCACATTACTTTTCTTTGCAAGCCAAAAGAAAGGAATTGAGGTTATTTTAAATGTCAAAGATAAATTTTATTACTTTTCTTCAATTTAGTTTAAATTGTAATCCTTGAATATGTGAAAGCAACATTGCAAACTTTTGGTAACTTGGATTATTATTATTTCCTGATTAAAGTTAGACATCATTTTTTTCAAAAGACTGAATTAAATGATATGTCAGTATGCATTCTACTGTCATGTATAACCTTTTACAAAGAATGAAAAAAATATACGAATTGAACCAATCATGGTGACCTAGGCCTGTAATCTCAGAAACTAGGGAGATTAAGGAGATTTTTCTCTTACTGACATAAGATAATGGTCCATCTTGTTGGGTACAGTGCTGCATACTTGTAATCTCAGCAACTCTGGAGGATGAGGCAGAAGGATCACAAGTTCAAAGCTAGCCTTGCTTAGCAATTTAAACACTGTCACAAAACAATTGTTTTTAAAAAGGCCTGGGGATATGGCTCAGTGGTAAAGCACGGCCTAGTATATGCAAGGTCCTGGGTTCAATCACCAGTACCACATGGAATTAAATGAAACAAAAATAATGATGTGTCTTATAATCGATGACATCTTAGATTCAATATCCTTTATTTTATTTATCTTTTCCTATGATAACCCTTACTAGATCATGTAAAGATATAATTCATAAAATTGAAAATGTAAATTTTATTTTATTTTTTGTGGTGCTAGGTATTGAACTCAGGGCCTTGTGCATGTGAGGCAAGCACTCTACTGAGCTATATCCCCAGCTCTGAAAATGTAAATTTTGACTGAAACTCATAGCAACATATTTATCAACTCTTTTTTTAAAAAATTTTTGTTATAGATGAACGCAATGCCTTTGTTTTATTTATTTGTTTTTATGTGGTACTGAGGATTGAACCCAGTGCCTCACACATGCTAGGCAAGTACTCTACAACTGAGCTATAAACCCAGGCCCTATATCAACTCTTTCTGCAGAATAATGTTTCATATTTTTACCAGGTATTATAATTTAGATAAAAGCAGTGAAATTAATAGTGCATTTTATCTGCTTGGCTTTGAAAAATTATAGAACTTATATAAACACTACTAATAAAAATACATAATAAATTAATGACATGTATTTTTACAACTGGGTTTTTACTTTTAAGGCACAAAGAAACAATTAACTAAATAGTGTATTTATATTCTATTCAAGCAGACATTTCAAAATTCCTATTGTTTTGAAAAAATTATAATCATTGGCTCATGTATCATCTTATTAACATGGAGTGATAATTTGTAATGATTCCTCCTTTTTTTCCCCCTCAGGTTTTATTCGATCTTATTTTTTCCTTCCAATTTTATTATATGGATAGAAATCTCTCTCTAGCATGTTCTTTTTAACATGTATATATAATGGTATTTTTAACGTGTATATATAATGGTATATACAAACAAATGTTATTTTCTTCTTTCCTCTTTTGTTTAAATTTTTTTTTTTTTTTAGTTGTTGATGGACTTTATTGTCTTTATTTTTATGTGGTACAGAGGATCAAACCCAGTGCCTCATGCAAGCTAGGTGACACACTACCACTGAGCTACAACCCCAGCCCTGGGGATTGTTCTACTGTAGAGATACATCTCCAGTCTGCCTTATTTTTTATTTTGAGGCTACCCTTGAACTTGCTGTCCTCCTGATTCAACCTCCGAGTCACTTAGATTAGAGGTGTATACCATAGTGCCTGGCTGAGATTTTAGGATTTTATTTTTATTTTTTCATGCTGGGAATCAAAGCCTGCACCTTGCGCATGTTTGGCAAGCACTCTACCACTGAGCTACATCCCTGACCTCTACTTTAGTCATTTGAACCTTCAAAAATAAAAAGGAGCTGGTGGCACACATCTGTAATCCCAGTAAGGAGATAGCAAATTTGAGGCCAGTCACTACAATTTAGTAAAGCACTCTTTCAAAATAAAACATAAAAAGAACCAGGCATGTGTCTCAGTGACAGAGCACACCTGGGTTTAATCCCAAGTATTTCAAAACAAACAAAAATTCAGGTATTTCCCGTTGTAACTAAAGAAAAAAGGCTACTTCTAATACTTGATAAAAAGTATTTCTGTAATAAATAAAATTATGAGTAATAAAAAGTTAATCACAAAGGACTATAACTGATTAAACTTATATAGCTATGAGAATATTTATTTATTTATTTACATTTAAAAAACCATTTTAGAATCTAACTCTTGTTAAATTTCAGGCATATTTCAAACAAAATTTCCTTACCATCCCAAATTCTACTTTAGTTAACAAGATAAGCAGTAGCACACTTACAAGAAAAATAGCCATTAACGAGTTAATCTATCATCTTCCTTAAAAAGTAGCAACCAAAGTAGGTATGGTGGCCCACTCCTGTAAGCCCAGGTACTTGGGAAACTGATGCAGGAGGATCCCAAGTCCAAGACCAGCCAGGGCAACTCTGTCTCAAAATAAAATATAAAAAGACTAGGGAAATGCACCCCAGGTCCAATTCACAGTACCTGCACTCAGAAAATAGTCACTACCATTGGTCTGGGGGTATAGCTCAGTGGTAAAGCACTTGTCTAGAATGTATGAGGCCCTGGGTTCCATCTCCAGAACCATAACCACAAAAAAACAAACAACACACACAAACAAAGTGTGATAACTGGTATGTGTCCTCCAGTATCCCATTTCTATTTGATTTAGGAATGGAGATTTAAGAGAAAGAGAACCCAGGTACCTGAGTGAGTATAAACATACAGGAAAGTGTGTAACTCCTAGTCTTGGCTTTTTCCATAAAAAAATGCATGCTATCTATGGTCTCAGAAAATGTTAACAACAAATGCTTTATAAGCACCAAGCATGTTCTAGATATTGGTTTATAAGTCTTAAAAGTTATTAACTTACTTTGTTCTCAAAATAACACTGTAAGGCAACTACTGTTATTATTCCCATTTTACAGATTAGAGGTTAAGTGTCTTGTCTGCTCAGGTTTATACTACTTGTAATTGATGAAACTGGAAATAGAACAAATGCAACTGGTTTCAGAGCTAAAAATTTAACTACATTATCATACTGAATTGAAATGCCTACCATAAAGTACAGAATTATTATAAAAATTAAATAAGACTTTGAGAATACTCTGAAAAGGACATTCTATTCCTTTCATTGAAAAAAAATCAATGTACAATAGTGATAAAAGATTTCAAACACACTTGCAAGCAAAGGGAATAATAGCAGTATTGTTTTTCTTCAGATTAATCTTCTCAGATTAAAACATATGAGTTAAATAAATATGAACTGACTGTACATCAACCATAAATTATTGTTGACAATTTACTCCTTAAATTTTTTATTTCATACTGTTAGTGGTTAAGTTGCAACATACACTGCCTTTCAATGAACTGATATCAATAATTTTATATTAGCAGATCAATTCTTCTAAAACTAGAAAACCAAAAGTTTAAAAATGTTTCATAAATCATAAAATGCTGCTAGTTAAAATGATGCAATTGATAAAAATTAAAAACAGCAAATTCAAAATTTACAGTTGCTTGCTGGAAGAAATAGTAATGAAATATTATAATCCACACTAACAATAGAACTCTGGGTTATATATGAATTTCACTTATTCCAATTATGTTTTTTCCTCCAACATGATCATAACCTTTTGTTTTTAGCTGATAAAGACAATCAAGATTGTTTTATTCTAAAATATAGGCAAGATTCAAATTTATTTACTTATCTGCGAAATTTATTTACCTATCTCTACCAAAAAGGCCTAAAACCGGGCATATATTCAATAGTAAGTGTTTGCCAAGCATGCACAAGGCTCTAGGTCAGTATTTCACCATGTATTTAAACAAAATGGAAAAAAAAAAAAGTTATTTCTATCATAATTCTTTTTTCTGTTTTCTAGAGTCTGCCACCACTAAAACCAAAGCACTACGGCTGGGGATATAGCTCAGCTGGTAGAGTGCTTACCTTGCAAGCCCATGGCCCTGGGTTCTAATTCCCAGCACCACCAAAAAAAAAAAAAAAAAAAAAGGCACTAAATTGATAAAGGTTACATAGTATTAAAATTTACTGCAAATAAGCTACCTGCTACAGTGTTACTACTTCCAACTATATTAACTTACTTTAAAATAGTAACTATAACTTTCAAAATTTATCTACTATTTTCCTCTTGTATTGTTTTTCAGAGTGCTATCCTTCTGAACAGGACACTACTCTGCTTGTATCACTATAGAAATTAAAACTGGAAAACCTCATATTAATTTTTAATATAGCAAGAGATTAAATATGGGTTTCTTGAATTAAAACTAGACGTAAGTATGGAAAAATAAAATACTTTCATACTGAAAACTTAAGAAATAAATGGGTAGAAATCTAACTTCTGAATTCCATTTTACCTGTCTGCAAATAAAATGCAAAATCAAAAGCTACTTATTAATCTATTATAATAAGAGCCCACATTATTTAATGGTTTGGATTGAAGAATATCACAACCAAACTAAAACATTCAATTTGGTGGTTGCATTTAAAATGGTAAGAATTCAATTGGTTTACAAATTTTTTTAAAATTCTAAATATCTGCAAAATGTATTAATAATTTCTTAAGCAAATGAAGATCTTAATAACAAGGGAATTCTTTCTTCATTGTGTACATTTTTTTTTTTTTTTAAAGAAGAAACTCAGTAAAAGCACTTTAGGTAAAATTGCACATCAAGTCTTCGAGAATGACCAAATAGTCCTGCAAAAACAATCCTAAACTATGTTAGCCTTAGGTAATGCTTATCCTTGCTGGTAAAACATACATATAAAGCCATAACTCTTATTATATTTTATTTTTTCAAAATGTGTTGAACAGTCAAATAAAAATACATAGAATTAAATTACTCTCCTACAGCAATTCTTTGTCCTTTAAATTATCTTGGAGCATTAATCCTCACCTGGCCTCTTTATTACATAAGGTAAATCAGAGCTTATATGGGAGTAAGTCAGAAAGAGCCAAGAGCTAGTTGTTATTGTTGACTTACATGGTCTTAGTTCTATTGCCATTCCATTTAGCCCAAAGTTGTTGATTTTGAGAAAATATTGTACTTCATGTTTCTGAAGGGCAAGGTGCAGTGATATGGTAGAATTAAGTGGTAAAGAAATCTTTTAAAGAATTATGATGCATGTTTGCAAACAAAATAAATTTGGAAAAAATAAAAAGTAAAAAAAAGTAAAATCCACAGCCATATGGATTTTTCCCCCTTGTTTCATATTCTTTCACTAAAATTAATACACAAAAAGCTACATTCACAGAATAGTAAAATTTAGTATGTCCTAAAATATGGCCCAATTCATTCATAAAAGAAAATAAGGTACACTTGATATCCAGTAATATAAAACTCTAATGTTGTAGTAAACATGTTATTCTCAAAAGTAGAAGATAAAACACCTGCATTTTAACAAAAATTAAAATAAATTAAGTATAATAACAACTTACCCAATTTTTGTCTTCTCTTTTAACTTAGAACAAGTTTTTGTTTTTTTGTTGTCTTTGTCCTTTGGCTTGGATTTTGTCCTTCTACCTTTCTTTTCCTCTTTGCCTTCAACTGAAGCACTAGGAAAGTTTTCAGGGCTCATTACTCGTGGAATATTGCGTTCCCCACGCTCCTTTGCTTTTGCTATGGCCTCTGATATTATACGATTAGCCTTTTCTTGCTTGCTTTCTGATTCCACCTTTTTTCTCTGCTTCTTCTCAGACATGACCCTCACCTGGGTATTCTGCAACTTAGTATATGTCCCAGAACCATCATTCTTCTTGGAAGATGGAGGCTAGGGAAACCAAAATATTATTTTTATGGAATGTACCAAAGTATATTATAAAAACAACTGACATAAATATCTGAAATTTTTAAATTAAGTTTAAATAGAGAAGTAAAATTACATGAGCAAATATGCGAGAACTACAAACAAATTTAAAATTAAGATATTTTGCTTATCTGGAAATCAGTAAAAGTATAAACAGCCCAACTGCTGCTTTGAAAATGAAGGTTAAGGAAGGATGAATATAGATTCATTGATATTTTCATAGCATTATTGGTTCATTAGTTGATCCAGATTTTGTCCTGTACATGTAACTTGTTAAAATTTTGTCCTATAAATATTCTGTTCAATTGGAATTAAAGTTTTTTTTCTTTCCTCTCCACTTTAAAACTCTGAAAATTATTAATACATTTAAAATAGCAATTTTAATTTAGAATCACTACTCTTTATAGTTTATTATGGCTTTTTAAAAAACAAACCCTCTATTTTAAAACTAGAATGAGAACCTGAAATCACTTAAATCATTTTAATGCAGCAACACAATAGTTAGTAAACAGACATTCTCATACTTAAAATTAGAGAAAGTTTTAGTTTTCCCATTAAAGAGTTAAGTAGATTTTTTTCCCCTTTTTCTGTATCATAATTATTTTGCTCAAGCACTATGGGAAAGAACAAGTTTTATAGTTTTACATTAAGATTATTAATATTTTAGCAGTATCACAGGAAGCAGATCAAGAGCATTTAAAAAAGAATTTCCTTGTCAAACACACATTCATCCACATACTTAGATTACAGTTTTGTTATGTTCTTACCCGTAAACATGCCTCTGACTATAGCAAAGAAAAAAAACATCAGGAATTTCCAAACACATTTTCATGCTGATTCCAGTGTGTTTCACCGGTATCTTTTCTATACCTGCCTCATCAAAGGTTTCATAGCAGTGCTGCAGCACTGGGAAAAGAAGGAGGGCTTAGAATTGCTCACTAAAATGCCACCTTAAGGCCTACAGGCTATAACAAATAACCAAGACTCGAGAAAACAGCAACAAGCTCAAGATGGCGATGCAGTACGACTCCCGCAGCAGCAGCCAGTAATAAGGAAGGTTATTCAATCCCATTAGCCTTTTAGCCCAAAGAACCCCTCCTCCTCCCACTCATTCAGGCTTTCACTTACCCTTCCTCTTGGCCTCTTCACTGAAGACATTTTTGGCGTCAGACAAAGGCTTGCCCTCTGCTTTTTCACCACCCCAGGCAGTGCTCAAGAAAAAAGCATTGAAAGAAGAATCCTAAATGGCCTATTTAGCAAGCTGCAACCAAGAGATGCACAACCCTCCACAAATACACATTTTGATTTATCAATACATTTCTGCCTTGGCAAGTTTATATCTACTGTTCATCCTATTTAGGAATGATAAAGACTATAAACCCTCCTAAAAAGCTGAGTTTCCTCAATAGCTGTAAGCAGATAGCCAGATTCCAACAAAGCACAGAAAGAAATGAATGCACAAAGCATCAAAATGCATCAGCATGAATATTAGAGATGTCGTTAAAAATACTGACTCCTTCTGCGGAAGTAGGCCAGCAGATGGTGCTACCAGTTATTATTCCATTAGACTCTGCAATTTAACCCCCAATGGACTGTTCTTCCCTCCATGTAACATATTAACTCTCTCTCTGCCATTTCCTGCAATAAAGTTTTAAAAAAAATATACCAAAAAAAAAATGATTAAAAAAATAATTTGGAAACTACAATTGTGGTGGAATGACTTTATGTGGCTATCAATTTTTAAAAATACAATACAGTTTTCACTGAGAAAAATAATTTTACATGACATCTTCATAAATCTGTGAAATATTTAAAATATTGAAAATAGCTAAAGATGTGCAAAGTATTATGAACAGGACATGCAAATAAACACTTAAGTAATTGACCTTTACTCCTGATATTCTATTTTAATTGAACTGCTGTTTTTCAGATAAAATTTTAGGTTCAATTCTTTGCTAAAAATAAATAGCAAGTCCACTTGAATTTGATCACTGGTACAACTTTTCTGTTTAGAAAAAATTGAGACTATTTTAGTAATGCCTCTAAGTAGCTAAAACAAAATTTCACTTTACTTTTTTTCATTAATGCCAATTTTTTCAGTTGGTCTTGGCTAGTCATCTGATATGGCTACCAAAGCACACTGTATTGTTTTTGTTTTTCTTTCTGGGCACCAAAGGTCACAAAACAGAGATCAGCACTATCTGAACAGTGTCCTAGAAAGATCAATCTGGACAGCATGAGAAAAGATTAAAGGCAAAAAAGGACCATTAAAAGCAACGAAAGGATCTCACTGACCTAGAGATCATCCATGAAAAAAATCATAAGACTGAACACACTTAGTACTTACTAAGTGCCAAGTTATTAAGTACTTTGCATGCATTAATTAATTTACTCCTGAATGGTAAGTGGGTAATAATAGATAATGAATAGAATGGGGGTGGGCCCAAATGAGAGATTTTTATTTTATTTATTTATTTATTTTTGTGGTACCGGGGATGAAACCCAGGACTTCCCACATGCTAGGCAAATGTTACTCCACGAAACTACTACACTCCAGCCCTTTTTATTTTATTTTGGCCAAGCAGGCCGAATTTGAGATTCTGCAGCTTCAGACTTCAGAGTAGCTGAGATGATCCGCCATGCATAATGCCCTTTGAGAAATACTCTCACTGCAGCATTACAAAATAGTAAAAGGAAATTAACAATTACAAACTTGATATCAATAATATCACTAAAAGCATGACAGGGCATGGTAGCACACACCTATAATCCCAGCAACTTGAGAAGCTAAAGTAGGAGAATCATAAGTTTGAGTCTAGCCTAGGTAACTCAGAAAGACCCAGTACCAAATATATTTTTTTTTTAAAGTGGATGGGGTATAGTTCATTAGTTATCACATCCCTGGGGTCAATCCCCACTATTAAAATCAATCAATTGATCAGTCAATGTAAGAACTAAAACTTCCTTTGAATGCCAAGTCCTGTTCCTAATATTTCATATATATTGCCCCAATCTTTAAGCGATTCTATAAAGCTGGCTATGGTGGCACATGTCTGTAATCACAGTAGCTCAGGAGGCTGAAGCAGACGAATTGCAGGTTCAATGTCAGCCTCAGTAACTTCGTGAGACTCTATTTTAAAACAAAAAATAGAAATGGCTGGGATGTGGCTCAGGGATTAAACCCCATTGGGATCAATCTCCAGTACCTGCCCCCTCCCCCAAAAGGGAATATGTGTGTGTGTGTGTGTTTATGTGTGTGTGTGTGTGTGTGTGTGTGTGTGTGTGTGTGTGAGAGAGAGAGAGAGAGAGAGAGAGAGGGGGGGGGGGAGAGAGAGAGAGAAGGGTTAGTTCTTTTCATACTGAGTATGAAATGGAGAGCTCCATCAATTGGAAATTTGGGACTTGATCCTCAGGGACTGAGTGGACAGGGCTGAAACACAAGATGTGGATTCCAGGGCTGGGAATATGGTTCAGAAGTAGAGTATCTGCTTAGTAAATCCAAGGCCCTGAACCTAGGCCTTGATACCATGAGGGGTAGGGGGAGAAGATGTAAATTACCCTGCTCTTTCTTTACCCTTAACTCACTGATATTCTATTCACAGAACCAAGAACTCCAAAATATCTTACTTCTCCTATAAAAACTTTTCAATCAATTCTATTACCTGATTCAAAATCCCAATTGCTTAATAATAAATATTAACAGTAGATTGATATTAATTATTATTATTAAAAATATGAACAGTAATATTAAGTGAATCTGTGATCAAATATTCCTTCTGCTACTAGAATACAAAACTCTATTCTCATAGAATATTAACACCAAGGTGTTAAGTAACTAAATATCCTGAATATCAAATCATTGCCCAATTCACACACAGACAAAAATATACTATGTTAAGGTTCTTGGGTTCCTTTCCCCGATCTAAACAGTATGCAAATTCTGTCAAATCTACTTAATTGTGTTTTGTTTTGTTTTTCTCTTCTCAGTCCCCAGAACATCTGGTTGTATTAATTACCCATGTGTGATTACCTGGAGAAATATCCTCCTGTATAAAATATACATTATAGTCTTTAAGGGTAACAAAAGGTCAGGTCTGCAACCTACTCTCAAATGGAGTAAAGGAATTTTGTGGTACTATAATTGCATTTTAAGTTTCTGATAATTTCAAAATACGAGATATTTTAAAAATTTAAAACAAATCCACAGGCCTTCTTCCGCAAATACCTGTATGTTAAATGATTTTTAAAATACAAAAAGGTAAATACATTAATCGTATCAAATATTCACAAAACAAGAAAAAGAAATCATAAGAAAACAGCTAATGAACAACCAATAATAATAAAAAAAAAGAAAACAGCTAATATATGCAATACTTTGACAAATAGGAGTATAAATGGAAAACCCTGGACATCATATTTTAGTATTGGGGAAACTCAAGGATTTACAGTATGAGTATTTTTCAAATCATGACCAAAAAGCAAGTAATAATGTATATTTAGTAGGTCAAAGCTAGCACTGTAAATATGAAATAAAACAAAATAGGACGGTATTTAAAACTTGTGGATGAATTTCATACTCTGAGGAATCAGAATGTTTTTATCATGTGGTAGTTCCCTTTTCCTTCATGAGGGGAAGCAGCAGAGATTTGGTCTAAAATCAGAGGTTTTGAAATTTGAATAGGGATTGTTGCCTGTTCTTGAAATTTTCCCACCTACTCACTCTCCCACACTGAGGTATTTAGCCATTTTAGTTGCATAAAAGTAAGTAAAATTATTGAATCACTAGTATGTAGACATGAGTAAAAATTTAAAATTTCCAAATTTAGGAAAAACAAACAAGTGATTTTCAACAACATACGTATTAGTAGCACTGTAGCTAAAAATCTTCCAATTTTCTCATGAGAGAGGACTGTCAGTCTTCAGGCTTCGGGGTCTAGGTACAAGGAGGTTACAATGGAAGAAGATGTGAAAGAAACATTTAGCAAGACTTGAGTAAGAATGATTTTGAATGTGAAGAAAGACAATGTAGAATAACCAGGAATGAAACTCTAGCAGATAAAGAGGGGTTAATGAAAGAATAGTAAGATGAGTCAGGATAGAGTGGTGTCAGGGAAGTAAACAGAAAAATTCAAGTTAAAAACACTACAATGAAAAGAAATATATACAGAAAATCTTAATAAGAGTTTGTTATAATAATAATTTTATAAGGAATTTTTTCTCTTAAATTGTTTATAGTCACTTGGTGTGCCAGTTCTTAATATCCTTGTTTAAAAAACAGAAGCCTAAACATTACTTAAATATTCATATTAAATCAATCATCTAAAAAATAAATTCATGGTTTATTTTAGTAATATGTATCAAATATCAGGGTTTTTTGAAAGCGGCAGCGGGTGGTTCTTAATACATACAACATTTTTCTCCAAGTTACCAAAAACAAACAAACAAACTCGTTTTTAAAGAGGAGAGAAAATAGATCAAAGAACAAATTATAATGTAAAAATTGTTTTCTGAGTTATGCCCTTATATTTGATTTCAGTGTTTCTGATCAAAATGGAGTGATTATTTCACTTTACTTACTTTATTTTTTTTAATTGTTATTTTTTTAGCCCAAGAGTGCTATACTGCTGAGCTACATCCCTGGGTATTTTTGCTTATTAATTTTAGACAGGGTCTTGTTAAGTTGCCCAGATACTCCTCAATCCCAGGAATACAAAATGAATAACAAATCTTTTTTTTCATATATAAACTAAAATATTTACAAATGAAGTTATATGACTGAGATATGCTCCATAAACATCCACAGAGCAGGTGAGTGTATGAGAGAGAATAATTTAAATGAAATAAATGGTGGCCATAAATTAATGGCTGTTGTACCTGGGTGATGAATATTCCATTTTTGGGTACACTTGTTATTTAACATAATACAGTTTAGAAGTAGTATTCTGTAATAACAAGTAGTTTAGTGTGAGAAAATTAGAATCATGTGGGAGAATGATAAGCAATAAGAATTTAAATGAATATGTTAGATTATCAAAGTGTTATAAATTATGCTAAAATATCTAAACTTTATGTAAAGGATTAGAAAAAAGCGATTATACAGAGACAAGTAACAGAATCAGATTTTTAGATATAGGGTTGCTGAGCAATTTCAACAAAAATATCAGAATACTGACCAAAAATATGTTGATTTAGCAAAAGGTCATATATGACATAAAAATAAGTAGTATTTAACCTATCATCTTATATTATAGTAGTTTGTATCACTTTCTCAATGTTTCCAAATAAGTCAAGTATATATTTTTAAAACATTAAACTGCAAAACTTTATCAAGTTCACAACTTAGAACATTAAATCCATTAAATTTATCAGACCAAAGTTACTACTGATACTAAAAACTTCTCAACATAATGATGTGATTAAGAGAATGAACTTGGGAGTCAGCCAGTCAGCAGTTCAAGTTCTAGTTTTATCATTTACTTGGGCCTCAGCTCCTTCAGCTATAAAATGGAGATGATAATATTATCTACCTTATAGAGCTGTTGTGAGACCTAATATATAATGCAAGGAACAGAAATACTCATAGACATAAGATATTGTTTTTGTTATGATATGATATGCTCTTCTCAATGTATCATACCAGTGAGTAAATGATGCCAGTATGTCTTATTACTGGTGATGTTAACTTTGATCATTTGATTAAAGTAGTGTCTACCATGATTCTGCACTATAAATGACTCCTTTTAGAACTAAAACACATTTTATGGGGAGATATTTGAGACTACGCAAATATGCGATTTCTCACGTACATGTGCCTGATAATTGTAGCATGCATTGATGTTATTGCCTATAAGATAATTATTGTGGCATTTACCTAATGAAAATTTTCCAATTCCACCATTCTTTCTGCATTTTCAATTGGAATTCTACCATAAGTAAGAGCTCTCATTTTGCCATTTATTTATTCATTCAATTATTTACTTATACCAGTACAAACTCATGGGAGGTTATTTTATTCTATGAGTTATAATCTGATACTATGATTATTTATTTGTTGCTTAAATTATTCCATTTTGGCCACTTAGAACTCCTTTAGGTTGCTTACTATGTTAATTGGACATAACCCTATAGATTTCAAGTATTTCCTTACTTTCTGGTACTGTAAAATATTCTAGGGTTGTGGTTAAAATAGTTGAATTGAGTGGTTAATATGGAGGCCATACTCAGTATGCTAAAAAGTAAATGAGGAAAGAAAGTTAATGAGAAAATAATTGGATATAATAAATATCATACGCTTTTTCTAAATAAGAAAATAAAAACTGGAAACTAAAGTATGATTTTTTTCCTGGCTAAAAAACAAAACAAAACCAGGCATAAAGGGCTTGGAGACATAGGGAGCAGGAATAGAAGATGAATAATTTGAGTAGAAATTGTAAAGTACTTTCCGAAAACAATTTTTAAAAAATCATGTTGATTAAAAATGTAAATATTATATATAAATATATAAATAATTCTTTGGTAAATAATATAAGCTTTCTATAATATCAATTATAAAATGCTTCTAGTGGAGATGGGGGTAGGAACCTCAAAGTATTTAAAAAGACTTCTTCAATAAGTTTATTCACAAAAAATTCTTCCTGAAAGTTTCCACAATTTCTGGCATATTTTCTTATTTGATTTCATAATTACCTAGGTGGTGATCAAAACAAAAAAAATTCCTAAATTTGCAAATGAAAGAATTCAGGCCTGGACAGAGTAAGTACCTATCAAACTGAAATAACTTGTTGAGTTCAACTCTTCAAAAATCATTTTGCAGGCTGAGATTGTGGCTTAGCGGTAGAGTGCTCGCCTAGCATGGGCGGGACCCAGGTTCTATCCTCAGCACCACATAAAAATAAAGGCATTGTATTGTGTCCATCTACACCTAAAAAATAAATATTAAAAAAAATAATTTTGCTAACTATTATCAACATCTACCATGACCACATAGTTGATGGTTAATCTCAAGCTCAAAAAGCATTAAATATAATAACCTCTTAGGAATCAGTAACCTTTCCAAAGCAGTATACCAAATTGCAATCAGCTATTCTTGAGATTGCTTTAAGAGATCACTATAGTGGCAATCTGACAAAATTTCATAAATGAAATATACTTGTATAGCCTTGATAGGTCCCAGTAAAGTAGAAAGGCAACAGGGTAAGTAAATTAGCCAACAAGTTGCTTGATAACACTGACCATCTCTGAATTCTTCTGGCAAACAATGTTTCTAAAAGTCTTAAATTCAAAGGAGAAAAACCTCTTTCAAGTCTTTAAAAAGGGGCACTGAGAGTTAGTTCTATTAAAAAATTCATTTTATGCAATTCATTAAGAGAAATCAACATTTTAGAATTCAGAATTCTGATACAATTTTTAAAAATTATTAACACAAGTGATTATTACCATAACTATAAATGATATTAAGAAACTAGTATAAGTGTATATACAATAAGGTACATTCTAAAAATAAGGCCTTTAAATCTGCCAAGCAGTTTTAGGCAAAAGAAAATATAATTCTATTATATGCCAAAGAATAATGACACATATATATAAAAGTTAGGCTAGGCATGGTGGTACCTTTCTGTAGCCCCAGCTACTTGGTAGGTTGAGATAGAAGATCACTTGAGCCCAGGGGTTCAAGATCAGCCTGGGAAATGTACGAAGTCATTGTCTTTTAAATAACATTTGTTTTAAAACTTAGGGGCATTTTAGAAATAGAAATACCAAAATATTGTTAATCATCTCATGTTAAAATTTCATCTGGGAGAACACAAAAGAAATAATGAGAGAAACTAATCTCTGGACACAATTCATACCACAGAAAAAAAATATTTCTGGAAGCGATGAGGACCACATGAGATACATATGAGAAAGCTATAATGATAGTAGAGGATAGGAAAGGTAGCAGAATACAACAGTTACTAATATGGCATTATGTAAAAATGTGGATGGGTAACCGATGTGATTCTGCAATCTGTATTTGGGGTAAAAATGGGAGTTCATAACCCACTTGAATCTAATGTATGAAATATGATATGTCAAGAGCTTTGTAATGTTTTGAACAACCAATAAAAAAAAAAAAAGCTATAATGTCTTTGTCCTTCTGGTATCCAGGACCATGTTTCCTCGTATAGTAGTAACATAGTATGGTATTGTAATCATAGTACTCTCTCTCTCTCTCTCTCTCTCTCTCATACCAGGGACTGAGCCCAGGAGCACTTAAACACTTGAACCACATCCCCAGCCCTTTTTATTTTTCACTTTGAGTCATGGTCTCACTAAGTTGCTTATGATCTTGCAAAGTTGCTGGGGCTGGCCTTGAACATGTGATCTTCCCGCCTCAGTCTCCCAAGTTGCTAGGATTATAGTCAAGGGCCACCATGCCTAGTGTATATTTCAGTCTTTATAAAGGTGGATCACCTTTGAAAGTTAAAGGAAAAACAACAACAACAACAAAACATGTTATTACCTGAAATTACAAAAGGACAGACAGATCAATACAGTCATAAAATATAGCTCATTAAGTCAAGACTCAAAAAAAATTTTTTTTTCAACACTACAGTCAAAAGTGATTTGAGGGCCTGGGGTTGTAGCTTAGTGGTAGAGCTCTTGCCTAGCACGGATGAGGCACAGGGCTCGATCCTCAGCACCACATTTACATAAATAAATTAAATAAAGGTACATCTGTATCTCTCTCTCTCTCTCTCTCTCTCTCTCTCTCTCTCTCTCTCTGTGTAAGTGATTTGAAAGAAAAAAATGTTTATCTAAAAATGATGGTTACAGCCATAAATATTTCAAAGGACAACGAACAAAAAAGAAAAGTACAAAAAAAAAAAAATAGCAATGTGAGAAGCATTAACCTGTAAGCGTAGTATCAGGAAGGCTATAGCCCACAATAGTAAAGTTTGACAAAATGATTTGGGGTAACTGAAAATGCTCTATTAGTGGTTTTGAGCAAGAATGGCTAAGATCTTATGAGCATGGTGTATACATAGCAGTGAGGTGCCTAGGAATGGAAAAATAGATAATAGGCGGTGAGGGAGCACAGAGAACACCATTTCTTTTTTAGTATTGTTAATATTTATTTCTATACTATGTTACAAAGAAAAAACATTTAGTTAGGAAAGGATATAACTCCAATGTTAAATCTCAACCAGTAGAATCATGCTGTATATTTTAAGAATAAAAAGAGATCCAAGCACAGTGGAACATGCCTGTAATCTCTAATTGAATAATTCCAGTTTAAATTGTGAACTGATGCCATCTGGTTTATCTTCTGAATTCCTACTGCCCTTTCACTTCAGTTTAATCTCTTCAGCAAACCTATCATGAGTTCTTAAATTAGCCACCCCTTAGTTGAATGATCATATTTTTTAAAATGCTGACTACAAAAAAAGAAAAAAACTTATGAGGCTGAATCTATAAATGGACATACATGGGTGTACACACAGCACTACTTAAGGATGAAATAAAGGGTGCATGCATTAACAGTAGCTCAAATAAGAAATACCAAGGATTCGTGTGCTGTGGCACACGCCCGTAATCCCTGGGGGTTTGGAGACCCAGACAGGAGGATTGCAAGTTCAAAGCCAGCCTCAGCAAAAGTGGGGCACTAAGCACCTCAGTCACTAAATGGAATACAAAATAGGGCTGGGAATATGGCTCAGTGGTCGAGTGACCCCAAGTTCAATTCCCGGTACCCAACAACAACAACAACAACAAAAGAAATACCAAGGAACTTAAGCTCATTGCAAACTAAATGAATGTATAGTATAATAAGCTGGCAAAAAAAGAAAAGTAAATGGAATCCTACCCTGCATAAATAGAAATATGTTCTACAGAAAAAAGGAGGTGGTAATTACACTATACTTGAGTATTACCAGGAGACATGTACTGTTTTAGTTTAGAGGAACAGGAACTAGTTCATTCACTCACAACATACCAAGTGCATATTATCTGCAAAACATTGTTGTAAGCTAAAGACAAAATTCCTTTCTAATGTAACTAACATTTTAGAGAGGGAGATAATAATCAAACAGGTAAAACTTCAGATGGGGATAAAAGCTATGCAGAGAAAGAAAATAAGATGATGTGGTGAAAAATTACAAGGTGACCATTTAGAACAAATTCAGGAAAGTTCTGAAGAGGCACTGTTAACAATGAAATCTGAATGAAAAAAAAAATAGGTAAAGATTAAAGAGGAATTAGAAATTAAACAGGTTTGAGAAATCACCTACAAAGCAAATGACCAATGTACTGGTTTCATATCTTAATAGTAAGCATTAATTATATTTTCCAGTCTGTTCATTTGAAAACTGTCTCATGTTAGAACCAAGTACTCTGCCCCTCAATTTCTATGCAGATCTTATCTGTTCAAGTCCTACAGCTTAAGCTTATTCCTTTTAGTAATGAGCCATCATTATAATTCTCAATAGTTGGTTGAGAAAATACTGTTTTTGAATTGTAAATTGCAATCTCTTTACTGGCCATCAATTTAGTGGACAGCAATTAACATTCTTTATAAATGAAATAGACCCAAAGTGCTTTGTGAAACACTGGTGAAATCTTAATATTGAAGAAGTTGGCTAATACTTAACTACAGAATCAAAGGAAAAAATACAAAACTTATACAAGAAGTAAATATTCACATCCTTTATGTACCTAAAACCATACATGTCATATAAAATGAAAACTACCTGGTGAAGGAAGGAATGAATGAATGAAGACTGAATAAACTTCTAACACTAAGTACGCTTGTGCAAGAAAGAATTTGGCTTCTATGAGATAACTTATACAATACTTTTTTTTAAATTTTAAATTACATACATAGCTCTCATTGGACAGTGACGCTGTGTAGATCAATGGCTTTTTTTTTTAAAGAGAGAGAGAGAGAATTTTTTTTAATATTTATTTTTAGTTTTCGGCGGACACAACATCTTTGTTTGTATGTGGTGCTGAGGATCCAACCTGGGCCGCACGCATGCCAGGCTACCGCTTGAGCCACATCCCCAGCCCACTTATACAATACTTGACAGGAGTGTCTTTGTTTAGGAAAGGGACTGCCCACATCAGAAAGATTTTGGATGGGGGCTTGGAATTACCTAGTATTATCAGTTGATCTGGAGACTGAAAATGATCACAGGGACAATTTATTAACCATGCTTGTATACCAAAGACCTAATAAAAACTCTTGACACTGAGATGCAGTGAGTTCTGTGGTTGGCAATATTCCATGTCTATTGTCACATTAATGATGGGACCTAATTCTTAGGAAAGAAGACAACAAAAACTTCATATTTGAAACCCTTTCAAACTCTGCCCTATTCATCTCTTTCTGGACTAATATTTTTTTGTTGCCGCCTTTTAAAAATAAAACTATAACTGTGAATATAAAAGATTTTAGTGGGTTCTGTGAGTCCTGCTAGAAAATTATTGAAACAGCCACCCTCAAAACCTGCAGCTAGCGTCAGAGACGAGGGCAATGTTGGGACAGTGCTAAATGTAGCCTGCCTAACTCTGAGTAATGTTCTCAATGAAAACTAATAATAAAGTAAGTCTGATGGGGAAATAGAGATCTTAATTTGCTATCTACCTTCAATTGTTAGCTCCAATTAAAAAGACTAGTGATTTTTTAAAAATTAGTTGTAGATGAATACAATATCTTTATTTTTATTTATTTATTATTTTTTATGTGGTGCTGAGGATTGCTTCATGCATGGAAGGCAAGCACTCTACCACTGAGCTACAACCCCAGCCCAAGAGTGGTGAGTTTTTGTAAGACTTAAAAAACAATGAAAAGTAGGATTGACAATTCCATTCTATCAAAGGATTGTCTATAGGAAATCTGGACTAAGAAAACTGCTTCCTTAACTATGCCTAGGCAAAAGTCTAAAGAAATCTGTACACAGGAACACATCCATGTGACAAGATTCAATACTCCTATGTGAATTAACAACAACAACAAAAAAAATCCAACATATCTGATTTAACAGAAAAGGGACAAAAGAAGATATGATAGTTCACTTACATATCACATAAAAGGAATTATTTTGTGAGACTTGAAAGAAAGTTCAATTCTTTAAACAAATAATAAATGTTCATCATTAATAAGGCACTACATTGGTACTATAAAATGTAACATGTAGTCTCTCACTTAAAGAAACTTATTCCCTGGTAGCACAGAACTATTACTTCTGGATACTTTTCTACAGCAATCTCAATGAATAAAAGACCGGGAGATCAACTACATACCAATTATGTATATTAAGCAAAGAATGTTATTCAAATCTTACTATAATTAATAAATAGGATAGAGGATTACAGACAAAACTAATATTTATACTTTATCTGAAGATTTACAGAGGATTTAAACCTGTATTGTCTCATTTATTTCTTCCATCCAATAAAATGGCTATAAGTGATATATGGTATTTCCATTATAAAATGTAGAAAATATGTACCAAGGATCAAAGATTGAGCCTCAGCACCAAGAGGAAAAAAAAAAAAAAAAAAAAGACAACGTACTCTTTAGTCAAATCACATAATCTTTCCTCATCTTCCTTTTATATTAGTCAACTATCAGATCTTGGACTCTTTTCTACTTCCTTACTTTTCATGTAGGAAATATATTCACCATAATATACATCTAAACACTTACAGAACCTCAAGTGAAGGAAATAAAACGGCACATACTAGTAAATTTTTTTCTGGTTCTGATAGCAGAGGTGCGTATTAGCTGTTGGTCTACCAATGAGAATCACTGTCCTACACTTTTCTACTGAAACAAACATATGAATCATTAACATATAAACCTTATAGTAGAGAAATTTGAAGGGACAAATCTATGAGCAAAATAAAACTTATTTCATGGGAGAGATCTTATAAAACTTTAGTTTGGCTTAGGAATTTCTAAAAATGCCTCACAATTTATGAAATATTTTAATCCAAAATTGAATCTGATTGATCATTGTCTTTAAAACTTCATCATGTGAAGACTGGCCACAGATTCATTCTTTATCTAAAAAGTTTGAATTTTTTTTTGTGTGTGTGGTGCATGCAAGGCAAATGCTCTAGTAACTGAGCTATATCCCCAGTCCAGTGCTTAATATGAGTAGGGACTGTTCTCAAGCATTCTTTGTGACAAAGTTTCTACTAAGTGACTAAACTTTCTTTGTCGTTTCTACTAAGAACTCTTGCACTTATTGTCAAATCTATTGCTTTCAAAATAGGGACATATGGTACCTATCAATGTTAATCATGCATTATGGTGGGCAGAATTTGAAAATGAATTCCCAATGATGCAAGTGTTGTATAATCCCTCTGCTTGAATGTAGACTGAACCTAAGAACATGGCAGAATATTACAGAGTATGTGGCAAAACTGAAAGGATTTCATAGATGTAATCAGGATCTAAATTAGTCAACTATGAGTTAATCAAATGGAAATCAACTAGGTGAGAGTGAGCCTAACCTAAGCAGATTAGTATAAAATGTATGATTTCATTTCTATAACATTCTTGAAATGGAAAAATTATAAAGAAGAGATTAATGTTGCCAAGGGTTAAAAATGGGAGAGAAAAGGTCATAGCTATAAAAGGGCATAATCAGAACTGTAGATAGTGACTTAGCTGGGCATGGTAGTGTTCACCTATAATTCCAGCAGCTCAGGAAGCTGAGGCAGAAGGATCACAAGTTCAAAGCCAGCTTTAACAACTTAGCAAGGCCCTAAGTAACTAAAACCCTGTCTCAAAACTAAAAATAAAAAGAGCCTGGGATGGGGCTTAGTAATTAAGCACCTCTGAATCTTGACTATGAAGAACTTTCAACGTGATAAAATGCTACAGAAATTTGTAAGGCCTTGGGTTTTATCCTTAGTTGGAGGGTTGGGGAATGGATCATAAAAATAAATGCAGATACATAAAAAATGAGAGCATGTGAAACTGAGAAATCTAAATAAAATTAGGATTGTATCAACTCAATTTACTGGTTGCAATAGATATTACAGCTTTAACTTTTTACTGAGGGAAACTGAGTAAAAGATACAATGGATTTCATTGTATCCTTTCTTTTTTTGGGGGGGGGGCGGGTACCAGGGATTAAACCCAGGGGTGCTAAAACACCAAGTCATAAACCCAGCCCTTTTATTATACTTTATTTAGAGACAGGGTCTCATTGAGCCTCCATAAGTTGCTGATGCTGGCTTTGAACTCACTATCCTCCTGCCTCAGCCTCACAAGCTGGAGGAATTATAGGTGTGCGCCACTGTGCTTGGCCACTGTATTATTTCTTACAACTGCATGTGAATTTTCAATTACCTCAAAATAAAAAGCGTTAGAGAGAGAGAGAGAGGGCACGAGAGAGCGAGCAAGAGAGAGTGTTCTTTGGTTTTCTCTAAGCTCAGAGACACTCTCCTGTTGGCTTTTTAAGAAACAAACTGCTCTAAGTTCTACAGCTGCAAGGAAGTGAATTTTGTCAACAACTCAAAGAGAGTTGAAAAAAGGACCCTAGGCTTCAGATGACATACAGTGCAAGTTGATACACTGGCAAAAGTCTTGTGAGAGCCTGGGAAGAGACCTAGCTAACTTGTGCCCAGACACTTGGCCCCAAGGAAACAAGGAGATAATAAATGTGTGCTGTTTTAGCTCATTAAGTTAAACATGTGATAATCTGTTTCTATATAGCATTAGAAAATGAATATATTCATGTATGTGGTTACTGAATCACTCCATTCTTGAACAATTCTCAATATAAATACATAAAGAATTCAATAACTATATGTATATGCAAAACTTTTCTATGATGTCAGAAGAATGATTACTCTTGAGGAGAGGGCAAATAGTGACTACAAAGAGAAAAGATTATAACTCTGGAGAGGAAAGAGGGAAGGTATTGGAGAATGAAACTGACCAAATTACATTGTTTTATTATGAGTATGTATATACAAGTAACAATAGATTCCACTATTTTATATAATTATAATGTACCAATAAATATTTTAAAAGAAAGTGGACAATTTTTTAAAAAGTAAATAAAGTCAAATAGGAAACGATTATTTGATCTTATTGCCATTAATTTGAGTAAACAATTCAAAATATCCAGGTTTAACAAAAAGAACAAATTATTTCCTATTGCAATGATGTTTTGACACAAAGCATAGATTTTTTTTATTATGATATATTATATTTCAGATAGTTTTCATTTAGAAATAAAAAGGGAAAATCAGAGCATATTTCCTCCAATTCCAGGAGAAATCTATGAAATAATTAAAAGATCTCTGAGAGTTACCTTAACCAATGTTATTAGTGATGGAGAAAAGGAGGAGCAGGAGGAAAGTTTTTTTGTTTTGTTTTGTTTTATTGTTGTTTTTGTGGTACTGGGGTTTAAACCGAGGGGTGCTCCACCACTAAGTGACACCCAAAAGGTAGCAAATGTCTATCATCTCACTCCAGTCAGAACGGCTGCTATTATGAAGGCAAACAACAATAAGTGTTGGCAAGGATGTGGGGGGAAAGGCACACTCATACACTGCTGGTGGGACTGCAAATTGGTGCAGCCAATATGGAAAGCAATATGGAGATTCCTTGGAAATCTGGGAATGGAACCAGCATTTGACCCAGCTATCCATTAAAAACAGCATACTACAGGGACACAGCCACATCAATGCTGATAACAGCACAGCTCACAATAGCTAAACTTTGGAGCCAACCTAGATGCCCTCTAGTGGATGAATAGATTTAAAAAATGTGGCACATACACACAATGGAATTTTACTCAGTAATAAAAGAGAACAAAATCATGGCTTTTGCAGGTAAATGGATGGTGTTGGAGAAGATAATGCTAAGTGAAGTTAGCCAGTCCCAACAAAACAAATGCCAAATGTTTTCTCTGATATAAAGAGGCTGACTCATAGGGGGTTAGGGAGGGGGAGCATAGGAGGAATAGATGAATTCTAGATAGGGCAGAGGGGTGGGAAGCAAAGGGAGGGGGCAGGGAATTAGTAAGGATGGTGGAATGCGATAGACATCATTATCCAACATACTTTATATACAACCAGAGATATGAAAAATCGTGCTGTATATGTGTAGTGTAATAAAAATTGTAATTAATTCTGCTGTCATTTATTTTTAAAAAATCAATAAAAAGAAAAGAAAAAAAAATCTGAGGCGGGGGGGGGGGGAATTCACTTTGGGGCTGGGAATGTAGCAGGATAGAGTACATGCTTAGCTTCTACAAAGCCCTGGATTCAACTAACAGCACTACAAAACAAAAACAAAAACACTCAAAAATATGAAAACAAATATTCCAATTTAAAAAATGGGAAATTTTGAACAGGCATTTTACCAAAGTAGACAAATGGATGGTAAGTAAACAAAATGCTCACATTGTTAGATTAAGAAAATACAAATTTGAACAGTCAGTATACTATTTAATCTATTGGTGAAAAATTAAAAATCCACCAGGTGTCGTGGCCTGTCCCTGTAAATCCCATCTACTTCTGAGTCTGAAGCAGAAGAATTGCAAGTTGAAGCTAGTCTTGGCAACTTAGTGAGACCCTGTCTCAAAATAAAATGAAAAGGATTGGGAAAGTAGCTCAGTGGTAGAGTACCCTTGAGGGGGGTTCAATTCCCAGTACCGTGAAAAGAAACAAATGAATGAATGATTAAAGAAAAATAAGCTAGGTTAGGGGGCATTTGTCTGTAATCCCAGAAACACAGGAAACTAAGGCAGGAGGATTGCAAATTTGAGGCCAGCCTCAGCAATTTAATGAGACCCTGTCTCAAAATAAAAAATAAAAAGGGCTGGAGATGTCGCTCAGTAGTAAAGCAATCCTGGGTTCACTCACTCAGTACTAAAATAAAAAATAATAATAACAAGATTAACTGCTAGAGAGGATATAGAACAAAAAATGAAACTCATACACTATTAGCAGGAACATACAAATGCTAACAATTTGGTGGTGTTTTATTATAGTTAAACATACACTTAAACAAATGATCCCCAGCAATCCTACCTTAAATATTTTCCCCAAATAAATGAAATATATGATTTAATTTGATTAAAAATAATTGCACACAAATGTTCATAGGGGTTTTATTCGTATTTGTCAAAATCAGGGAACAATCTAAATGTCCTTTAACTGATTAATACATAAACAGTCTGCACTATATTCATATAATGGAATACTACTACACAATAACAGAAAGGAAAATAAAAAAAATACAACCCTATATGCAACAAAAAATAATACAATATACTAAGTGGAAGAAGCCAAACTCATATAAGACAACATACTTCGTGATTCCATTTATACAACATTCTCAAAACTACAAACATGCTCATTGGCTTCAGGGTCTGGGGTTAGAGGAAAACTTGACTACCAGGGGAATTAGTTAGTTTGGGGGGTGGTGGCAATAATCTATATCCTGACTGTGGTGTGGTTACAATTGTGTACATTTTTCTAAAGTCATAAAACTAAACAATAAAAAAGACAATTTTACAGATTTAAGTTATATTTCAAATACCACCCTCCACCAAATTAATGTTCTTTAGGCCTTGATTCTCATACTAAAAAGCTAAGGTCTCATCAGTTGTAGTAGTACATGCCCACAATTTCAGTGACTCTGGAGATAGAGGCAGGAGGACTGCAATTTGAGACAAGCCCCAGCAACCTATTGAGGCCCTAAGTAACTTAGTGAAACCCTGTTTCAAAATTTAAAAATAATAAAATAAAAAGGGCTGGGGATGTGGCTCAGTAGTTAACATCATCGCCCTCCACCCCACAAAAAAATTAGGCCTCTAAATTTCTGGATATTATTTTCTTACTCATCTCCTTTCTGGAGTCAATGTTATACATGATTAGACCCCCTTTATCAAACAAAATTGGCTAACTAGACTTCTTTCTATAAAAGTTATATCTGACTTTTCCTATTCCTACTCCAACTCTCCTTCCTTGTTCTTTTTAATATTTTTTTAGTTCTAGATGGATGGACACACACACACACATATTAGTTGTAGATAGAAACAATACCTTTATTTTATTTGTCTATTTATTTATTTTACATCTTCATTTATTTTATTTATTTATAATTTTATTTGGTGCTGAGGATCGAATCCAGTGCCTCACATGTGCTAGGCAAACACTCTATCACTGAGCCAGAGCCCCAGCCCCACAGTGGCAGATTTACATGCCTGTAATCCCTATGACTTAGGAGGCTGCAACAGGAAGATTGCAAGTTTGAGGCCAGTCTTAGCATTTAGTGAGACCTTAACAAAAATAAAGAGGCTCAGTGGTAAAGAGTCCCTGGGATCAACCACCATTGCAAAACAAAAAAACAAAAACAAACAAACAACAACAACAAAAAACCCACCATCAAGAACTTACTGCATAGAGGTATAACAACATCTTTTAGGTACATGCAAGAAATATAAAATGGAACGCTGCCCACAAAAGTTGATATTCTTGTTATAAAAATAATGCATATAAGAATTGAGTATATGAGAAAAAGAAGCAAAACAATAAATGATCAACTATGGTGCGGGGGGTGGGGGGATAAATCAACATTAACCAAAGACAAAGACTTAGAACTATGCTGTCAAGGAGTAAGTTAATGTTTATAATTAATAGATAAATGAGAAATTATTCAAGGGAGGAAGATAAGCATAAGCAAAAGCATAACAAATGAAATAAAATCTGAGAAGAGCAGAATTTTACAAGCTATATTTTAAGAAAATGTGAGATATTAAAATATTCACATTCATACAAGATTCTGAGATGCTGCTTTGTGTTTGCCCTTCTTAGAATGTCATGATAAAGTTTAATGTATTAAAGCCTTACTCTATGAATCCCAGCAGATGAGATCTAGGAAAAAAATGAATGAATGCAATTGATAGGTCAAAATTAGGAACAACATTTGATTCACAGTATAAACAAAGCAACTTTTTTGTATTATTTAAATAATTTTGTTTCTTTTAAGGTACAGCTGTTTAGAAAGTTGAGAAAAAAGTTTGGTTTGTCCCACCCACCTCCATCTCCCAGAGGGAAAGTCATACTGTGAACTATTATAAAATTTAGAAGGAATTAAATCAATAATCTATCCTTCATTGCAGCAGAAGGCCTTAAGAATGAGTTTGGAGACCAGTGTTGACTAGAAGTTTGTTGGTTCTGTTGTAATTTGTTTTAAAACTTGGGAGGTAAGGAAAGAGAGAAACTACAGTCTAATACAGTATTTTAGAATACACAGGAGTACTCAAAGAGTTTGAAGTAATAAAAAATTAATATTAATAATAAATTTAATATTTAACACCCCCTATATTGCATATACAAAATACAAATATAAAAACACTTAATTTATAGGCTAGGAATGTGGCTCAGTAGTAGAGCAACTGCCTGGCATGAAGGAGGAACTGGATCTAATCCCCAGCACCACAATAACAAAAGACAACACAACAACAACAAAAAAACAATTAACTGAATATACGTAATATAGATCATGATATACTTGTCAAAATTAACTTTTAATCTACTTCTTGAACTTATTTAAAGAAAAATGTATTAATGTGCTATCATCCCGTAAGGCATAGAAAAGATTAGTCTATAAACGTACAAACTTCTGACGAAAGTCTATAAAAATATTTTGCTATTTCTTGCATTGTTCCATTTAGTACAATCAACCAGGACCAGAGAACACAACAACAAAGACTGGTGCAAATAATGAGTTAAAATTACATATAAAAATCTTTCATTAATATAGACACATCCTTGGGCTGGGGATGTGGCTCAGGCGATAGCATGCTTTCCTGGCATGTGCGGGGCGCTGGGTTTGATCCTCAGCACCACATAAAAATAAAATAAAGATGTTGTGTCCACCGAAAACTAAAAAATAAATGTTAAAAAAATTCTCTCTCTCTAAAAAAAAAATTATATATATATACACTCACATCCTTTATACAATAGCAAATTTAGTCTGGGGAGAGAGAGAAAAGACAAGGAAGGAAGGAAAGAAGGAAGGAAGTAGGGGGAGGAAGAAAGAGAGAAAGAAACGGAGAAATAGGTATAAGGCAAGATAAATGATGAGGACAAACAAGATTCTTCACAAATGTAATCGAATAATCAACTAACTAGAAAAGAATCAGACTGCAGAGATGGAAGAATTTGGGCATCAGCAGAAAGAGTTGGAAAAAGTCTGCCACCCAATCATTACCAAGCTGTACCAGAGTGCAGGAGAGAAGCCAGGAGTAACACCTGGGGGCTTCCCCAGTAGGGGAGTTCCTACTCTGGTGGTGCTTCCTCTGGGGCCCTCCATTGAAGAGGATGAACAAGCCATCCCAAGTATAAATGTAGCATTGATCCAGACAGTAAACCATAGACGGGTCCAAAATTGTAGCAAATTCTGTGACAATTTTAAAGCTGAGATGTCTTAAAATTAATGGGCATTCTCAATGAATATTTATACATGAATATAAAACATAAGCACAGGGAAAGGAAATAACATTGCATATTATAAGCACTGTATTCTGGGCCTGGAGTTGTGGCTCAGTGGTAGGGTGCTTGCCTAGCATGTGTGAGGTATTGGGTTCAAGTCTCACCATCACACATAAATAAAGGTCCATCAACAATTAATATTTTTTTTTTAAAAAAGCACTATACTCTAAGTGGAAAGGCAATGTTTTAAATAAATAAAACTGCATTTAAAATTGGAAAAAAAAAAGAAAGAAAGATTGGTAAAATAAGCAAGTGGGATTCTTCCTTACCCACTCCACTACTGGGGAACTCAGCGGCACTCTAGCACTGAGCTACTTCTACAGCCCTTCTTATTTTTTGAGTTACCCAGACTGGCCTCAAACTTGTAATTCTCCTGCCTTAGTCCCCACCCATACCCTACTTTCTGGGATTTAAAGACATGTACCACTATGCCTAACTAACTTGTACATATTTTAGAAATGCAAGGCTAATTTAATATCTAAAAGACAATGTAAATATAACTTATTAATAGAATAATAAAAACCTCATGTCATATGAAGTGATGAAAAAGAATTTGACAAAGTTCAATATCACTTCATCACAAAAATACTCATCAAATTAGGATAAGAAGGGAACATCCACAACCTGCTAAATAGGACATTTATGAAGATCAACAAGTAACATTATATTTAATGGTGAAAAGACTAAATGCTTTTCCTTAGATTACAAATTACACAAAGATATCTTCTCTTGTCACTTCTATCAACATTTTGCCAGAAATTCTAGCCAGGGCTATGAGAAAAATAAATTTAAAAGCATCCAGGTTACAAAGCAAGAAGTATATGCAGAAAACAATCTTTTCAATTAAAAAGAAAAAATCCTAAAGAAAATATTTGCAAAACAAATCTCTGTCAGGGAACATGTATTTAGATTATATAATCTTTTTTTAAAGTTTTTTTAGTTGTAGATGGACACAATACCTTTATTTTTACGTGGTGCTGAGGATCAAGCCCAGTGCCTCACGCGTGCCAGGCAAGTTCCACCACTAAGCCACAGCCCAGCCCCTAGATTATATAATCTTCTTAACTAAGCAATAAAAAGAACCTAATGTAAAAATTGGTAAAAGATCTGGATAGGCATTTCTCCAAAAGAAGATGTACAAATGGCCAGTGAACCCATGAAATCAGGAAAATGCAAATCAAAACACAGTGAAATATTATTTTACATCCCCTAAGATGGCTGTAATAAAAAAAATAAATAAATATGAAGAAGTACTGGCAAATGTGGAAAAACTAGAACCTTCATGCACTAGTGGAAATGTAAAATGGCCCGTCTGCTCTGAAAAAACAATCTGAAAGTGGCTCAAAAGAGTTTTATATGACCCTATAATTTCATTCCTAGTTGTATACCCAAGAGAAATGAAAACTTGTACATGAATCTTATAAGGGTATTATTCACAATAACTGGAAAACAGAATACATAAACATAATGAATATATGTATAAAATGGCATATGATTAGCAATAAAAACTGAAGTTCTGTTACATATTACAACATAAATTATGCTAAGTTAAAGAAGCCCATCATAAAAGACCATATATTGTTATGATTCCATTTATTTATCCAAAATAAACAAATCCCATACACAGAAAATAGACTGGTATTTACCTAGGACTTTGGGTGATAGGAGTTAATAGAGACTGTAAATGTGTTTGGGGTTTCCTTTGGAAGTGATGGGAATGTTTTACAACTTATGCTGGCGATAGCTGCACAACTCCACAAATATACTGAAAACCAGTTAAGAGTATACTTCAAGTGGGTGAGTTATACAGAATATGAATTATATCAAGATACAACTATTATCAAAAAGAATAATAAATCCAGGCACGGTAGTGCACATCTGTAATCTACTTAGGAGGCTGAGGCAGAAGGATCACAAGTTCCAGACCAGTCTGGCCAATTTAGCAAAACTCTGACTCAAAATAAAAAATAAAATCATGTGTGGGGCACACACCAATAATCC
>NW_026000221.1:24544533-24572540 GCF_001458135.2 Marmota marmota marmota
TATATATACACACTTTTTTTTTTTTGCTCTAGTATGTTCTTTATTTAAATCATGTAAATACCAAGCAATTCTCCCACCAAGGAGCCACATATAGTGGCACATACTTGTAACCTCAATAACTCAAGAGGCTGAGGCAGGAGGACTCACAGCAAGTTCAAGGCCAATCTCAACAATTTAGTGAAACTCTTATTTCAAAATTTAAAAATATTAAAATTAAAAAGGCTGGGTATTAGCTCAGGGGTAGTGTCCCTGGGTCCAACCTCCAGAACTGCTAAAAACAAAAGCCAATTCACCCATAAAGACCTTTCTACATAAATCTTTAGGTCAAACTTAAAGTTATAACTTATTCTATGATAAAGTCTGCTTCAAAAAACCAAAATTAGTTTCTTTAATAAATACATCTAAGTTTGCCAAAATAGTACTCAAAAGCCTTCAACTCTAACATTATTTGTATGAATATATTTGTATATATCTCAATCCTGAATGTTTTAGAGCATTGACATGTCAGGTTTGGTGGCCACACCTGTAATCCAAAAACCCAAGCAGCTCAGGAGGCTAACACAAGAGGATTGCAAGTTCAAAGTCAGCCTCAGCAAAAGCAAGGTGCTAAGCAATTCAGTGAGACCCTGTCTCTAAATTAAAATACAAAACAGGACTGGGGGTGCTGGGGATATAGCTCAGTTGGTAGAGTGCTTGTCTCATATGCACAAGGCCATGGGTTCATCCCCAATATCACAAAAAAGGAGGGGGTGCTGGGGATGTGGCTCAGTGGGCGAGTTCCACTGAGTTCAATCCCTGGTACTGCACCCCGCCATCTCCCAAAATAAAAAGATACCGACTTACGCTTTTCTCACTTTTAGACTTTCAAGACTACTACTCTTTCTTTGTCCTTCCATAATCAGACATCTCAAAAGAGTAGATTATAGCTGATATCCTGATTCTGTTACCGCTTGTAAATTTCTTTTGATTTCATTCCTATTCCTCCATAATGTACCAAAAAGAAAAAAACAATCTTTATTTCCAGGACACCAATTACTTCTCATGGCTAGTCAATAATTTCTTATTTGTTTTAACTTTTTTTTTAAGATGTTGGCAAACCTTTACTTTATTCATTTATATGTGGTGCTGAGAATCGAAACCAGCGCCACATACATACTAGGCAAGCACTCTACCACTGAGCCACAACCCTAGCCCCTCTGTTTTAATTTTGACACTGTTGTTCATCACTTTCTCTGGAATCTGTTCCTACAGATTAGGTGACAATATAGTCTCAGAACTATTCTTTTTTTTTTTAATATTTTTTTTTTTTTTTTTAGTTTTTGGTGGACACAACATCTTTGTTTGTATGTGGTGCTGAGGATCGAACCTGGGCCACAGGCATGCCAGGCGAGTGCGCTATCGCTTGAGCCACATCCCCAGCCCCTCAGAACTATTCTTTCTTTAATTCTGTTGTTATTCTTTCTTCCAAAGATTCTTCTCAAACTCTTGTTTTCTCACTGTATATTTTCTATTACTTTGTCCCATAGCTTCAGCCACCACTTATACTTCGCACTAGATACATCCAAAATACATATCTTCTGCATTCTTTTAAAAAAAATTTTCCAACTAACTATAGACCTACCTCTCTATATAAAGCAGTCATACTGCTTCTACTGTTAAGCTTAGGGGTAATAGAATGCTTGCCTCAGCACTTGAGAAGCCCTGGCATAAATCCCCCCCACCACCACAAAACAATGACAACAGCAAACAAACAAACAAACAAACAAACAAAAAAACAAATTAATCAAGTGTAGTTTTTATTGTGAGTTTTGCCTGCCCAAGTCTTCACTTGGCCTTAGCCTGGCATTCAAGGCCTTGCAAATGGTACCCATTTAACTTCCCAAATCCTTCCAAATCTCAGTATTACCCATTCATTAAATTCAAGGTATTTCCTCTTCTTTAAAAATTACAGTACAGGGCTGCATGTGTAGCCCAGAGTAGAGCACTTGCCTAGCCTAAGCTTGATCCCAGCATAGCAAATAATAAAAAGTAGAAAATAAAAGGAGCTGTCGAAGTCACAAAATATTACATACAAATGTCTACATCTTTTAGTTCCATATCTATATCCTTTGGTGATTAATGAAGAATAGAAAAATCTTTTGAAAGTTTGAAAAATAGATAATCAAAAATTATTAGTGAGGTATCACACTAAATACCACATGGATTAGCTCACTTTAAAACAGAAAACAATCTTATATGACAAATACCAATATTATCCACATTTAATGAAGGAGGCTATTAAAGTTTAGAAAATAATAACACATTTGCTCAGGGTAACATGGCCAGAAAGAAAAAAATACAAAAAAAAAAAAAGTTGTTTTTTTTTCCCCTGCTACCCAGATCTACCTAAATCCAAAGCCACCATTTTGTTTTATTGTTAAGATTAAATTATACAACATTTTTAACATAAAGAAAATAAATGAACAACCATGAAATAAGATTAAATAGATGTTAATGTTTGAGTTACTTGCTTCAAATTCTTCTTTTTAAATAAACAAACTGCAGTAATTCTCCTCTCCATTCTTTCCCTTTTCTTCCTCAGATGTTTATGGATAGGGAGAAACACACAGCTACCTCTATGGAGTTGCAAAAACATAGTGAAAAGATACATATATCAAAATAGAGGTTTGCTCTGGAAAGGGAAATAAATGGGAATAGGGGTTTCAAGGGTTATTTACAATATTTTATTTCTTTAAGAAAATCTAGTTGGAACAAAGTTACTTAAACCTAAATGGTGAGTTTATGGGTATTTCTATACTACCTTCTACACTTTTCTGCTTTTGCACTGCTACATTTAATATACAGGTTAATTTGTGCAAAATCTTGTCTAGAAATGGATACTTTTGTTTTTAGTTTTTAGAAACTGATATTTTTAAATGGCAAAATCACTTTAATTCTAATAGTGTAAAAAAGTTATATAGACGGATGGGTATTAATTGTAATTGTTAAAAAGAATTTGCATCCTGGGCTGGGATATGACTTAGTTGTACTCCTGTAGGGTACTCCTGTACAGCATGCATAGAGGACTGGTTTGATCCCAAGTACTGCAAAAACAAAACTAACAAGAAAAATCTGTGTTCCTAAACCAAACTGAAAGCTAGTTAATATCTAACTTTACAAATTAGCTAGTCTCCAGGATATACTTATGAATATACTTAAATAATCATACATGGTATTAACTTTGAAATAATTGATCTTATTGGGGATTTCCAATTCCACATAATAAATATAATGACAAAGTTTTCTAAAATGTTTAACTTATTAATAGAATTAAGGACATGTATTATGAAACCTTATTTAGTTATAAAACCTAGCCAGGTATGGATAGCGCACACCTGTAACCCAGTGACTTAGAAGATTGGGGCAGGAGATGGCAAGTTTGTGAGCTTCACCAATTTAGTGAGACCCTGTCTCAAAATAAAAAATAAAAATAGCAAGCTTGGGATGTGGCTCAGTGGTAGAGTCCTTTTCTAGCATGCATAAGGCCATGGATTTAATCCCTAGCATTGCCAAAAAAAAAAAAAAAAATTAGAAGTGCTGAATGTAGCTCAGTGCTAGAGGGCCTCTGGGTACAATTCCTAGTACTGGAAAAAAAATTATAAAAATTAAATTTACTTTGTCACTTATTTAGGCTAGATATCTTTTTTTCTTCAGTTCAAATTCCTATGCATATTTAAATAAGTAGTGAAGTCTGATCAATGAAGAGTTTTTCTAAAAATAAAAGATGTGTTAGGTGTGGTGGCACATACCTATCATCCCTACAACTAGGTAGGATGAGGCAGGAAGATCTCACCTTTGAGGCCAAACTGAGCAATTTACCAAGAATATCTTGAAATAAAAAATAAAAAGGCTGGAGATGTAGCTTCAATAATTAAAAATGTGGGGAAAAAAACTGATTCACCTAGAATGCAAGAAACCTTTAACTCAAACATACAATCAAAATGATAACACAAATTGTAGTAAACCCACATGAAGACTCTTTATCAATACTCTTTCCAGACTCAATTTAGATGAGTGTCTTCAAAATAGAATGCTCTAGCTGGGCACAGTGGCATATGCCAATAATCCTAGAAACTTGGAAGGCTGAGGCTGTGAGGCTGCAACTTAAGACCCTGCCTCAAAATAAAAGAAAAAACAGTCTGGAAATGTAGCCCACTGGTAAAGTGCCCCTGGGTTTAAATCCCCAGTACCACAAAAAAAAAAAAGAAAGGAGAAAAAAAAAAAAAGCTTCTTCTGACATTGTAATAAATCAAACTAATCAATTAAAAATAAAATCATTAAAGCTGAGCGTGGTGGCCTTTACTGTAAACCCAAGGTCACAAGAGGCTAAGACAGGTGGACTGCAAGTTTGAGGTTTGCCTCAGCAACATAGAGTGGGCTTAAGCAACTTAGTGAAACCTGTCTCAAAATAAAAAATTTAAAAGGGCTGGGGATGTAGCTAGGTGGTAAAATGTCCCTGGGTTCAATCCCCCATACCAAATGAAATAAAATAAATTAAATGAAAAAGTCTTAAAAATCCATGAACTATCTACAGTAAAAGCAAATACTGATATGATTAAACATGAAATTATAATGCTTAATTAATCATACATGGGAAAATATGTGTTTTACTATTTTTAATCAAAGACACTCAACCTCAACAACTTTTTAAAGATTATTACTATTGAAAGAAATTAAATAGTGTTAAATGTTAACTTGTAGAATGAGGCTCAGACATTAAGTTTCTCTTAGGTACTGAAAAATGTTTTTAAAAGCATTTGACTTGCCCACAGTAAACCAAATTTAATACTCTCAGAAGTACAGCTAAGCTATTTAAAAATAATTTAAATAGTGGCCAAGCAAAAATTCTTTTATTCTTTTCTACCATTTATGACATTGGTCTGCTCAATCCTTTTTTCTTAAATTTGTGGTGGTACCAGGAACTGAACCCAGGGATGCTTAACCACTAAATCACATCCCCCCAGCCCTTCTTATTTTTATTTCAAGTCAGGATCATGCTAAGTTGTGTAGGACCTTACAATGTTGCTGAGTCTGGCCTCAAACTTATGGTCCTTCTGCCTCAGCCTCCCAAGTAGCTGGGATTACAGGTGTGTGCCACCCTGATGCCCATCTGGTCTGCTCATTCCTATAACTAACTTTCATGTAATCATTCTAATTTTTGCTTAAATACACAAATTACTACATCATAATTACTGTTCTGAAAAACTTTAATGACAAATGTATTTTACTTATGCCCACGTTCAGCTACAAATTAAAATTTTAAAATAAGAAACTTGGGGCTGGGATTGTAGCTCAGCGGTAGAGCGCTTGTCTAGCATGGGTGGGACCCGGGTTCAATCCTCAACACCACCTAAAAATAAAGGCATTGTGTTGTATCCATCTACACCTGAAAAATAAATATTTTAAAAAAGAAAGAAACTTGAGAAACTTGTAACACACTCACTAGATATGCTTGTTTGATAACCATATCATTATTGATAAATATCAGAATGGTGCTGACATGCACTTAAAAGCCTCACATAGATGAATTGAACCCAGGGGCATGCAACCACTGAGCCACATCTCCAGCCCTTTGTATATTTTATTTAGAGACAGGGTCTAGCTGAGTTGCTTAGGGCCTTACTAACTTGCTGAGGGCTGGCTCTGAACTCATGATCCTCCTGCCTCGGCCCTCAAGCTGGTAGGATTATAGGCATGAGCCACAGCGCCCAGGAGAAGTATCCTAATCTTTATTGGTTCTTTTTTTTAAGTATTTTTATTTTTTAGTTGTAGTTGGACACAATACCTTTATATTATTTATTTATTTTTATGTGGTGCTGAGGATCAAACCCATGGTCTCACCAATGCTAGGCAAGTGCTCCACCGCCGAGACACAACCTCAGCCCCTTTATTTGTAATTAGAAGATATTGGGGCTGGGGACATGGCTCAAGTGGTGTGCCCTTGCCTGGCATGCGTGCGGCCCGGGTTCGAACTTCAGCACCACATACAAACAAAGACATTGTGTCCACCGAAAACTAAAAAATAAATATTAAAAAAAATTTTTCTCTCTCTCTTTAAAAAAAAAAAGAAGAAGATAATTATTTGCATAGTTGACCATAGCAAATGATTTTATTTACTGGTAATTAAAAACTATAGTCGGGGCTAGGGATGTGGTTCAAGCGGTAGCGCGCTCGCTTGGCATGCGTGCGGCCCGGGTTAGATCCTTAGCACCACATACAGACAAAGATGTTGTGTCCGCCAAATACTAAAAAATAAATATTAAAAAAAATTCTCTCTCTCTCTCTCTCCCTCTCTCTTACTCTTTCTCACTCTCTAAAAAATAAATAAATAAAAATAAAAACTATAGTCCATGTTTCTTAATTATGTGCATACCATCGCATTTCATATTAAAACATTTCCTCAATTTAAAATAATCTCAGTCCATTTATCTAAGTAGAGAAACCTGGTCACTCATATTTTAATATTCAAAAACAGCTTTTCATTTCTGTTACAATAAGAGGAATAAAATCCAATGAATCTATAGATTGCAAAACATTGTTTTAAATTTACTTAATTATAAATAAACAAGTAGGCCTACAGTATTTGAGAGTAAGCCCCATCAATAAAATTTAGTGTCATGAAATTTTGGTAGAACTTCTTTGAAGTTTGGTTTGAATCTCAAACACTTCACATAGCATACTAATCCACAAATTCCTTACCAATTGTTAGTCCTCCAGTTGCCCCGCCATTCAAATTTATTTCCTGTTCATCTCTTACCCCTAAGTATGAAAGCTCATACTTTAAAGTCAATAGCCTTACAGTTATTGTTAACAATCAAGCTTCTGTTACTCTGAATCCTGGGAGACAGTGTAGAGTTTACCTTTTCTTTAATGTAAAATCGTACAAATAGTTTAATAATCAAGAAATTTCAGAACTAGCTAACATTCTCCAATTTCTCAATTAAAATAGAACACTGTATAATCTAGAAGATTTGACAGAAATGTTAAAAACAAAATCTGGTCTATTTTAACTGAAAAACCAACTGAAAAAGAAAATGTCCAACATCTCTAGCAGTTAAAGAAGTGCAAATTAAAACTACACTGAGATTTCATCTTACTCCAGTCAGGATGGGCAACTATCAAGAAGACAAGTAACAATAAATGTTGGCAAGGATGTGGGGAAAATGTACACCCCTAAATTTCTAGTGGGACTGAAAATTGGTGCAACCACTCTGGAAAGCAGTATAGAGATTCCTCAGAAAACTTAGAATTAAACCACCATTTGACCCAGTTATCCCATTCCTCGGTTTATACCTGAAGGACTTAAAATCAGCATACTACAGTTACACAGCCACATCACTGTTTACAGCAGCTCAGTTCACAATAGCTAAACTACGGAACCAGCATAGGTGCCCTTCAACAGATGAATGGGTAAAGAAAATGTGAGATTCACACACATACACACACACACACACACACACACACACANGGGGTGGCACGCTTGTAATCCCAGCAGCTTGGGAGGCTGAGACAGAAGGATCATGAGTTCAAAGCAACTTAGTGAGGTCCTAAAGTAACTCAGTGAGACCCTGTCTATAAAATATGAAAAAGAGCGGGGGGATGTAGCTCACTGGTTAAGCACCACTGGGTTCAATCCCTGTTATAAGACAAAAACAAACCAAATAAAAAAAAAATCACAATAATTTAGAGCAGTGCTTGGTAGAAAGTAAATGCTGTATCTATTAGATACTGTAATTCATTATTAATACACACTTAATTTAAATTCAATTATTATGATAATATATGCAAGAAAATATGAAGATATTTTAATAACCTTAATTCAGATTTTCCAACAACTTGGTAATAACCTTACTATATACTATATACTACTATATACTATATACCTACTATATACTATAATTTAGCAACCTTAAAATGGCAAACTATTCAGAGATTCAAAATCGTTTAAAAAAAATGTTAATAGCGTAAAAAGTGTATGTAACATATTGACTAGAAGGTTAAAAAGCAATCTGCCAAAAAGAAGTACAAATTCTATGTTCCCAACTTGGTTTCTTAAAAATGCAAAACCATGGAGGTAAGGGACAAGGAAGAGAGACAAGATTTTTTAAATGTCAACAATAGATACCTTTTGATAACGATACTACAAGTTAAAAAAAAAAAAGAGTATCTTTAAAATATGCCTTATAAAAGCTACCTAAGCCTGTCTTTAAGTTGTTTTTTAAGTTTATAAGTAATAGCCAGGTGCTGTGATACACACCTGTAATTCCAGTGATTTAGAAGGCTGAGTAAGGCAGAAGGAGCTCAAATTCAAGATCAACCTGGGCAACTTACAGATCTTGTCTTAAATTAAAAATTAAAAAGATAGCTCAGTGATAAACAGCCCTCAGATCAATCCTAGAACTGAAAAATAATAATAATAATAAAATTAATAGCCAGGCATGCTGGAGCATGCCTGAAATCTCAGCAGTTGGGGAGGCTGAAGCAGGAGGCTTCTAAGATCAAAGCCAGCCTTGGCAACTTAGCAAAGCTCCAATAAAACTTCACAAGACCCTGTCTCTAAATGAAATATAAAAAGACTGGGGATGGGCTGGGGTTGTGGCTCAGCGGTAGAGCGCTCGCCTAGTATGTGTGAGGCCCTGGGTTCGATTCTCAGCACCACATAAATAAATAAATAAATAAATAAATAAATAAATAAATAAATAAAAGATATTAAAAAAAAAAAAAAAAGGCTGGGGATGTGACTCAGTGGTTGTGTGCCCCTGGGTTCAATCCCCAGTACCAAAACAAACAAACAAACAAAACAAACAAAAATTAATTAAAATATTAAGTAATAAGCTTCTCTACCTTCAGAGAAAAAACCTCAAAGTATTAAAGTGAGCACCTAAAATTCTATTTCCTCTTGTTAGTCATCCCATGTTTCATTGCTATAGAACTTTTATACTAAATTTAATATACAAACATTGAAAAACCACATACTGCTCAATACATTGTTTCTACTTTTAAAGAAAAGGACAAAAACTAAAGATTGTGTGTTACAAAACAGTAGAAAATGTCAGAAAACAACAATGAAAAGTTTAGTGTTATTCTCTCAAAATTCCATTGCTCCAAAAATTAGAGTTAAGATAGTATTTTCTCTATGCTACAGCTGGTTCATGCTAACATTTAGAAAAGCATTTGTGATACCTTTTTACCCACCTCATCCTCAAGCCTTTTCCCTTAAGCATCAGGGCACCTTCTCTCTTCTATTAAGTGGTAACATTCTAGAGTCTTTTTTTTTTTTTTTGAGGAGTGCTGGGGATTGAACCCAGCGCCTTGTGCATGCAAGGTAAATACTCTAGCAACTGAGCTATATCCCCAGTCCTAGAGTCAAATTTTTAAGTGGTAAAATTCTAGAGTCAAATTCTAGAGAGGTCATCTCAGTCATACTCACTGTTTTAACAATTGATACAGATGTCAGGTACTCTAAAATATTTGAAATTTTACCTACAATCCCTCTACTGCACTTGAGGAATAAGAAAAGTTAAGGCTTAGAATTATTCACTGAACATCCAACATTCTCAACACAGTTTTCTAGAATTCTGAAGAAAGGCATCAGTGATTTTTCAATCAGAAGATTAAACAATATCTTATTTACACTATAACAAAATGACTCAATTGTTTTTGATAAACTAAAAATTGTAACTATTATTTTTAAATCTCTAAACTTCCATATGTAGTAATGCCAATTTAGCCTGACATAAAATTCTTGAAGAGAAATAGTTAAAGAAACCTGATAATAAACCTCAGAAAAAAAAATCTTTAGAATCTGATAAGAACACCTTATTAAAATAACATGTCAGCTTTCTGAGTACTGAAGTACACATTTCCAAAGTTGGAAAAATAAAAAAATAACGTCAGTACCCATAAACATCCAGAACATGCCAAAAATTACATAAGCAAAAAGCTTATATGCTCTGCCAGAACTTGTTATAAATTCCATGTATAAATACTTTAAATTATTAGACCATATGCCCATAATTCTGTAAATAAATTTGACATGCGATATATAATAATAATCATAATAGCCCTCTTTATCACTTCATTTCTACTCTTTACCTCCTACAATCAACAAAACCCATTACTTTTTCTTTGGTACCAGGAATTGAACACAGGGCACTCAAGCACTGAGCCACATCCCCAACCCTTTTTGTATTTTATTTAGAGACCAGGTTCTCACTGAGTTGCTTAGGGCTTCAATAAATTGCCGAGGCTGCTTTAAACTTGCAATCCTCCTGCCTCAGCTTCCTGAGCTGCTAGGATTACAGGCATGCACCACGGTGCCTGGCTACAAAATCCATTACTTTAACACTAATAAGAAATAGAAAACTTGAGAATAGACATTCCGTAGTCAAAAAAAAGTATTCAGTAGTCAAAAAAAAGTATTCCAAATGGACTGCACCTTACTATCCTTTCATTCCAAACCTATAACAGTTCCTACTATTTTCTAAAGCTGGGAAAACATCTTTAGAAATACATTAATGAAATGCATGAATTAAGATACATAACACACATGCACACACAAAGATAAATTAAAATCGTAACAGGCCTTAGAAAAATAAAATTAAAAAGTTAACAAATTTCATGGTCCATAACTTCAATTATTCAGTGGACAAAATGATAAATCAAACTACTCAGAAATCTACATACAAAGTAGATAGATGAACCTAAATTCAATCCAATCTGGGCTTGATCCTCCTCCAGTAGAGGGAGCAGAATCATAATATTCAACTTGTCACAAGAAGGAAGTTTGTTTTTTGTTTTTGTTTTTGTTTTTAAGAAATTTCAGTTCTTTTTTTTTAATGCCTTTATTTTATTTGTTTTTTAATTTTTATGAGTTGCTGAGGCTCAAACCCAGGGCCTCACGCATGCTAGGCAAGCGCTCTACCACTGAGCCACAGCCCCAGACCCTGAAGGGAGATGTTTTTAAGCACCTTTTAAGTATCTTTACATCCATCTAGATGTTTGAAAAAATATGTGGAAAATACTCTTTGAAATATGACTAAGCTGGGTGTGGTGATGCACACCTGTAATCCCAGTGATTTGGGAGGCTGAGACAGGAGGATTCAAAGTTTGAGACCAGTCTCAATCAACTCAGTGAGCCCTAAGCAACTTAGTGAGACCTCGTCTTAAAATAAAGAATAAAAAGAGCTGGGCACTCAGTCTCTTGGTTCAATCCTGAGAGGGAGGGAGGGAGGGAGGGAGGAAGGAAGGAAGGAAGGAAGGAAGGAAGGAAGGAAGGAAAAAATACAACTAAAGTAAACCTTATGGAAAACATAAGGATTTTCTTTCTTTCTAAATGCTTTAAGTCTAATGAAAAACTGATCTCAAAATTTTAATATCAAGAACAATGGTATATTTTGTTGTCCAGAGTCTCAAAGATAACCAAGGTATTAAAGCGTTTTATAAATCCCTAATTTAACAAGAGTTCACAGAAATGTAAAATATTACATGAAGTATATTTTTAATTATAAAAGTAATGTACTTAACATGACAAAAATTATATAAAACAAATGGAAGAAAAATGTAACTGTACTACCCTAAAGCAAACTATTTCTTCTGGTATTTTTTAATGTACACATTTTCAAATTGCTATAAGTGTAATTATAAAAACATTTATTAAGTACTTAAACATAAGCTAGGCACAGTCCTCAGCACTCTTACACATTGCAACTGCTAATCCTTTCAAAAGCTTTACAAGATAGATCCTACTATTATTTCTTATTGTAAAGACAAGAAAAAAGAGACACATAAAAATTATTAAACTAGCTCAAAGTCATACAACTCATAAGAAAGAGGAACTAAGATTCAAACATATGTGCTCTGGAACCAGAGCCTGTTCTCTAAACCATTTTACTGTGATCATAATTTTGAATTAAGCTTCCCTCTCATCATTAACATATTTTCAGTGTTAGTTTTCAAAGACTTTTTAATACTTAAATTAGACCATCTAATATAGGTATCTAATATGGATATGCTGTTTCCAGTTGTCCCTTAGAAAAACTGTAAGGTAAATATCTGCAGGTATACTACTTTTGAAATGTTTAGGTTATTCTAATATGCCATCAAATTGCTTTCTAAAATATTTATTTTAATTGACCAAGCCACATAAGTACCAATTTCATCAAAACTTTGAAGCATTAAGCATTAACATTCTAAAAATTTATTTGACTGATAAAAATGAAACCACACTCCACACTGAATTAATTATTACTAAAATTGCACATTTTCCTAGTTGTTTACTAATATAATTTCCTACTTTGTGAATTTCATTTATGAGCTTTATCCAGTTATCAGCTGCAGTTTTAAGATCTGTAATCAATTTATATGAGCTTTTTACAGGAATGTCAACAGTATGTCCATCACATCTGCAATAAAAATTTCCCAGTCTGTTGTTTCTTATTTTATTATGGTTTTAAAAGTTTTATTTTTGGTAAAATCACCTTCCAATAAAGGTATTAATAATTAAAAGTTACAAAAAAGGTTTTAAAACCTCACAAATTTCTAGACGTAAGTTAGTCTATTGCTTTGAGGACATCAATGAATCACTTTCAGTAAGACTTTTAAAGCAAGATAAACCTATGTTAAAATATGCATAATCAATAGAATTCCAAGTTTAAGAAATTTTGAATAGGCCACAAATAAAACGAACTCAATGAATAAAATCCCACTCTACTCCAAATATCAAAGGAGCTACATACCTGTCGTTGTAAACACAGGCGATTTCTGTCGTGTAAATGCTGATGATTAGAAAATGATGAATGCCAACTCCGAGCCTGACATTGCAACTGAGTTTGAGCCATATCAGAAGGCCGAGCTACAATATGTGAAGTAAAGTGTCGATCAAGGTCATGATCTAAAACATGATTGGAATTATCTTGTCCAAATGTTGACTCATCAAATTGCGGAAGCAGACCCTCCTGAAGGAGGTCCTCTGGGTCAAGTCCTGTGAATGGCTCAGGTTGAGACTCCACTTGATGAAGTAAATTGTCTTCTAAAGATGAAAAGCCATTAGTTTCTACGTGATCACTGAAATGGCCCATTTGAGTTCCTGAGTCAACAGGATCTGGAAAGTTCATATGCACAGGAGATAATTTTGAATTGCTGTAATTACCCTGAGGATGTGATGAATGCAACATTTGGAAATTATTTGAATTCAATGATGCATTGGGGTTTAGGATATGCTGAGTAGATTCCTGCTTGATTCCCCTATGAGGTGAAAAGGAATTACTTCCAGTAAAATCAGATAAAGTCTGATTTGCATGATTGGGTGCAAGAACTGCAGAGGACTGAAGGAGACTGTTGGGTGAAATATGATTACTAGAAAAGGAATAATGTGAAGAAAACTGCTGAGAATTACTGACAGAACAAGAAGTCATATTTGGAGAAGGTCCATTAAAATTTCCTTCTTGATGATTGTTACACTTGAGGAAGTGTACTGAAGGATTTGATGTTTGAGAAAACTGCATCGAAAGAGACTGTTGTGAAGTAGATGCATTAGTGATTTGTGATGGGTGGTTAACATTGACTCTATGAGGACCAGGAACATTAACATCCATAAAATTTTTAGACTGGCTAAGAGAATTTTGCCCTGGGGTAAGAGTATTTCTATTTTGTTGTGAGCGTAGTGAAGTACACTGTGTTTGTTGTTCATTGGCCTGAAATAAGGCAAAGTCATGGTGTGCCACAAAGCTTTTATTCTGATGCATAGAATGCGAATGTCCTTGTTGGTGAAAAGGAGATCCATTTTGATTAGAAATGTTAGTAGCTGTCTGATGACCCCACATAGGACTGCCATCTGCCACATCTGGAAACAAACCATTGGGCTGGTTTTGGGGATGGATAGGAGAACAATTAAACTGAGAGTGTGGTGATAACACATGTTCAGCTGGGCTACCAAAAGACTGATTAACTTGGTGAAATTTCATTGTATCAAATTGATTTAACTGTTCAAAATCAGTCATCTTCTGATGTGTTGGTGTACCATGAACATGGTTCAATGAGTCTATATGCAAAGGTTCAAACTCTGCACCCAAGTTCAATTCATCAACTAGTGAAACAGGTCCTGGTTGTACAAATGCATCATCTGATAAACCTTCTAAGGTCTCACCAAAAAGATTGGCATCATCAAAAAAGTCCATCATTGGATCTGTCATCTTTAAAAGTCAGTAACAATCTGGGTTGTTCACTATGAATTGAGTATATTTAGCTTCTCTGTGGTAGATATTATTAGATCATTACCGAAGTTCATCAACTAATCCAAAACAGGCCATTGTTCATTATTGCTCTAGATAATATGTCATCAAATGTAGAATCCTAGGGGAAAAAAAAAGAATAAAAACAACTTAAATTTAATGATTATTCATTAAACTTACATAAACAAAGCTTATACATGACTTTAAAAGCATAAAATAAGTGTACAATATTTTTGTAGAATAATAATTGCAAACTACTCATTAACATTCCCTAAAAGGGGAGGGGGAATCTCCTAGAGTAGACATAAGAATGCATTTAAAGCAATAGGGCTGAGTTGGTTACTCTGGTGCATGCCTGTAATCTTACTGATTCAAGAGGCTGAAGGAGGCAGACCACAAATTCAAAGCTAGCCTCAGCAACTCAGCAATCTTGTCTCAAAATTAAAAATAAGTACTGGGAATGAAGCCCAATGGTAATGTGCTCCCAGGTTCAATGTTCAGGACAACCGCTACACACACACACACACACACACACACACACACACACACAGAGCAATAGGCCTGGGGATAAAGCTAAGTGGTACAGTACTTATCTAGCATGTTCAAGGCCCTGGGTTTTATCACCAGTACCAGAAAAATAATCATAACTTTTTTATACTTCATATTTATTATGATGAAAGAAAGTAAACCTAGAAATAGTTCATTGCACTTTCTCCCATACCATGAAATGGTCTTCACTCCCCAGCACTTTTCATCAATGTAAAAAATATTTATGTGGGCTGGGGAGATACTTCAGTAGGTAGAGTGATTGCCCAGCATGCACAAAGTCCTGGGTTCAATCCCCAGCTAAAGCAAAAAAAAGAAAGAATTATGTCTTACACCTCAAAATATGTTAACATAGCTGATATCAGACCTTCTAAGATTAGTAAGTACATTGCAATATTTTAGTTTAACCTCTTGAGCAGATAAATCCATTATTTCATAAGGTATATGTAGAATTGCATCAAGAAGAGAAACTACTTGAGATTATAAAGTAGCCTAAACTGAAATCACAATTAGTCATCTGGTTAGCTGACAGCACAGATAATATGCTGAAAGATATTCACACATATTTCTATCATGGCCTTGTTCATCTACATAGAATACCACCTTATAGCCAAATAATTTACAAATCTATGAAGCAAAAGCAAGCATCTTCCTGTAATTGGGTTAATTTATAACTCCATCTTCAATGCCATTCTGTTGAATCATTTGGAATATACATGTTGCTTATTATTTTTAGTAAACTGTACAAATACTAAGAGTCACACTGAGAAGAAAAAATAGTAGCTAAGCATTAAATTGGTCTTATGATAGTCTCATGTGAAAAACAATTATGTATATAGAGTTGCCCTTTGGTATATGAGGAGGGGGCTGGGTATCATAATTCCCTATCTTTTCCTGGAGAAATACCAAAATCCATCGATGCTCAAATCCCTTATTTAAAATGCATGCTTGGTGTGGTGGTGCACACCTGTGATCCCAGCAGCTCGGGAGGCTAAAGCAGGAGTATTACAAGTTGATAGCCAGCCTTGGCAATTTAGCAAGGCCCTAAGCAACTTACTGAGACCCTGAATTAAGATAAAAAGGATGGGGATGGCTGAGTCCTTAAGTGCTCCTGTGTTCAATCCCTGGTACCAAAAAAAAAAAAAAAAAAAGAAAGAAAGAAAGAAAAAGTAAATGCAGGTAAAACAGCTGAGTACTTTCATGTTAATAAACTTCACAAGTATTCATTATATACAAATCATCTCTAGGCAACATGTAATATCTAATACACTGTAAATGTTATATGATCCTCAGTCGATTGAACCTTTTGATGAAGAACCCAAAGCTACAGATGGCTAACTGTATATGTTTATATATAGGCACACATATATATTACTTATGTGTAAAAAGGATCTAATAGATTGCTTGCTAATATTAAATAGCTATTATTGTTTAGGTTTGCATCATTCTAAATGTTCTTAATACAGATAATTTTTATTCTATCCCGACTGTCTTGCATGGAGAACCACAAATAAAGGTATTTACTCTTGTACATTTGAGTTTATTAAAAAAAAACACACACACACATACATGAAATAGGAAATTTATATGTATATGTATATGTATATGCATATATTTGGCAGCACTAGGGATTGAACCCAGGGGCCCTCTATCACAGACGTACCATCTTTAAACCTTTTTTATTTTTTTAAATTTTGAGACAGGGTCTCGCTAACTTACCCAGACTGGGTCAAACTTTTGATCTTTCTGCCTCAGCCTCCTGAGTCACTGTGACTACAAGCATGTGCTGCCCTACCCAGCTCCTAAGCAAAATTTTTGTTCACTATTTAAATGTAGAAATGCTTTTAAAAACTGAGGAATAAAAACTACCAAACCCAGATTAATTTTACCTAGAAATTAACATATTAACAATCACAATGATACTCATGTGCTTTTATAAACATCATTTTAGAAAATGTAAAATATAGAAAAAGAAGAAATTATTTTTCCATGGCTGAGGTTATAGTTCAGTTGGTAGAATGCTTGTCTTGCATGCTCAAAGCCCTGGGTTCAATCCCCAGAATCACCAAAAAAAAAAAAAAAAAAAAAAAAATTATTTTTCCAGATTTTACCATTGTGAGACCAAATAGATGGAAGACTGTGTTCCCAGAACAAAGCATTAGCCAATATGGTAGTTCAAAGCTAGGTGTGGTGGCACACACCTATAATCCCAGCAGCTCTGGAGGCTGAGGCAGGAGGATCTAGAGTTCAAAGACAGCCTCAGCAATTTATCAAGGTGCTAAGCAACTTGGTGAGACCCTGTCTGATAAAATATAAAACAGGGCTATGTATGTGGCTCAGTGGTCGAGTGCCCTTGAGCTTAATCCCTGGTACCCCCCTTTCCAAAATGGTAGTTCATGGTCCCAAAATGGTAGCTCTTCATATTCAGCTTCAGACACTTTGACTAGGGAACATCTATGTATACCTGAGCAATTAAATCAGAAAAGCAATGCCTTCTGATTTTATATAAATGGATGATTATTTATCAAATGGAACATATTTTAAAAAAGCACAATGGAAGTTATGAAATCCAGTATGTCACCAGTTGATTATAAAGTACATCATTAGTTGATATAAGATGAAGAAAAATGCTGCATTTGGGCTGGGGATGTGGCTCAAGTGGTAGCGCGCTCGCCTGGCATGCGTGCGGCCCCGGTTCGATCCTCAGCACCACATACAAACAAAGATGCTGTGTCCGCCGAGAACTAAAAAATAAATATTAAAAAATTCTCTCTCTCTCTCTCTCTCTCTCTCTCTCTCTCAAACAAAAATAAAAAATAAAAGAGACATGTTTCTTTAAAAAAAAAAAAAAAAGAAAAATGCTGCATTAAACTATGACACTTAAAATTTTTTTTAGTTAGTTATTTGGTGATACTGGGGATTGAACCTAGGGGCCCTCTACCATTGAACTACAGCCCCATGGTTTTTGTTTTGTTTTGTTTTGTTTTTTTGAGACAGAGTCTCACTAAGTTGCTTATGCTAGCCTTCAACTTGCAATCCTTCTACCTCAGCCTGCCAAGTAACTAAGATTACAGACATGTGTTAACACACCCAGCAAAAATAAAAGAATTTTAAAAAGACTATTCTGAAGCTGAGTATGGTGGTGTGCATCTGTAATCCTAGTGATTTAGGATTACAGGAGGATTCCAAGTTTAAGCCCAGCCTCAGCAACTTAGCAATACCCTATCTCAAAATGAAAATGAATGAATAAATAAAAAGAAATGGAAATATTAACTCACTGGTAGAGCACCCCTGAGTTCAATCTCCAATATAAATACATACATACATACATACATACATACTATTCTGGATATTCACGATATGCCAGAGTAATATTCTATATATGAAAGAACTGGAGGCACTATGTGAATTTCTGTACATTATGGGAGATCAGCTAAAACAGAAAGTGTTTTCTACCAGAAGTTTACTACAAGTGGCAATTTTAATTAAGAAAACATTTATTTATTCATCCAATAAATATTTATTCATCAATAACTTCAGGTACTAAGATGATAAATAACTGACCTCTGAAGGGAACACAGTAAATAGATCATTGCTAATACATGTTATGTGTGCTCGGATAAAGGTAAGCACAGAGAAGGAACATCAAATGTCAGAAAATGAACACAGACACAAATACTATACTAGTAGAAGATACATATTTAATATGTGACAGATAGTAATCAAAGTGGTGGAGACAGAATACTGAACAGTGGTGATGGGGAGACAGGGGAAGGAAATGGAAAGCTGTAGTTCAAAGGATACAATAGAGCAGATAATGTAGGATGAAAAAGTCCAGAGATCTAATATACAATATAAGGACAAGTGGAGGGCTGGGGATGTGGCTCAAGCGGTAGCGCGCTCGCCTGGCATGCCTGTGGCCCAGGTTCGATCCTCAGCACCACATACAAACAAAGATGTTGTGCCCGCCGAAAACTAAAAAATAAATATTTAAAAAAAAAAATTCTCTCTCTCTCTGTCTCTCTCTCTCACTCTCTAAAAAAAAAAAAAAAGGACAAGTGGATAGGAAAATGGGTAATAAGTTGATAAGAAAAGTACAGTAATTATGCAAACAGTAAAATCTAGATGGTGAATACATAGGTGTCCACTATAAAATCTTTTACACTTTGTTTTATGTTTGAAAATTTTAATGATATTAGAAGGAAATTGTTTGTTGTTTTTTTTTTTTAAAGAAGACACATACTTATTTTTATTCTTTCCTGAAAAAACATGTTGGCAATGAGGTCTTCAAAATTCAAAGACAAAAAAAAAAAAAAAAAAAAATTGAGAAATGAGGTAACAGAAACAGCATAATATATAAATCACAAAGACACTAGATAAAATGATCTAGAAGACATTAAAAAAATTGAGAACACTAAGAAAACAACCAAATTACCTTGCAGAACCTCTGAAATCAAAAATTGTCAGCACCAGGTGTCTTTTATTTTTGGAAGGAAATCACTGTTGAGATAATTTTACATCATTCATCAGCCAAGTGCTGTCATTTTGGAATATCCCAATTAATTTGTCTACTGAATAAAATACAAAAAAGAAAAAAAAAGTAATCAAACTTACTTTAACAACCACACACACACACAACAACAACACCACAAACTATAAATAAAAAATGCACAGAAAAATCCAGTGAGCCATGTTTTCTGGTTTGAACAGTTTATTCTACAACTGACAAAATTGTCATTTAAATTCCTCTTTTATGATCTATTGTCTTAATTCTAGTAAAATGACTACCAGTTTCCAACTTCATAAAAATATTATGTCAATCTAACTTTAAGTTATTATTTAATTAAGCACATGTTTATGGATAGTCCAATTACATCCAAAGCATCTTTACACAAACAAAAAAATCCCTGCCCTCAGGAAATCGAGACTCTTTATGGGGGAGGGAAAAAGAAAAGGAATTAACAAAAACATATTATATACTGAATAAAATATGGTAAATATGGCCTGAGAGTCATAAGGTCATCTGTAAAGTTATTTATGAAAGTAAGAGAACATACTTGGCTAGTTGTCAAGTATCTTTGAACACATAGTGTTTGAAGGGATCCTTATAAAGGAATAGGAAAGAAAGCCCAAAGTATTCACGAACAAAGAAATACCAGCAATAAATACATGTTTAGAAAACAGTGTATCCATTGCAAAGGGCATACAAAGGGAGAAAAGTAATGTAAAATAAAGGCAGAAATATAAGTTGGAACACTGATGTAGGAAACATAATCAACCATGCACATTAAAACAGTATATCTGAGGGACAGAATTTATCAAAGATTGAGACAAGAATTTAGTATTAAAATTATCTATCTTCATTTCTACATTTAGTCAATGCCAATTGTGATGATTATACAAGATAGATTCAAATACCAATAGGACAGAGTTTCTACCTCCTAAACAACTCATCATCTAGAAGGGAAGAAAACACAAATACTGTGATAGATGCCTTAACAGAGAAATATACAAAACACTGTATTATTGAAGCATAGATTAAATACTAATTAATCACGCTTGGGAAAAGTCAGGAAATGCATAGAGATGAGGTAATATTTGAGATGGGTCTCAGGAATAAAAAAAAATTGAATATGTATTCTATAACAGAAATTATATATACAAACCTCATTATAAATTGACTTTCCCCAATTATAATAGTTGCTTTTGTTCTAAGACATTTCTATACTCTCCAAATATATCCCTAATGTTTTTTCTACTAAATGAATTAGTCTTCCTAATAAGTTCTAAAAATTAATAGTTTTATCTCATATAAAATAACCATTGAGGGACTGTAGCTATAGCTCAGTAGGTAGAGTACTTGCCTTGCACACATAAGGCCCTGGGTTCAATCCCCAGCACCACAAAAAAAAAAAAAAATTTATCCCTACCACATTATTTTGTCCTCTATACATTATCTCTTTAACATTTTTAAATGATCTTAAATCTATGTCACATTAACTTTTACTTTATCAACTACTCATAACAATTTCAAGTCTTTGCCTAGGGAAAACTCAGATTTAAGATTTAACTCCCACAGAAGGCCTTTTGACTCAAGACCCAAGTCTAATACTCTATGCATACCAGAAATCACACTGCATTGTAACAATTTATATTTTCTTTCTAATAGACTTTAGGGCCTTGGAGAAAAAAACTTCTTATCATTTTTGTATCCTCACTTTGCTGACTACCATAGTAAGCACACAAAAAATTTTTGTTAAAATGATTGATTACATAGGAATTAGACTATTAATTTAAAATACACAAAACACACACACACACACACACACAGAAAGTCAGGTCCTGAGACCTGGCCCTATGAACTTCTAGCTGTGTGAACTTGAGAAGATCGCATAATTTTTGTTTTCATCTATTAAAAATAAACAACAATAATAAAATCTTTTAACTTTAGTGCTGTCTACCTTAAAGATGAATTATAGAGCCAAATAAAGTTAAACTACTGTCCTGCCAGTAAACTTGACACCTATTAGTGTGTGAAACAGTTTTTAAAATCCCTTCTTTCTCTTGCAGTGTACCTTAAAATGGGGCAAGAGCACAGAAGAAACTGCAGAAGTGCCCATAGTTGAGACAGGACATAGCATTTTGGGAACTATTCATGGTTTGTTGTGGCCAGAACGTACTATTAGCCAAATAGAGAAACCAAGAGGTCAGCCGAGGTCACATACCCAGGACTTTTATTAGCCATGTTAAGAAATCTGAACTTTATCCTAGAGGCAATGGGGAGCCATTTCACTGATTAAAAAATTTCTCCTCTGATTTAACATCTAATATTTTTACCACAATAATTCTCACCCATAGCTATTCACATTTAACTCTTGATGACAGTGACCAAAATAATTAAAATGCACTCAGAAACATTTTGGGATGGGGGGGTACCAGGTATTGAACTCAGGGGCACTAGACCACTGAGCCACATCCCCAACCCTATTTTGTCTCATTGTGTTGCTGATTAGTGCCTCTCTTTTGCTGTGACCAGCTGGCTTTGAACTCAAGATTCTCCTGCCTCACTCAGCCTCCCAAACTTCTGGGATTATAGGAGCGTGCCATGGTGCAAGGCTCCAGAAAAAAAAAAAAATTTAAATAAAATGACAATTACAGGGGATATTTGTCCTTTGTTATTAGTGATGTTTAAGAAACAAGGGCTCAGCCAGCCACGGTAGCACATGCCTGTAATTAGAGCAACTCAGGAGACTGAGGCAGGAGGATTGCAAATTTCAGGCCAGTCTCAGCAATTCAGTGAGACCCTGTCTCAATATAAAAAAGGACTGGGGATGCATCTCAGTGGTTAAGTGCCCCAGGGGTTCAATCCCTGGCAACAACAACAACAAAAAGGAATATACCTACCTGGCAAAATGCTGGCAAACTTAAGCAAGTTTGCCACTTTTTTTTTTTTTTTTAAAAAAGTCTGTGAACTTGTAAAAATAACTCCCATAAGGCATCCAAACTGTACTTGAATACTTAGATCAAATGTTCTTTAGATCAAGTCAACTCGACCCTTGCCTTCCTAGGAATTCTTACCCTTTCAGATTGTTCTTACCATGAACCTTAAAATTCTTAAAGACCTTCATCTCTAATACTTCTATTAGAAGTATTCAAAGAGAATATTCCCTGTTTATTCAGATATGAAAAAATTTTATCTAAAATGGCTAAAATAAAAGATTAAATATTAGAGATAAATCTTCAACTATTGATCCCAAATTACTCATTTCCTTAGGGTTCCTAAGTACATGACTGTACAAGGTGGTTTATTTAAGATGGGGGAATAAATATAACAGTGAACATAACTAAGATATAAAAGAATTTCAAGAGGGTGTAGCCAAAGATTAAACCTACTAATTTGTAACTATCAGGTATTACTTTCAGCATAGATAACCAACTTTACGAATACATTCAGGTTGCAAATTCTACTGAGCCAGGCAAATAAATAAATAAATAAATAAGCAAAGCTGGACAGGAAAGAACTAGATAAAAAGTACTAATGGAAGGCCTCCAGGAAGCTTCAGTTAATTATTGCTCCTAATTTTTAAAAGAATATTTATTTTTTAGTTGGACACAATACCTTTATTTTATTTATTTATCTTTATGTGGTGCTGAGAAATAAACCCAGGGCTCTGCACATGCTAGGCAAGCGCTCTACCGCTGAGCCACAACTCCAACCCTGCACCAAATTTTTAAAGAGAAACTGTTGAGGGCAAAATGAACTATGAAATAAACTACACAATAAGAAAATCATCTAAAAATAAACAGATTCATATCTTGCTTCTCAAACCAAGATCAGCTGCAAATGTATCAAGGATATGTAAATGTCAAAAAACAAAAACCACAAAAACTACTGGAAAATAATAAAAAGAATACCCTGATTTCTGTCCATGGCACAAAATTCAGATGTCATTAAACAGTAATGAATTACTTTACACAAATTGAATAACTATGAAAGATTCATAATATAGATTACAAAAGAAAGTTAGCAAACTGAGAAATAACACTTGCAACTCATTAATTACTTATTTTTTATTACATTAATAATTCCTCTAAATCAATATGAAAAAAATAGCTTAAGAGAAAAATGGGCAAATGATAGTCAATCTGTATACTCCTTCAAAAGAAGAGAAACACAAATTAGAATCATATTGACATACTATTTTTCACCTATCATACTGACAGAAAATCCCAAATTTGATAAAACATGTTGCTGAAGCTATGAGGGAAAAAAATGTTTGTACAGTCCTGAAAGGAGTACCAAACGGTAATAAGGAGAAAATTTTGCACTAAAATTACATGTTGAAATTTAACACAGGTTAAGCAAGACTAAAAGAGAGATACTGGGAAAAGGAGTCCAACAACATAGACTAAGTAGATAATGTTTAAAGTTTCTTCTGGTTTGGTGTGATGATGCACACTTGTAATTCTGGCTTTTGCAGATGCTGAGGTAGGAGGATCACAAATTGGAAGCCAGAATGGACAACTTTGCAAGACCCTCTCAAAATAAAGCTATGGGGATGTAGTTTGGTGGTGAAGCACCCCTGTTTCAATTACCAGTACCACCAATATTAATAAAAGTCCCTTCTGATCTTGGTATCTTATGAATCTTGTCATTTGACAATATCTAGCTTTAATGGGTACCCAAAGTTACTTATTAGTATGTTTCAACAAGGTTTATAAGGCTTTAGATCAATTTATTCTATATCTTTAATTGAGTAAGAATTCCAAAGCGTATTCCTCAAATCTAAATTACTAAATTATATTACAAAGAACCTAAAATTTAAATATACTTCAAAATAATACTACCTGGGGATGCAGCTTAGTGCTAGAGTACTTGCCTAGCATGAGCAAGGTTCTAGGATCAATATCCAGTAGTAGTAGTAGTAGTAATAATAATAATAATAATAATAATGAAGGGAAAATCATAGTATAAAAAATTGAATGAAATGAAATCTTAAGAAGGCGAAGTTCAACGTGATAAAAAATATAGGTGCTAATGTCCCTTCATGGACAAAGTACAAATTAGGTAGAGAGAGAAAAAGACAAAAGATTTGGAAACAAACACTAAATACAATCTAAATATACATCCTTAGGAAAAGCAAATGCAACAAAAACTATTAGAAAGAACATATTATATTTCAACTATAGGATACTGTTTTTTAACTATAAAATCCTATACCCTAGTAATTATATACCACTAGTAACTATAGTTTTTACTTAAGCAAAAATGAAAGCTAGGCATGGTGGCTCATGCCTATAATCCCAGCAATTTAGGAGGCTGAAATAGGAAGATCACAAGTTCAAGGCTAGCCTCAGCAACTTAGTGAGACTCATGTCTCAAAATAAAAATAAAAGGGTTGGGGATGTAGGTCAGTTGTACAGCACCCCTGGGTTCAATCCCTAAAACCAAAAAAAAAAAAGTTCTGATATATAAAGCATCTGGGCAATATCTTTCATGCTTCAAAGGACAACATTAAGGAAGTGAAAAGACAACCCATGAAAGACATGGTAAAGTGGAAAGAATAGAAGAAAAATATTCGTAAATCATATAACTCATAAGAGACTAGTATCCAGAATATGCAAAAGAATCCAATATAATAGTAAGAAAACACCGGGTGCAGTGGAGCATGCCTGTAATCCCAGCAGCTCTGGAGGATGAGATAGAAAGATGCATGTTCAAAGCTAGCCTTGGCAATTTGACTAGGCCCTAAGTAATTGAGCCAGACCCTGTCTTAAAATAAAAAATAAAATGGGCTAGGTATACAGCTCATCAATAAAGTGCCTCTGGATTCAATCTCCAGTACAAAAACAAAACAACAACAACAAAAAATAGAACAGAGCAAGGCACAATGGCACACACCTAAAATCCCATTGAGGAGGGAGGCTGAGACAGGAGGATCATAAATTCTAGGCCAGCAATGGCAACTTAGGGAGACCCTATCAAAAATAAAATAGGGGGCTGGGGTTGTAGCCCAGTGGTGGAACGCTTGCCCAGCATGTGTAAAGCACTGGGTTCGATTGTCAACATAGCTTATAAATAACTAAAATAAAGGTCCATTGACAACTAAAAACTATATATTAAAAAAATAAGATAAGGGCTGGGGATGTGGCTCAAGTGGTAGCGCGCTCGCCTGGCATGCGTGAGGCCCGGGTTCGATCCTCAGCACCACATACAAAACAAGGATGTTGTGTCCGCCGATAACTAAAAAATAAATATTAAAATCTCTCTCTCTCTCTCTCTCCTCTCTCACTCTCTCTTAAAAAATAAGATAAAATAAGGGGCTGGTGTTTTAGCTCAGTGGTAGAGCACTTGCCTAGCACGTGTGAGGCACTGGGTTTGATCCTCAGCAGCACGCAAAAATAAACAAACAAAATAAAGGTATTGTGTCCATCTACAACTAAAAATATATACATTAAGAAAAGAAAAAGAAAAAGAAAAGAGGGCTTGGGTTGTCAATGGTAGAGTGCTCCTGGGTTCAATCCCCAGCACAACATTAAAAAAAAAAAAAAAAAAGGAAGAACAAAGTATATGGGTTTTGAAATGTCTGTTACATCTTTTAGATAAGAATGACTTATAGGGGCTGGGGTTGTGGCTCTGTGGTAGAACACTTGCCTGGCATGTGTGAGTCACTGGGTTTGATTCTCAGCACCACATAAAAATAAATAAATAAAGGTCCATTGACAACTAAAAAAATATTTAAAAAAACAAAAATGACTTATAATGACCACTTGAAAACTGATTCTCTTCAGCTAATTACTAACTAAATTTACTTAAGTATTTACAAAGTAGAATTTTTTTTTTCCTGAGAAAAAATAAAGCAGGTTTACTTTGGGAGAGTTGGTCAATTTACTGTGGAACTTAATTTTCTCAAATAAAATATTCTATTTAACACAACTTTGAAACTTATGACAATAAGTTATAAAATAAGGTAGTAATGGTAAGAAGAAATTAGATTTTTTGTGAATATTTTAAAAAGTGTGATCTCTAGAGCAAACCTGTACCTTTAAATGACTCAAGATCAAAAATTCTTCTCCAAGTAAGCTATGGATGGGGATGTAACTTGGTGGTGGAGCACTTGCCTAGCATGGAAACCCTAGCATTATATGTATGGAGGAAAAATGGGACAGAATGCTGTGATCATTTTAATCAATCAAAATGTAAAACTTCAAAAATTATCTAAAATGATCCTGACTCAGTGATAAGATAAACTCTGGTTGATGCATACTCTTATTTACAAAGTTCCTTGTTATTGGGGACCTGAAGAAAAACAGCACCCAAAGAATCAACACAAACCCTCAACCTACCCTAAATAATAGATATGATAGTGATATGCTGCATATTAACATGTTTTCCATACAAAAGCAAGATATATCATAAACATAAATGTTAGGATGAAGAAAAGTTTTCTTCAAAACTTTGTGTGACAACCCAGGAAATATTAGTGTAATCTTAGTGAAAAATGCAATTTGAAATTTAGTATAACTTGGGGCCGGAATTGTGGCTCAGGGGTAGGTAGAGCACTCGTTTAGCACATGTGAAGCCTTGAGTTCAATCCTCAGCACCACATAAAAACAAATAAACAAACTAAAGGTATTGTGTACAACTAAAAAATAAATATTAAAAAAATGAAATTTAGTATAAAATGACAGACTCTACCATGGAGCTGTAAACCAGTCCTTTTTATTTTATTTTATTTTATTTTTTTTAGGCAGGGGGACCAGGGATTGAACCCAGGGGCACTTAACCACTGGGCCACATCCCCAGCCCTTTTTTCATATTATTAGAGACAGAGTCTCAATGAGTTTTGCTTAGTTAGGGCCTCACTAAGTTGCTGAGGCTGGCTTTGAACTTGAGATCCTCCTGCCTCAGCCTCCGGACCCACTGGGATTACAGGCATGCTCCACCATGCCTGGCCCTTTTTATTTTTTGAGGTAAGGTCTTGCTAAATTGTTCCAGCTGACCTTGAACTTCCTATCCTCCCGCCTCATTGTTCCTAGTAGCTGGGATTATAGATGTGCACCACTGCACTCAACAATTATTATTAATTGAAAGGGCATAAATATTAAATAATGAGTTCAATATGGTCCCTTAATTATTTAGAGCTGATCTTTTAAAAGGTAACAAGGACTGCTAAATTCTGTATACAATAAGGACTAAAGTAGGACAGGACTTCCCACCCAGGCTTTTCTATTTATTTCTTGATTTGAACTACTTTCCTAGAGCTCTTACTAGGATATAGATCTTCATATACAAATAAATGTCTCCTATCTGCAAATTTAAGAACTTCTGAATTAAATCTCTAAACCACATCACAAATAAACCTGAAATTATTAGAGGACATTACTTTTTAAAAACTTTCCTCCACTATTTTAAACTTGAAAAATGTCTTTTCTTCCTCCCTCACTCTCACCTATTTAAGGACATTGCCAGCATCTCTCCTGAACCATCAATTTGCCTTATTCAACTAAATCACTCCATCAGCATATAAATAAGCTGTTATTTTTCCCATCTCCAGAATTCTTCTGTCTTTAGCTTCTTTATTCCTCCAAGTTTGTCCCCTTTTTTCCTTCCCTTTATAACAAAACTCAAAAACCTCTCTCTCTCTCTCTCTCTCTCTCTCTCTCTCTCTCTCTCTCTCTCAGCACTTT
>NW_026000221.1:24573521-24578810 GCF_001458135.2 Marmota marmota marmota
CTCTCTCTCTCTCTCTCTCTCTCTCTCTCTCTCTCTCTCTCTCTCTCTCAGCACTTTACCACTGATCTACATCCCCAGTTCTTTTTTATTTTTTGTTATATTTTTATTTGTCTCCTGGGCAACTGCCCAGGCTGGCCTTGAACTTGTGATCCTCCTGCCTCAGCCTCAGGAACTGCTAAATGCAGGGATTACAGGAGTGTGCCATGATGCACATTCTATCTATACTCACTTCAAAAATGATTTTATTCAGTCATATAGCTTGAAACATTATGTAATCTTATAAATATTACATGTTAATCACCAAATTTACACCTATTAGATCTCTACCTCAAATCTAGGCCCATATATCTAACAAACTACTTGACTTCTCTTGGATAATGAATAAGCCACTAATGCTAGGCTTTTCATCTTGCCCTATTTCAAAACAGCAGCAAGAATGACCTTATTAAAGGGCTGGGGTTGTGGCTCAATGGTAGAACGTTTGCTTAGCACGTGTGAGGCACTGGGTTTGGTCTTCAGCACCACATAAAAAATAAATAAATATAGTGTGTCCATCTACAACTAAAAAACAAATATTAAAAAAAAAAAGAATGACCTTATTAAAATACAAAGTCATTTCAGGTCATTTTTCTACTTACTACCCTCCACTGACTCTTTATCTCACTCATAATAAAAGCAGAAATCCTTACTATGACTTGTCAATTCCTATATTATAGCATTCCTCCCCACCCCCACCTAAACAGCTCTCTACCCTCATCTTCTATCATGCTTCCCTCATACTCTCTCCCTTCCTTCAGTCACAAGTCTCTTCAGGTCACTGAAGACATTAATAATAATCTGGAGCCAGGCTCCAGATTAATGTCATAAAACAGCAAAGCAGATCACTTGGAGCCAAACTCCCTTCTCTCCCAGTGAAATTAAAAAAAAAAAAAAAAAAAAATCCAACAAGCAGAAATTGTCAGAATCAACTTTATCAGAGCTTTGAAAAAACACAATATTTTTAAAAATGCTCCTAGCATTCAAGGAAACCTGGGTTAAAACTCTGGTTGGACACAGGCTAACAAATAGAAACTTCAGTTAACCAAAAACACAAGAAATTGTCACTATGGAAACCTTTAACTTTTCCCTTGGCTACAGCACAGAAGAATGGCTTCAAAACTTCTCTATCTCCCTGGTCTCACATGCCCATTTCACTTTTACAGGGCTGAAAAGTAGGAATTTGCTCTAGGGGTCCTTGGACACATGCTGGGGCCAACCTTTGCTACCCCCCCCCCCCCGTGACTTATCTATCAAGGGTCTTAACCCCACTATTCCAACGTTGGCTGCAGCCTCTCTACTCATTAGCGAGTCAAACAAACTCACCTTTTGGGCCCCACCCATCATCCTGACTCCCTCCCCATCACTTAAAGGAACTCCTCACCTACGAGGGCTTACATTCCTTACCTCCCTGTCACCTTTTAACTCAACAGGTTTCCCTGATGGAAGATCCCAGTCTTACTTTCTACACTTTTAAATCCTGCTACTCTCCTTCCCGCTCCTCAGAACTCTTCCACCTCTTCTCTAACCCACTCAACTCTGGAGAAGCTTCTTCCATATCCCTCCCACATACAGGGAAGGCCACTTGCTGCAGACAACATACATATGGTTCACAGACAGCTCCTACTTCCTTCAGGAGGGAGTTCATCGGCAGGGTTTGCTATAGTCTCTCTAACCTCAGTTGTGGAAGCGGCACCCCTCCCCAATAATACATCCAATCAGCAGACTGAACTTATTGCCCTCTTGACAGCCTTCTCTTCGGCAAAGGGAGCCTTCCTTAATGTCTACACTGACTCTAAATACTCTTTCCACATACTTCTCTCCTTCTGCTATTTGGAAAGAGCCGGATTTCTTACCATCAAAGGAACTTCAATTACTAATGCCCCCAGTTTATCTCCCATCTCCTTCAGACTTTAAAGCTTCCCACTGCCATTGGAACGTAAGGATGGCAGCTAAGTAACCCACTTCTCCAGTGGGCACTTCCTTTCCTGACCTCTCTCCTTGTCATAGGCCTTTTGCTAATGCTTGCCCCATGTGTCATTAGATTTAGTCAAGACCAGTTTCAAAGGATCTCTAACAAAACTTGAACCAGCTTCTGTTACAGGGCTTCCAAACCCTCACCAAAATTGGGTCGTCCAGAGTCGGCATCGCCCAGCATTTCCTGACCATCACCATTGCCTCAATGACACCCCATGCCTCTAACAAAGGTCCAGATGCCATCCCTTCCCAGCAGAAAGAAGCTACAGTAGATTAGAACAATCTACTGCCTCTGTCCCTTTAGGGGGCCCAATAACAAAAAAGGGGGGAATGTAAGGTCCTTGCTTAGCATCTGAATGGCCATCTTAAGTGACAGCCATTTTAAGAAAACTTTGGCTTTCGGGCCCAAGGGAGTTTCTAAGAAAGGTTCACCACTCCCTAGAACCAGCCCAACCCTTCACCTCCCCAAATTCTTTCCCGCCCAAGTGCATATCACAACTCCTTCATAAGGACCCAAACTAAACTGTGTGCGTTAGGACCCACTCCACTCTAATCCCTGAGCCTGCCCCATAAAAGTCCCAAACCCCAAGACTGTTTTGCCTCTCTCTGTCATTCCATCGTTGGACCAGGCCCTCCATTCTGATGAATGCCCTCTCTGCACCCACCATAGGACATTCCAGGTAAGATCCCTGTCTCTGGTCGACCTAAACAACCTTTGGGTCCTGGGAAGTGACCACTGATTGGCACTCCCAGGGTTATCATGTGATCGGGGACACCCCCAGCCACAGATTTCACAGCTATGGCTGATCCCTATCGTCAACCGGGTCTATAGGTGGTCTTTTATTTGGGTCCTGGGGGGACACCCAAGTGCCTCCAGAAACCCTACCCCCCTGTGCTTACCCAGCAGTGGTCACGCTTACCCAGCGGTGGTCACAACCCCCTGGGTGTAACTTGTAATTTTCCTCTCGACTGGGTGATACTAGACACTGGGCGACACCTCACCTCTAAACTCACCTCCTATGTCTCACCATGGGCAGCTTCTCATCCATTCCCTCCCATAGTCCCCTAGGCTGCCTCCTGGCTAACCTAGGGTCTTTCTCTCACCTCAGACCTAAAATTCCAAAACCTTATCCGTTTGTGCAATCAGACCCGGACTCGATATCCTTTGGACTCCAAATGGCAGCTTAATGACACTCTAGGTCCCAATATCATTAGGGGTCTTTTTACTTTCCCTTCAAAAACAGTTGGAAAAAAGTCACTAAATAAATGGATAACTCTAGCCTTCAACAACAGAAACAGAAAATGCTGAGGCAGGGAGGAAAGTCTTATTTACAGATTTACAACATCATAATATCAACTATCTGTTTAAAAGGAAAAACAAAAAACCTCAAAGTATTAAAAAAAAGAGAGAAAAGGATAGCCCATTCAATAGAAATAAAATTGACAAGAAAGCCCATACACTGAACTTAAGAGACAAAATTTTAAATCAACTGTCTTAAATATGCTCAAGGCTCTAATAGAAACTATGGCTCATGAGTGAAAATAAATCAGGGGAGTGACATGAAGACAATGAAAATATCAATAAAGCCAAGTGTAGTGGTATATGCTACTTGGAGACTAAAGCAGGAGAATCATAAATTTGAGGACAGTATAGGTGATTTAGTTAGAATCTGTGTCAAAATAAAATCTTAAAAATGGGGTCAGGGCAGGGGCTGTAGCTCAGTGGAAGAGGGCTTGAAAAACAGGTAAGGTCCTGGATGGAAGGGAGGAAAGGAGGAAAAAGAGGAAGAGAAAGGAGGAAATACAAAAGATCAATGCATAAATAGAATTTATTAAAAGCTAACAAACAAGAATTCTGGAGCTGAAAACTACAATAACTGAAATAAGAAATTCACAACAGTGGTTCAAAGGAGATTTGAGCAAACAAAGGAAAATCAGCAAACTTGAAGATAGGAAATTTGAAGTTGTCCAGTCTGAGGAACAAAAAGAAAAGAGTGAAAAGAGTCTGAAAAACCTGTGAGACAACCTCAGTCACACCAAGTTACTAGTACATCCTGGGCATCCCAGAAGGAAGAAAGTGAGGAGGAAGTATAGAGAGTAACTGAAGAAACAATGGCTGAAAATTCCCTTAGATGAAAGGCATGATTCTTACACATTCAGAAAGCTCAACAAACTCCAAGCAGGATAAACTCATTGACACACTGACACAATCTGTAGTCAAACTGCCCAAGAATAAGACAAAAAGAATCATGTAAGCAGCAAGAAAGAAAGCTCTCAGCCCCCAGGAGCCCACTTCTGTAATTCCAGAAGCTCCAGAGACAAGAAGTTCAAAATTCAAGGCCAGACTCAGAAACTTGGGGAGGCCCAAAGCAACTTTGAGACTTTTTATTTTAAATTCTAAGACTTTGTCTCAAAAAAAAAAAAAAAAAAAACAACTTTTTTTTTTTAAGGTTAGGGAGTAGTTCTGAGGTAAGGTGCCAAGAGTCAAATTTCCATTAACCCAGACACTCACACACAGAAAAAAGATCTCAGCTAACATGGCGGGATGGAGCACACACTCTGGTAAGGTAATACCAGTGACTGAGAAGGCTATAAGACAGGAGGATCACAAGTTCAAGGATAGCCTCAGCAATTTAGCAGGACCCTATCTCAAAATAAAAAAAAATTAAAAGGACTGGGATACAGCTCAGTGGTAAAGTGTTCCTGGGATCAATCCCCAGTACAAAAAAGAAGAAAGAAAAAAGAAAGGTATGTCTAAAAAGTAAAAGACAGCATCAATAAAATAGGACTGGGGGTGTGGCTCAGTGGGATTACTTGCCTAGCATGCATAAGGCCCTGGAATCTATCGCTAGTTCCATTAACAAATAATAAATAAATAAAATAGAAATAAGATTAATCAAGGGTTCCTCATCAGAAACTATGAAAATCAGAAGGCAGTAGGATATTTCAAATGCTGAAAGAAAAAAATCATTGAGTAGCTGGGTGCGGTGGCACATGCCTGTAATCCCAGCAGCTGGGGAGGCTGAGACAGGAGGACTGCAAGTTCAAAGCCACCCTCAGCAAAAGCGAGGTACTATCCAATTCAGTGAGGACACTGTCTCTAGATAAAGTACAAAAGCTAACATGGTGGGATGGAGCACACACTCCGGTAAGGTAATACCAGTGACTGAGAAGGCTATGCAATAGGGCTGGGGATGTGGCTCAGTGGTGGAGTGCCCCCTGAGTTCAATCCCCGGCATACCCCCCACAGCAAAAAAAAAAAAAAAAAAAAAAAAA
>NW_026000221.1:24578834-24595401 GCF_001458135.2 Marmota marmota marmota
ACCCCAAAAGCAAAAGCGAAAAAAAAAAAAAAAAAAAAATCATTGACTAAGAAGTCTATATCCAAAAAACTACTCTTTAAGAATGAAAGAAGGTTGGGATGTAGCTCAGTGGCAAAGCATCTGCCTTACATTCGCAAAGCCCTGGGTTTACCCCCAGTTCAAAAACAAAAACTGAAAAAGAATAAAAGAGAGGGAGCTGGTTGTGGCTCAGTGGTAGAGCACATGCCTAGCATATGTGAGGCCCTGGGTTTGGTCCTCAGCACCACACAAAAATATAAATAAAAATAAATGTATTGTGTCCACCTACAACTAAATGTGTATGTGTGTTTTAAAGAATGAGAGAAATTAAAACATGCTAAGGTAGTTATTAGAAGAAGTGTCCTAAAAGGAATGCTTATGACAGTCCTTAGCATGAAATGATGGATACCAGAAAGTACCTTTTTTTCTTTTTTTTTTTTTTTTTTGTGGTACTGGGGGTTGAACAGGGGCACGCCCTACACCCCTAACCCCCTCTCCCCTTTTTTAAAACTTTGAGACTGGGTCTTATAAGTTGCTGAGGCTGGCTAGCCTGAAACTTGTGATTCTCCTGCCACTACCAAGTATCTTGAAGAAACAAAAGCATTGGTAAAGGTTAGTACATATATAAAAAAGACAGCATTGTTGTACCTTTGCAATATGAAGTCCTACTTTTTTCTTATACCATCTTAAATGCAAAGGAATAAAACACTTACTACAAATCTATTAATGAGTTGGATAGGTAGAGTACGCCTATAATCCAAGATATACAGGAGGCTAAGGCAGGAAGATGGCAAGTTCCAGAGATGCCTGAGCAATTTAGCAGGATCCTGTCTTTTTAATTTTTTGATACTGGGCATTGAATCCAGAGGTGCTTCACCACTGAGTCACATCCCCAGTTCCTTTTTTAAACTTTGAGACAGGTCTCACTAAGTTGCTCAGGGCCTTGCAAAATTGGTAAGGCTGACCTTGAACTTGTGATTCTCCTGCCTCAGCTCCCCAAGTCTCTGGGATTACAGGTGTGTTCCACCATGCCCAACCAAAATAACAAAAATAAATATGTTAATGAGCACACAATAAAAATATAATCTTTGACAATTAGGATATAAGGCGCAAGAACAGAGAAATTTAAGAGCACAGTATGTGAACCTCTCTTTTTGTGACTGGTTACTTTATTTAACATAATGTCCTTACTGCTCTTCCATATTGTACCATGTGCCAGAATTTCTTTCCATTTTAATGCTGAATAATTGTATATGTTATGGCCCACTTCTATAGATTTTTTTTTATTTTTTTAAAGTTTTTTTTTTTAGATTTGATGGACCTTTATTTTATTAATTTATTTATATGTGGTGCTGAGAGTCAAACCCAGTGCCTCATATATGCTAGGCAAGCACTCTATCACTGAGCCACAATTCCAGTCCTTTTTTTCAAAGGGGTTTTTAGAACATGAAGCATGATCTGCTACAGAATACAGGCCTCAGTAGCATTCTTAGCTTTTTAATACGAAGCAAAAGTTGTCTGTCTGGGTAGCAAATCCCAAGTTATAACCCAATTTTCAGCTCTAAACTGCTTAGAAAACTAACCAAGGGATTCTGAAAATCAATCTATTTATTTACTTATTTATTTATTATTTATTTATTTATTTTAGTGATTAAATTTCCTAGGCTGGCCTCAGATTTGAGATTTCCCTGCCTCAGCCTCCTCAGCAGCTGAGATTACAGACATACTCTACCAGGCACAGTGAAATTTAATTTTTTAAAATACTTTTTATTGAGCCAGTCTGGGGATGTAGCTCAATGGTAGAGAATACCCCCAGGTTCAACCCCCAATGACAAAGGGGGAAGGGGATAAAGAAGAAAAGTTTTATTAAGAAAAAGATAGGGCTGGGGATGTGGCTCAAGGTAGGCTCAATCCTCAGCACCACATAAAAATAAAATAAAGATGTTGTGTCCACCGAAAACTAAAAAATAAATATAAAAAAAAGAAAAAGATAAAAAGATATACAGCTGGATGTAGTGGCATGTGCCTATAATACCAGCAACCTGGGAGGCTGAGGCAGAAAGATTTAAGACTGAGGCCAATCCCAGCAATTTAGCTAGACCCTATCTCAAAATAAAAAGGGGTGGGGATACAGCTCAGTGGTAAAGTGCCAGTACCAAAACAAAACAAACAAAACCCAATACTTAAAAACAAAAATATGGGGAAAATAAATAAATAAATAAAAGGAGGAAGGAAGGAAAAAAGGAAAAGATATGCCAGGCATGGCGATGCACCCCAGTAATACCAGTAGTAGGCTACTAGGGAGGCTGAGAATCGAAGTTCAAGGCCAGCATTTGGCAACTTAGTGACACTGTCTCAAAATTTAAAAAGGGCTGGGCATGCACTTCTGTGGTAAAGCCCTTGCCTGGCATATGGGAGGCTCCTGGGTTCAAATGCAAAACTGTCAAAATTAAAAATTAAAAAAATAGATTTTTCCCCCTCTTCAGGGCATTGGCCATGTTATAGACCTCAAAATCCTAAAAAAGAAAGAAAAGTTAAAAGAAATTAACTATTTTAATTCTGGGAATATCTCTATTCTTATTTCTTTATTTTTCAGGCTAATATGACATTAATATATAACAGCATTAGTCCTAATGAAAATTAGAATCTAGAAGAAAAATAAAACAATTTGTAATTTTTACCCAGAAGTACATCCTTCTAAATTGTTTCCAGTAGTTAACAAATACTTAGATTATTCTATTAATGTACAACATATGAAATCATTATAGAAGACCAAACAGTAAAAGGCTTTAAATTTTATACCATTTTACAAAATCCCACCTAGCTTTATTCTATGTATTCTTGGCATATTTCTAATAATCTAATTATGTTATCTATACATTCAACCAAGTTGAAATTAGATTTGCCAATCAAATAGAAAATATCTGGCAAAAACAAATTACAGCATAGCTAAAGAAGCTCAGCTCAAATTCTAACTGCCGTCTCCATGCTGTGTTACTTTTTTTTTTTTTCTTTTTGGGTACTGGGGGTTGAACCCAGGGTCACTTTACTGCTGAGTTATATTCCCAGTCCTTTCTAACTTTTATTTTGAGACAAAGTCTCTCTAAACTGCAGGGTCTTGCTAAGTTTTCAAAGGTGGCCTCAAACTTGTGATCCTCCTGCCTCACTCTCCCAAGTCACCGGGATCACAGGCCTTGAGCTCCACATCTGGCTATGGCTACCTTGAATAATTCTTTTTTTTTTTTTTTTAAAGATAGAGTGAGTAGAGGGAGGGAGAGAGAGAGAGAGAGAGAGAGATGAATTTTAATATTTTATTTTAGTTCTCAGCGGACACAATCATCTTTTGTTTGTATGTGGTGCTGAGGATCGAACCCGGGCCGCACGCATGCCAGGCGAGCGCGCTACCGCTTGAGCCACATCCCCAGCCCCTTGAATAATTCTTAAAACCCTTCCAGTGGTTTCTTACATCTGACTAAGTTACAGGGCTCAGAAGATGGCAGATTTAGAAGAATATTTTCAAATTCCTAAAACATATGATAAGTGCTACATTAAGTACATTTTTACCTCTTACTGCCCCTGTTGAATGCAGGATAAATCATTCAGATTCTTCATTTACCCATGAAATAATACCAAGATTGGAGCCTACTATATCTGACTATGTGGTACCCCATTTTTCCAAATCATTTTTATACAAAAAAATTTTTTTGAAGCACTGGGGATTATTCACAGGGATATTTACCAACTGAGCCACATTCCCAGCCTATTTTATTTAGAGACAAATTTAGGGTCTCACTGAGTTGCTTAGCACCTCACTATTGCTGAGCTAGCTTTGAAATTGAGATCCTCCTGCCTCAGCCTCCTGAGTGGGACAGATGGGATTACAGGCATGCATCACAGCGCCCAGCATAAAAAAAATTTTTTTTAAGTGTTGGGGGTTGAGCTCAGTGTTAAAGCATCCCGCCCGCGCCCCCCTGAGTTAAATCTCCAGTACCACAAAAATAAGAAAAATGAAATAGAAAAAAGAATGTCCTGACCAGCGAGGTGGTACACGCCTGTAATCCCAGAAGCTCTGAGATAGGACAATTGGAAGTTCAAAGCCAGCCTTAGTAACTTAGTGAAGCCCAAAGCAACTCAGCTAGACCCTATCTCTAAATAAAATACAAAAAAGGGCCAAGGATGTGACTCAGTGGTTAAGCACCCCTAAGTCCAATCTTCTGTACTGCAAAAAAAAAAATGAAAAAGAAAGAAAGAAAAAGAATGTCCCCACTGAATGTGCACTTAAAAATGGTTAAAATCATAAAAATTGTTATAGATCCTTCATCACAATTTTAAAGAAGTTCCAATGATTCAATTTTGAAGTTTAATTTCCAGCCATTCCTCAGTGATGAATTTTACTTTCAATTAATAAATAATTCTATAATGGACCTTATAAAATTGGAATTTCACAGGTTCTAAAAATAGACTATCATGGTTGGAATTCTGGCTTCATTGCTTACTATGCAAGCCATTTAATCATTTTGAAGCTCAGGTTTCTTCATCTGTAAAATGGGAATTGTTTACTAATCACATGGAACTACTGTAAAATAATACATGTAAAGCACTGTGTAAAAACACTCAAGTGTTTTCAAACTATGCTTCTTGGAATGCTGGATAATCTGTAGCCACTGAAAGGAAGAAATGGCCTATCCTTCCCCCAAGTAAGGTTTCACCTTGAATATTTCACTTTCATTTTACAAACAATACCTTCACAGAGGATTTCTAAAAAAAAAAAAAAAAAAAAAAAAAAAACAAAAAAAAAAAAAAAAGAATTAAGAGAACTGAAAACCACAAAACTAGTACTTGTATACTGCTTATATTATTAACATCTTCCTCTACAGATTGCTAGACATTTACTAGGTGCAAATTACTTATTGGCATTCACATTTAAAATCTTTAAACATAATCTCATCTATACTCATGGTAAAAACTGAATGAGGATAGGGCTGGGGTTGTGGCTCAGTGATAGAGTGCTTGCCTAGCAAGTGGGAGGCACTGGGTTCGATTCTCAGAATTACATTTAAATAAATAAAATAAAGGTCCGTTGACAACTAAGTAATATTTTTAAAAAACTGAATGAGGATAAATCTTTTGAAACTGAAATTAGATTAGAAATTTCCTAATAGCTACTGAGAAGGGTTGGAAGTACTAGTCTAGAACATCAATTACACCCATACCAAATTAAGTATAAATATACATTCTGAAGCCAAATAAATTTCAACTAGCACTAAAAATAGGAAACTTTCACATGTAGGGTTTTTCAATGTTTGAATATAAAAACTAAAAGATGACGCCGGGCGTGGTGGCGCATGCCTGTAATACCAGCAGCTTGGGAGGCTAAGACAGGAGAATCGCGAGTTCAAAGCCGAGTTCAAAGCCAGGCTCAGCAACCGCGAGGCGCTAAGTAACTCAGTGAGACCCTGTCTCTATATGAAATGCAAAACAGGGCCGGGATGTGGCTCAGTGGTACCAAACAAATAAATAAAGTATTGTGTCCATCTAAAAACTGAAGGAAAAAAAAACTAAAATATGAGACAGCCTTGATTATCACTACCTAAAATGAAATGCCATTGTAGGATTTAGAAAAAAATACATTAAAAATATGGAAGTGGGGGACTAGGGATATTACTCAGTGGTAGAGCACATGCCTAGCATGCATGGTATCAGGTTTGATCTCCAGTACTACAAAATATACATGCTTAATTAATGTAGCCTTCCCTCTCATACCTATCATTTCCATCATCTCCTTTCTGCCTTCCCAAGAGTCTATAGTCATTCAACGATTAGGCTTCTCTAGAACTTCTCAAATTCTTCTACCAGTAATCTCCAATGCTGTCTTATCAACTTCAGTACCCTGGTGACTTTTTTCATTCATCCAATCTTTAATACTTTTTTTAGTTGTAGATGTGGTGTTAAGGATCGAACCCATTTGCCATCACTAACCCCAGTGACAACTGTATTATAATCACCACTCTAATTTTATCTCCAGATCTCCACAACTATTAGGCTTCTCTAGAACTTCTCAAATTCTTCTACCAATAATGTCCAATACTGTCTTATCAACTTCAATACCTTGGTGACTTTTTTCATTCACTCAATCTATCATATTGTATTATAATCACCACTATAATTTTATCTCCAGGTATCCACCCAATTCAATTCAATTAATATTTTCTGAATATTAATCTGTTTATTACAAGCACCTTATTAATACAAGGTTAATACTGATTTATACACTTTACTTCAAGTGGCTCTTGCCTCTGCTTAAAAGTTTTTTAATTAATTTCCTTATGCTTCTAGGCTATCTCTTTATAGTTATTTTATATTATCTCTCTTCAAGCCTCAAATTAAATTTCCCTTTTCAGCTAAGGACAGTGTCACCTCTTAGCCTTCTGGGGTTTTTCAGTTGAAATTCACCACAAAATCATCTTTTCAGAACCAAGTATGTCTTTGCACCTATCCTATTTTTCCTACCTATTCTCGGGAAAGGAAGCACGGTCCTTCTCCAAAGCAAATATTTCACCTCTTAACCCCATTCCATTCAGCCTTTCAAAAGGACTTGTACCCACATGTATTGCATCTCTCTTGGCATTCTTAATTATCCTGTTGCAATTGCCTGCTTCTCTTCTGAGCATCAGCACATTATCTCTACCTTAACAAAAAGGTACAAACCAAATCATTCTATTTCTCTTTCCATTAAATGCCAAATACTTAAGTGATTCACTTCCTCTGAGACTGGGGCATATAAAAAAGACAGGCGCTGGGGTTGTAGCTCAATGCCTAGCATGTGTGAGACACTGGGTTCGATCCTTAATACCACATCTACAACTAAAAAAAAGTATTAAAAAGAAAGAAAGACCTCCAGTGACATTTCCATTTTTCTAAATACTTGTTAACCTTTTGTGCTTTGTAGTTTCTGCCAGTATCATATTACTGCAACTATACTATTCATGGTTATTATCTAGACAAATCCAAAGGCTCCCTTAAAACCTATCTTTGACCACTAAGAAAACATTTGCCATCACTAATCCCAGTGACAACAGAGACTAATACTGTCTTTCATATGAAAACTCCCATCATTTATCATATACCATTAGGTTTTGAGTATCTTAAGACTGTGGCTGAGCTTGGTGGCACACCCCTGTGATCCTAGTGGCTCAAGAGGCTGAGGCAGGAGAATCCAGGTTCCAAGCCAGCCTCAGTCACTTGGCGAGGCCCTAAGCAACTTTTAAATAAGATGTGGGGATGTGGCTCAGTGGTTAAGTGCCCATGGCTTCAATCCCCAGTACCCCCCCCCCCAAAAAAAAAAGGAAAGAAAAGAATATATTCAAGCAGGGAAAAAAAGTCAACTATGACATTCTTCTCAGGTACCAGCCACCACACTGCTTACGCTCTAAGAAAAGATGTTGAAATGTTTTGTAAACTCAGTTCACTGAACCCCTTCATTTCTTGGAAATTCTCTTAGTTTCTCTTACACAGCATTATCTTGGATTTTCTTTCCTGAGGCTTTTCTTGCTTTTCTGATTTTAAATATTTTAATAGACACAAGTTTCTATATGCATTGACTTCATGTCTACCAAATTCATTTATCATTTCAATCAAATCTTGATACATCTTTAACATATCCTCTAAAATGTAATTTCACATTCAAATCTTTGAGAAATTCAATTTCATTTTTCTTGAAATACTACAAATTATTGTCTTAAAACTTTTTACTACTGGCATAAAATAAAGATATATGAAACCTAACTTTGTATTACTTTAAGGAGACCTTGTAATGGACTCATTAGTCCCCTTCTTGAAGTTTCTGACCTAACGTATGCTAAGAAAGCAATACCATAGAGGTTCCTATTTATATGATATATATACCCTATCTGTAGTGCTGGGAACTTTGGTCATTTCTGACAAATTTCTATAAATCTCAGGAATAATACAGAGCTTTGTAATACTTTTTCCCCCCTCCTTCCCCAGAAACTTATTCCAAAGTATACTGTACATTTTCTAATAGTTACAAAATTTACCTTGACAAAAACATTTTTTCCTCCTCTGTCTCCTTAGGTAACATTTATTTAAGCTATGTATTTAATTCTTCACAAATTATATCCCCTAAAGTGGTATACTGTTGGGCTGGGGATGTGGCTCAAGCGGTAGTGCACTCGCCTGTCATTCGTGCGGCCCGGGTTCGATCCTCAGCACCACATACAAACAAAGATGTTGTGTCCGCCGAAAACTAAAAAATAAATATTAAAAAAAAAAAAGTGGTATACTGTTCAATCCACCTTAAAAACTAAACTTTTTTAAGGATCAAGAAAAGACAACAGGGCTGGGGTTGTGACTCAGTGGTAGAGTGCTTGCCTGGCATGTGTGAGGCACAGGGTTCCATCCTTAGCACCACATAAAAATAAATAAATAAAATAAACATATCAATTACAACTAAAAAATAAATATTAAAGAGACAAAAGTGCTGAGCATGATGACCCATATAATCTTACGTACTATAGATGATAGAAAGTTCAAGGCCAGTCTGGGCAATTTAGGGAGACCATGACTCAAGATAGAATAAAAAGAGCTGATGCAGCTCAGTGGTAGTTTCCTAGCATCCATGAGGATCTGGGTTCAACTGTCAGTACAATAAAATAAGAAAATGAAAAAAAAAACAGTTTCTTATAATTTTATAAGAAATAATTGAATTTTATAATTTGAATATTACTTCAAAGTATAAAACTGTGCTATGTTACAATTGGCAATAAACCGATAGGCACAATGGTGTACACCTGTAATTCGAACTACTCAGGGGGCTGAGAAAGAAGGATTACGAGTTCAAAGCCAGCTTCAGCAATTTAGTAAGGCCCTAAGCAACTAACAAGACCCTGTCTCAAAACTAAAAAGAGGTATCAATGTGGTTCAGTGGTAAATTGTTCCTGGGTTCAATTCCCAGAGTCCCTCCACAAAACAGAATCTTCAGTTTTCCAACAAGTATAGCATGAGTACTCATTTTTTAACTGAAAATCCTTTCTTTTTGCTATCTCATATGCCTTTCTATTAAAGCTCCTTTAGGCAGAAATAGCTATTCATAAAATAGCTCTCTTTGGATTTTTTTTTTAAAGGAACATAAGATGTAAAATTACATTAGTAATCAAACCACATAGCTAAATTTGGGGTAACTGGCCTTTTTTTCATATACTACTTAAAAAATGTAAATTAGAACAAGTTTGGAAAACTACAAGGCATTACCACTAATGTTGAACATACATGTATCTATGACTAGGTTTTTCACTCCTAGAAATATAAACTCTACAAGAAATGTTTGCACATGTGTACCAAGAGACATGCATGGTAATGTTCACATCAATATTATTCACAATAGTCTAAAATTGAAAACATGTCTATCACCAGCAATGTACAAGAGTACCCTTTTCCCCACATCCTCGCCAGCACTTGTTGTTGTTTGACTTCATAATGGCTGCCAATCTTACTGGAGTGAGATGGTATCTTAGGGTGGTTTTGATCTGCATTTCTCTGACTGCTAGAGATGGTGAGCATTTTTTCACGTACTTGTTGATTGATTGTATGTCCTTCTCTGAGAAGTGTCTGTTCAGGTCCTTGGCCCATTTGTTGACTGGGTTATTTGTTATCTTATTGTTTAATTTTTTGAGTTCTTTGTATACTCTGGATATTAGGGCTCTATCTGAAGTGTGAGGAATAAAAATTTGTTCCCATGATGTAGGCTCCCTATTTACCTCTCTTATTGTTTCTCTTGCTGAGAAAAAAACTTTTTAGTTTAAGTAACTCCCATTTGTTGATTCTTGTTATTAACTCTTGTGCTATGGGTGTCCTATTAAGGAATTTGGAGCCCGACCCCACAATATGTAGATCAGAGCCAACTTTTTCTTCTATCAGACGCAGAGTCTCTGATTTGATATCAAGCTCCTTGATCCATTTTGAGTTAACTTTTGTGCATGGCGAGAGAAAGGGATTCAGTTTCATTTTGTTGCATATGGATTTCCAGTTTTCCCAGCACCATTTGTTGAAGATGCTATCCTTCCTCCATTGCATGCTTTTAGCCCCTTTATCAAATATAAGATAGTTGTAACTATCTTATTGGTGCGGCCAATTTGGAAAGCAGTATGGAGATTCCTGGGAAAGCTGGGAATGGAACCACCATTTGACCCAGCTATTGCCCTTCTCAGACTATTCCCTGAAGACCTTAAAAGAGCGTACTACAGGGATACTGCCACATCGATGTTCATAGCAGTACAATTCACAATAGCTACACTGTGGAACCAACCCAGATGCCCTTCAATAGATGAATGGATAAAAAAAATGTGGCATTTATACACAATGGAGTATTACTCTGCACTAAAAAATGACAAAATCATGGAATTTGCAGGGAAATGGATGGCATTAGAGCAGATTNTATAATTTTAAGATAAAACAAACTTTGCCAGATATAATCCCAGCAATTTGGAAGCCTGAGGCAGGACCATCTCAAGTTTAAGGCTAGCCTAAGCAAGTTAGCAAGACCCCATCAGATGGACGGGGATTGCAAATTTAGCACTGGGCTGCTGCGAGCTAATAACTGACAAGGCTGCTATTATAATAAGAATATCAAGGCCATGAAACATATTCTGCACCATCACCTATTATATATTTAAATTCATCTAATATTATCTCAGTTGAGTATACCTTATCTGAAATGCTCAAGACCAGAGGTGTTCTGGGTTTTGTAATATTTCCATATGTATGTATGAGGTATTTTAGGGATGGGATCCAAGACTAAACATGAAATTAATTTGTTTCACCTTCTACAGATAGTCTAAAGATAATTTTATACAGTATTTTTACTGTGCCTTCATTTTGACGGCAATCCATCACAATTAGATCAGGTATGGAATCTTCCATTTGAGGTGTCATGTCAGTACTTAAAAAGTTAGGGATTTTGATACATTTTAAATTTCAGGTTTTCAGCTTATGGATGCTCAATCTTTATTATTTCTTTCACAACTTTATATCCAATTTAATCTGAATTATGAGACTATTTACAAATAAAACTTCAAAAACTGAATTGTTAAAAAGATCAGCTCAGGTCGTGGTGCATGCATGTAATTGTCAATCTCTGGTACACCCCATAAAATCATCTCAGTTATCTTTTTCAAAGTGAAGCCCAAAGTGGAGCACACTCTGTAATCCCAGCAGTGCAGGAGGCTGAGGCAGGAAGATCTCAAATTCAAAGCCATCCTTAGCAACTTAGTGAGGGCCCTGTCTCATTAAAAAGAGCTGAAGATGTGGCTCAGTAGTAAAGTGCCTCTGGGTTTAATCCCTGGCACCAAAAAAATTAAAATAAGAGCTAGGCACAGTGGCCCATACCTGTAATCATAACAGCTTGGGAGGCTGAAACAGGAGGATCCCAAGTTCAAAGCCAGCCTCAGCAACAGTGAGGCACTAAGCAATTCAGTGAGACCCTGTCTCTAAATAAAATACAAAATAAGGCTGGAGATACGGCTCAGTGGTTAAGTGCCTCTGTGTTCCATTCCTGGTACCAAAAAATAAATAAATAAAAGTTAAAAAAAATAAAAGCTTTAAAAGATAAACATGAAGCTTGCTATGGCATCACATGTAGTTATATCTATCCTATCCTGAAGTAACTACCATTGTCACATAAAGGCAAACTTCATTTTCTACAGTACTTGTCTGACAATGGTGTTCAAAACTTCATTTCTTGCCAAACTTTTTCTTCCCTTCATCATCTTCATCTCAATCATTGTCACCATCTCTCTAGTTCCTTAAGTCAGGAACCATTACTGAAATAATTTTTGACACCTTTCTTCTAACATCCAATCAAGCCATCATCAAGTTGTTAATGGCTCATCCTACCTCAACCTATTTCTTTTCTTTTTTTTTAAGTTTGACCATTTTTTTTAAAGAGAGAGAGCGAATTTCAATATTTATTTTTCAGTTTTTGGCGGACACAACATCTTTGTTTGTATGTGGTGCTGAGGATCGAACCCAGGCCGCACGCATGCCAGGCAAGCGTGCTACAGCTTGAGCCAAATCCCCAGCCCCTCAACCTATTTCTTATATGTATGTTGTATGTATATGAAAGGAAAAAAAATAAAGGAAATATATGAAAAGAAGATAATGCTTTCTTTCACTTCTGCAGCTGCCATCCTAATTTCAGCTACCATTATGTCTAGTCAAAACAACTATATATTAAAATATTTTTGCTTCACTCTGGCCTTATCCAATCAATTTTCACATTCGTAAATTTTTTTTTTTTTTTTTTTTTTTTTTTTTTTGGTGGGGGGAGGTTTATCAGGGATTGAACTCAGGAGCACTCAATCGCTGAGGCACATCCCCAGCCCTATTCTGAATTTTATTTAGAGACAGGGTCTCACTGAGTTGCTTAGTGCCTCCCTCTTACTGAGGCTGGCTTAGAATTTGCAATTCTCCTGCCACAGCCTCCCAAGCTACTGGGATTACTGGCATGCACCACCGTGCCTGGCTCACACTGGTATTTTTAAACTATAAGTTCTTTCTTGCCTCATAGTATTCAAACAAATTTCTCTTTTCCAATAAAACTCCTTTCCCTCTTTACTTGTCTGATTTCTTATTATGTCTCAACTTAAATGTCACTACCTGAAAGAGGACTTCACTGATCACAAAATCTAAAATCCTACCCCTTTATCTCATAGCAGTCCATTCTTTTCATTGACTTCATCATAAGTTGTCATTTTATATTTATTTACTTATTCTTTACCTATCTCTACTATTAAAGTGTGCATCCCATGAAGGTAAAGATCACTAAACTTAATATAACATATAATAAATTAATAAATTAATACAACATTTAAATTTGTTTAATAAATAAATGGATGTGAACAACCCAGAGACAAGAGAATAAATTATAGCTGAAAAGTGGCGTCCCCTTCTGTCTCCCACTGTCACTTGATTAGCTTTCCAACTGTATCTAAAAAAGAAGAACACAAATGTTCCTGAAAACTTAAAGGCAATACAAGAGAGATGTCAGGAAGTGAGACAAAAAACATTGTTTCATGGGAAGAAGAAATCCCTAAGGGCCACAACAAGAGGTGAGGGCCAGGCATGGTGATGAACTCCAATAATGCCAGTGGCTTGATAGCCCAAGGAAGGAAAATTAATTCCAAGTTCAAAACAGTCTCAGCATCAGCAACTCAGCAAGACCCTGTCTCAAAATAAAAAATGGCTGAAGATGTTGCTCAAAGGTTAAATGCCCCTGGGTTCAATCCCTGGTGCCAAAAATGACACAAAATAAGACAAAAACAAGAGATGATCTTATTCACAAGGTGGAATTCAAACTGGCAAGTTACAAGAGGTGGAAAGGGAATGAAACTTCAATAAGGAAATAAACAGAAGCATAAAGTGCTACATGATAGTACCCATAAGAACTTATCTTTACAAAGTTAAAAGTATAAAAAAGCAAAATCTTACATTTATGTAAAAAGTCTATCTCTTGTTAACACTACAAAGAATTTAAAAGGTTAAAAATAAAATCATTCTCTTTTAAGAAAGTGTCCATAAATCTCTTATAACTCCAGTTTTCAGTTTTTAACGTTTTTCAAAAGGACTGGTGATACAGCTCAGTGGTAGAGTACTGGCCTAGCATGTTTGAGGCTATAGGTTTGATTCCCAGCACCAAAGGGCTGAATATAGCAAGTGCGTGTCTGAGCTGGATGTATATAGCTTAGTAATAAACTGCTTGCTTAGCATGTGCCCAGGTCCTAGGTTCCAAAACCCAATCAACAGGAAGAAAAGAAAGTTTTTCAAACACTTATATAACATGCTTTCAACAGTTTTCACATTGATCAACAACCTCAAGTTTTGATATTCTTCCCTATGCTCTTCATTCACTGTACTGATTATTATTATCTGATAAAATTTCCCCAGTAGTTCTATTACCTGTCATTTTTTTTTTTACTCTGACCTCTTTAGAATGCCATTTTTCTTTTATTTCTAGTTAGCCTTTTCTTCTACTGTTTACATTAACAACACATTTAACCCTTTAGAATATCTAAACTTTTCATGTACCAAAATTAATTGCATTAGATAAGTGGTTTGAAGCTAAGAGTTTCTCATAATACATTCAAATTGAAAAAAACTTTATATACTATTATATACTCAAGAGCATTCTACAAGGCTGGGGTTGTAGCTCAGTGGCAGAGCACTTGCCTTGAATGCATGAAGCCCTGGGTTCAATCCCCAGCATCACACTAAAAAATAAATAAATAAGTAAACAAAAATAAAGATATGATGTCCATCTACAACTAAAACAATTTTTAAAATTTAAAAAAAAAAAAGGCAGTCTACAACTAAGCTACATCCCTAGGCCTTTTCCCTTTTTATATTTTATTCGAGACAGGGTCTTCCTAAGTTGCCCAGGCTGTCTCAAGCTCCAAAGTAGCTGGGATTACAGGTTTGCAGCATGGTCAGTTTCATTAATCTTAATCTTGTCCTAGGCTTTTTTCATTAAGGATGCTTTTAGTTTTTTAATCTTTATTCATACCTGTCCCTCCTTGAGATTTTTCTTTAATGAATGTGCTTTGCAAAAGGCCAACTCTACCACTACTTGTTTTTAAACATTGGTCTTTACACTTGAAATCCAAATAAAATTTTTGTATTTCAGGGGACAAACCTCATAAAATACTGAGAACCTTAAAACTGTACAAATGCTGGAAATTAAATTTTACACTGAAGAAATCTAAAGGTGGCAGAGGTCAAGAAAACTGACTACAGCTACACAAGTACGTCTTGATTCTCTTCAAGTCAAGAACAGGGTTTTACTGGTCATAATCACAATATTGCTAGTTTTTAAAAATTTTTATTTTAGTTATACATAGACACAATATCTTTGTTTATTTATTTTTATGTGGTGCTGAGGATTGAATCCAGTGCCTCACATGTACAAGGCAAGAGCTCTGCCACTGAGCCACAACCCCAGCCCTACTGTTGTTATTTCTAATGGTAATTTCCTATGTCCTTAGGACAGCACCCCCCCTAGTCAATCAATCACAAGTTGTGTTTTTTGATTTGGTTTGATTTTCTTACACTATATTATCACCTCCCTGAAATTCTTCATGAGGAGAGTTACCCTTAACCAAACCTGAAAGACAACTACTTTTTTCCCCCAGTGCATTTCATGTCCATATTATATGGTCTGTAACTTATATGAAACTCCCTAAGGACTGAGACTTACTAATATTTGTAGTACATTGTAACTATTTAATATTATCAAATTCAATGAAGAAAGTCTTCAAGATACATAAGAGGTTTAACTTGCCCTGAGAAACGATGTTCTTCACTTAAACCTGTAAGTTTCCAGGTTGCCTGCTGTAGGCAAAAAGCTGCATCTAAATTCAAATTCTGTAAATTCAAGAACAGAAAAAACACTATGCTCATCACTTTGCACTACAAAGAACTTAAAAATCTCCTCCTCCTGCATTGTTGAGTACTCTCAAGTTCACCTTCTGTATATTTAAGTGTTTTTAGACCAAGTTGTTCCTTTAAAACTTCCTGCATAGTTATGTACAGAGTTTAAGTAGAAAGTAACATCAATAAGAGGAAATCTTCTCAGTTCAAATCATGGTTAAGAACTGGAGAATGTGAAATCAAAAGAAAGAAAAAGGTGAAAAGCAGCATGCAAAACTGAGGAACTAAACTGTGACAGTGGTTTTATTAATGAACATAAACTTTATTTAATGGGGGGGAGGGTATCTGAAGATGTATTTCACATAAATGGATAAAAGTCACAATAGTGTCAAATCCCAAGCTTCATAAAGAAATTGTGTAGCACTACTAAGATCGCAACTTTAATTCTTGTCTACTTTGTTCCAAAAAGTTTTATTTTTCTTTCTTTCTTTTTTTCTTTCGAGGCAAAACAAAACCAAAAAAGGAACAAACAGAAACCTCTCTCTGAGCTGGCGGCTGCAACAAGCCAGTTAGACACCCAGGCAGTCTGAGTCGTTCTTGGCTTTGGGATGGATGTCGGAGAAGAGAGTCCTGGAACCACCCATCGCGTCCCACACCCAGACATACATCGAGAAGGAGCAGCACTGGTAGAACTCAAACCGGCTCGTGGGGTCCTGGCCAAGCTTCAGAGGTGGAGAGGCCCTCGGGGTTGCCCCCCGGAGCCAAAGAACACAGGAAAAGCTGGGTGCTAGGAACCAAGAGGCGAGGCCTGGGAAAGTGCCGGGGGCGTCCCATGCTCCGGGGCTCCCGGCACTCACGCGGGACGCCCTGTCATGAGTCACGCAGGCGAGACAGCAGGCGGGGGAGAGGTTGCAGGATGGAGGGAAGCCCGACCCTCGGAAGGGAACCCACACGGGAGGGAGGCCCCGACCTCTCGCGGGGCAGGGAAGGGGGTCCACCTCCTCCACGCCCTGCCCGCACCTCCAATCAACGCAACAGGCACGGTGGCCGGGTCCCGACCCCAGGGTCTGCGGGCTGGGGGGCGGGGGCAGCAGCCCGCAGCCATGACAGT
>NW_026000221.1:24598448-24604898 GCF_001458135.2 Marmota marmota marmota
CCCCCCGTCTCTCCTTTTTGCAGTAGTGGGGATAAACGCAGGATCTTGCACATGCTAGGCAAGCTCTCTACCATTAAGCTACATACATCTCCAGACCTATGCATGTTTTGTTATTGTTGTTGTTTGTTTGTTTTGGTACTGGGGATTGAACTCAGGGGTACTCAACCACTGAGCCACATCCCCAGCCCTTCTTTGTATTTTATTTAGAGACAGGGTTTCACTGAGTTGCTTAGCGCCTCACCATGGCTGAGGCTGGCTTTGAACTGACAATCCTCCTGTCTCAGCCTCCCAAGCTACTGGAATTACAAGCATGAGCCAAGGCGCCTGGCCTAGCAAGTTTTTTTTTAAGCAATTAATTTGCAAACCTAAAGGGTGGAGTTTTTTGACAAGGCATTTTGATTCAGGTCACCAAAAGAATATCCCACAATGCAAATTTGTGGAATTTTCCTGCAAGCTTGAGGAATATCAACCAATACTTCAGTATATATTCACTTTGGGGAAAAACTGACACCACCAAGGTCATGAAACTTCAAAACCAAGGATTAGACCCTACCATAGTGATACCTACAAAAGTGATACTCATGGGCTGAGATGTAGCTCAGTTGGTAAAATGCTTGCCTTGCATGCACAAAACCCTGGGTTCATTCAATCCCCAGCACCACAAAAATAATAAGTGATACTCACATGTTCCAGAATAACTCCATCCTAGCTTATAAGGACTGACTGGCCCCAAGACACTAGGAGACTGAAGAAAGAGAAGCAGACAGACAGATCTAGGATTACATAGAGTGCAATTTATTGGAGGACTTAGTAACATAAGCATGGTCCCAGGCAGCAACAAGGCCATGTGGATCCTCACAATTTGGGTCAGATAAAGGGACATACTTATAGTACAGGATAAAAGTGACTTTGGGGCTTGGGATATAGCTCAGTTGGTAGAATGTTTGCCTCATATGCACAAGGCCCTGGGTTCAATCACTGGCAACAAGAAAAAAAAAAAGTGACTTTATCCTGGCTGGAATGTACTTTATCTTAAGACAATATCAAAGAGGCATATTCCTGGAGCCAGGGTCTAGTTGTAAAGTTCCGCATATGACTCTAATGATTTTATGTATCATAATTTGCTGGGAAACTATTCAGGAAGAACTGACTAGGATTACTCTGGGGCAATAATTATGATTATGACCCAAGATGGCTGCAGTCATGTTAAGCTGAATCGATACATTTAGGAGTAGTCCAAACAACCTCGAAAAAGGAAATAATAGGAGGACTCAACACATATCTCAATTTCAAAACTTAGTATAGAGCCATAATAATCAGGAAAGTATGGTACTGGCATAAGGACAGACATACAGATCAATGGAACAGATCAGAGAGCCCAGAAAGAAACCTTGACATATATGGTTGACAGAGGCATCAAGAAATTTAAACCTGCTATGATGCACACCTGTAATCCCAGCAACTCGGAAGGCTGGGACAGGAGGATCACAACTTTGAGGCCAACTTCAGCAACTTAGTGAGAACCTGTCTTAAAATTTAAAAAAATTTAAAAAGTGGACTGGAGATGGAGCTCAGTGGTTAAACTCCCTGTGGTTCAATCCCCAATGTTAAAAGAAAAAAAAAAAAAGACATTTAAATTGGGAAACAGTAGTCCTTTAAACAAATGGTGTCAGAATAATTGACTATACACACCTAGAGAATAAAGTTGGATGCCCCCCCAAAACTAAACAAAACAATAAATCAAAAGGATCACACAATGCTGGGTGTGGTGGCATACATCTGTAATCCTAGTGATTTAGGAGACTGAAGCAGGAGAACTGTTAAGTTTGAGGCTAGCCTCAGCAATTTAGCAAGATCCACTCACAAAATTAAATTAGAACTGGGGGCTGGGGATATAACTCAGTTAGTAGAGTGCTTGCCTCGCACGCACAAGGCCCTGGGTTCAATCCCCAGCACCACTAAATAAATAATAAATAAATAAGAGCTGGGGATATGTCTCAGTGATGGAGCATCCCTTGGTTCAATCTCCAGTACTGCAAATAAATAAATAAACAAAAATAAAATAAAACAAAGGAAAAATAGATAATTTGAACGTAATCAAAATAGGAGAACATATTGGAGGCTAAAGCAGGAAGATCACACATTCAAGTCCAGCTTGGAAAACTTAGCTGGACCTTGACTCAAAATTAAAAAATAAAAGGGACTGTGGATGTAGCTCAGTAATACAGTGCCCCTGAATTCAATCCTCAGTGGTGGTGGTGGTGGTGGTGGTGGTGGGGTCAGGGTAGGAAAACTTTGTGTCCCAAAGAATACCAGTAAGAAAGTGAAAAGATGACAAAACATAGAATAAATGGAAATACTTGCAAATCACATAACTAACAAGGGTTTAATCTTCAAAATATATAAAGAGCTCTTACAATTCATCAAAAGGACAAGTAACCGAGTTTAAAAGTAGTCAAAGTTTTCTGAATAGCCATTTCTTCAAAGAAGACATACTAATGGCCAGTATACACAGGTAAAGAAGCCCAAAACATTAGTTGTTAGAAAAATGCAAATCAAAATCATACAGAAATGCACAAAGATATAAATAAATCAAAACCACTTCATATCATTAGGATGGCAATAACAAAAAAGATAAACAATAACAAGTATTGTTGAAGATTTGGATAAATTAGAACCCTCCCACAATTCTGGTGGGACGAATGTAAAATGACGTAGCCATTTTGGAAAACAGCAAAGTTAAACTTAGTTAATATATGACCCAGTGACCCAAGAGAAATGAAAACATATGTCTGGCCTGGCACGGTGGCAGATGCCTGTCATCTCAACAACTTGGGATTCTGAGGTGAGAGGATCACAAGTTCGAAGTCAACTTCAGTAACTTAGTAAAACAGTGTTTTAAAATAATAAATAAAAAGGACTGGGCATGTAGCTCTGTGGTAAAATTCCCCTGGGTTCAATCCAATACCTAATACCCCGCCCCCCCCAAAAAAAAAAAACACAAAAATTTGACCACAAATGCTCATAGCAGCATTATTCATAATAGCCTTAAAATGGAAACAATCTAAATGGATCAACAGTGGTGCATTCATACAATGGAAAACTATATCATTCAGCCATAAAAAGTATTAGATACCAATATAAGGTACAAAACAGATGAACTTTGAAAACATAATGCTTTGTGATAAAAGGCAGATACAAAAGGCTTAAGTGTATAATGCAATGTACTGTACACGAAATTTTCAGAATAAACAAATCTATACAGACAGAAAGTAGATTAGTGGTTGCCTGGGGCCAAATTGGAAATAATGGAATGAAGAATGAGAGTGACTGCTAATAGGCATAGGTTTCTTTGGGGTAATGAACTATTTTAAAATTAGATGGTAGGCAAGGGATACACCTCAATGGTAGAACATTTACCTAGCAAATATTCAATCCCCAGTATGTATAAATAAATAAATAGATAGATAGATAGATAGATAGATGGGTAGATAAATTGGATGGTGATTGTACAACTCTGAATATACTAAAATCCACAGAAGTGTGAACTTTGTGGTAAGTAAGTAGTATCTCAACTAGTTGTTTAAAACAAAATGATGAGAGCCAGAGGAGGTAGCATAAACCTAGAATCCCAGTGACTAGGAAGGCTGAGGCAGGAGGATTGCAAGTTCAAAGTCAGACTCAGCAAAAATCGAGGTGCGAAGCAACTCAGCAAAACCCTCCATCTAAATAAAACATAAAATGTGGCTCAGTGGTTAAGTGCCCCTGGGTTCAATTCCTGGTAAAAAAAAAAAAAAGTGATACCCAGCCAGTAACTTCCAACTTTGTTATAGTATTATACACATTAAATCCGTATAAGTCTATATGGACACAAATTAAGACAAAAAGGTTGAGCTGGGGTTTTAGCTCAGTTGGTAGAGTGCTTGCCTTGCATGCACAAGGCCTTGGGTTCAATTCCCAGCAGCACCAAAAAAAAAAAGACCAAAAAATGTATTTTAATTATATCATAAAATCAGATAAGCAGCCAATAATTTTTAAAAAGCCGAATATTGTTATAGTGGCACTGTTATTTTTCACATTTGACTTGCTGGGTTTGTGATTTTGTTATAATTTACATATACGTGTGTGTATTTGTGCTTGTGTACTTTACTGAGGATCAAACTCAGGGCACTCTTCCACTGAGCTATACTCCCATCTTTACATGTGTTTAAATTTCTGCCTCACATATAGGTGAGATGCTGCACTGGTTACGAAAAGAAAGGATTATTATTCTCATAGAAACACTACTAAAGAGTAATAACAAATACAGAATAAATACTGAACAAATGTGTATATAAACTACCTTCTTGCTCATCTTTGACACTCATTCTCAGGTCGAGGCATGAAAGAAAAATGTTCTTTTACTGACCAGTGATAAGTACTTATAAATGTTAAAGTATGCTTTTTAAAATATTTTACACATTTTATGTAGATCCATAATGTGAATATTTTATGCCCCATTACATTATAGAATAGGATATAATATCCATCTCTGCAGTAATGAAAGGTAGCCTGAACAGCTCAGGTACTTCTCTACTTTAGGGAAAGAATCAGAAAGTAACTCTAGTTAACATGAACTTCACATTAGCTCCCAGGACTTGGGAAATTTCTTTAACTCAGTGAAGAGTTATTAGAACAGGAGTAAAGGATACTACTAGAAAACTCTTTAGACTTCTTCTTTTTAGGTTCTTCTTCAAGCATATTCTATTTGAGAGCGACCTCAAAGATCATTTAGTGCTGGGCGTGGTGGTGCACACCTGTAATCCCAGTGGTTCCAAAGGCTGAGTCAGGAGGATCCCAAGTTTGGGGTCAGCCTTAGCAACTTAGCAAGGACTTAAGCAAGCAACTTAGGAAGACCCTGTCTCAAAATAAAAACCAAAAAAAAAGGCTAGGGATGTGGTTCAGTGGTAAAGCACCTCTGGGTTCAATCCTCAATACCAAAACAAACAAACAAAAAAAAATCAAATCATACCGTTTTCAAATCTAGAGGCTGCTGATAATAAGAACAACCAAACAATATGTTCAGCCAGGGAGCTATTCTTCAGATTCTTACTCCTAGGCCTATTTAATCAGGGACAGATCTTAGAGTCTCCAAGTTTTATCTAGTTGATCCCCTGCTTTTAGCCAGGAATATACTTCAAAGCATGATTCTATTTGACAGTTCAAATCTCACACTGTGAGCTTTTATAAACAGCTGCTTGTCCTAATCTTAAAAATCTTCAGGAAAAAGAAGTTTTGCTGTTATCCTTGATAAAACATCCCTGAGCATCTCATTCCCTCTTTCTGTGCATCTGCTTCTCTTTGGGTAATATAAACACTCCTGGAGAAGTTGCATCTAAATCAAGTTTGGAGTGACCAAGTGCATGAAATGTGGCTGATGTTTTAAAAATGAATTCATTCAGCAAGTATTTAAAGAGTATCTGTTGATGTGTCAAGCACATTGCTGGGTGGTGGGAATAGAACATTGAACAAAATAGACATGGTCCTCTGGTCACATGGCAAATTATTCCATCGAGTAAATAAATACCAACTCACTGATTATTTTTTTATTAATTTTGGTAATATAGTACTTCAGGTACTATAATTGGCATATTTAAAAAAAGCATGTATGGGGGCTAGGGATATAGCTTAGTTAATAGAGTGCTTGCCTCACATGCACAAGGGCCTGGATTCAATCCCCAGCACCCCTCCCCCCGCCACACACACACACACACACACACACACACACACACAAAGCATGTATCTATACCACTAAGCCTAAATTCTGATGGAAACTGTAAACATGTATTTTTCTAATCAACTGGTTTGCTTTATAGGCATTATAGGCGTTTTATTTCCAGGAGAAACTCATCCCTCTTGTCTTTTTAAAGTTTCAAAATAAGAGAAAACAGCACCTGAGGTCCTAACTTGGTTTTTTTTTTTTTTCTTTCTCTTTCTTTCTTTTTTAAAATAGCCCTGATTATACTTTGGCTGTCATTTTCCCATGGTGTCATTGGCTAGGTTTGACACCACTACTTGGGTCTTAGGAAGACCTTCCGAAACTCATACATTTTTGTTAATAATAAAACAAAGCAGGGCTGGGACTGTAGCTCAGTCACAGAATACGTACCTAGAATGTGCAAGGCCCTGGGCTGGATCTCCCACACAGCAAAACAGTAAAATAAATACACAGAAAAACCCAAATTCTTGCACGCCTGTAATCCCAGCAGCTCGGGAGCCTGAGGCAGGAGGATCATGAGTTCAAAGCCAGCCTCAGCAATAATGAGGCACTAAGCAACTCAGTGAGACCCTGTCTCTAAATAAAATACAAAATAGAGCCAGGGATGTTGTTCAGTGGCCAAGTGCTCCAGAGTTCAATTCCAGTACCGCCTCCACCAAAAATAAATAAATAGATAGATAGATAGATAGATA
>NW_026000221.1:24607814-24631171 GCF_001458135.2 Marmota marmota marmota
ATAGATAAAATTTCCTTTAACAATTACTATAGTCCTGTCTTTTTTTTTTTTTTTTTTTTTTGCATTACACAACCAATTTTTCTCTTGCCTCATGGATTTCTCTCTCTCTTTCTTTCTTTTACTATATTTGCATATTCCATTTGAAAATAATGTGATATTAATCAATTTTTAAAATTATCCTTTTCTTTCCAGCTTTATTGAAGTATAACTGATATGCGAGAAAGGAGTACATAATTAATTAAAATTAACTGGGAGATTTTAAACATGCAGATACCTGCATATTCCCATCCCCACAATGCAGGTAACAAACACATCCATAGCCTTTTTTTTTTTTTAAAGAGAGAAAGAGAATTTTAATATTTATTTTTTTTAGTTCTTGGCGGACACAACATCTTTGTTTGTATGTGGTGCTGAGGATCGAACCTGGGCCACACGCATGCCAGGCGAGCGCGATACCGCTTAAGCCACATCCCCAGCCTCATCCATAGCCTCTTGAAATTTCCTTGTGTCCCTTTGGGATTTTCTTTGGGGTGGTGGAGGAGGTTAAGAAAAGTTACCTTTCTTATTAAGACCATGTTTTGAAGCACTCCTGTTTTATTCAGACACTATCATCTCTTATTTTAAAACATTTGAGGTTTATTAGAATTCTTGGACCTTTGGTTGAGGATGCATATCAATTATAGTTGCTTTCTTGGCACTGAATTCCAAGGTTTTATAGAAGATGAGTAACCACATGCCAACCATGAAAATTAATTCCAGGTTACATAATTGAAAACAAATTTAATTTAAGAGCAGTGGGCTCTTAGAGAGTTTTGCTGAAAATAGACCAGTACAGCCTTTTTCTCTAGTTACCATTAGTGATTAAGTAGTAGTGGCCTTGCATAATCGAAGCAGAAGTAAAGTCTTGCATGGTAACAGGAAAGATACTTGCTTGCTTGTTTTCATTTTTTTTTTCCCCGTACTGGGGATTTAACCCAAAGCACTTTACCACTGAGTCACATCCCCTAGCCCTTTTTATTTTTACTTTGGGATGGGGGTCTCACTAAGTTGCTTAGGACATCAATAAGTTGCTGAGGCTGGCTTTGCACTTGGAATCTTCCTGCCCAGCCTCCCAAGCTGCTGGGATTACAGGTGTGCACCACCACACCTAGCTGAAAGGTGCTTTTCTTAAAATATGCAATTCATAGAAATATTTAGGTCTCATGCATATGTTTCTCATGTATTATAGATATTTGAGAAACATTCCACCTTCCAGAAAGATAGATTATGAGTAAAGATCTCAAAAATATTATGTCAGATGCTTGGGATATAGCTCAATAATAAGGCATGTCTAGCATGTGTGAGGTCCTAGGTTCAATTCCCAGTACTTGGAGTTGGGGGGGGGGAGTCTAACATAGCCTAGTAACTCAGGAGACCGAGGCAGAAGGATCACAAGTTCAAGGTTAACCTCAGCAACTTACTGAGACTCTAAACAACCTAGTGAGACCCTGTCTCAAAATTTTAAAACAATAAGAAGGACTGGAGATGTAGCTTAGTGGTAGAGCAACCCCAGGTTCAATCCCCAGTACCAAAATAAACAAACAGTATGCCAGGGAAACAATCAACAAACAAACAAACAAACAAAAACCAAAACATGTCAGGATTGGAGGTAGTTCAGTGGTAGAACACATGCTTCACATGCTCAGGACCCTGGGTTCAGTCCCCAGCACCACACACACACACACACACACACACACACACACACAGAAACCCACATCATAGAACTAAATGTGTGAGGCCAGTTTGTCACACACTGATAGCCTGTATTCTATAGTTCTGCCACACCAATATCCTACTTTCAAGTGATTATTAGTAATAGGATAAAAGAAGAATATCGAATATATAATTGAGTGTTCTTTTTTGTTCCTCCTTTTGATTCTCTATCTCATTGTCTTGTAGGATTGCTGAACTTTCTTCTCATAGTTGGCAATTTTTGGCTAGTAGAATAAAGCCTTCTCTTTGTCTGGCATACATTACCCACCCCGGCTCCTGAAGATGGCTCTCTATGTGTTTCCTTTGCAGACTGTGTACCATTTGGCAAGAACATACTGAGTGATTTGTGTAAATGATAAGAAATGTCAGGCAGGTACCTACTATCTGTTACTCCTTATTCTAGATAACTGAAAGCAACAAGAATCTTTTTCTTCCTTTTTTTTTTCCTTGGTACTGGTGACTGAACCAGGGGGCAGTTTACCACTCAGCCACATCGCCAGTCCTTTGTATTTTAGAGACAGATTTCGCTGTGTTGCTTAGGGCCTTGCTAAATTGCTAAGGCTGCCGTTGAACTTGGGATCCTCCTGCCTCAGCCTCCTGAGTTGCTGGGATTACAGGCACACGCCACTGCACCTGGCTAACAAAAGTCTTTGTGTTCCTCAAACACATGAACTTCCTTGTCTCAGACCTGTTCACCTTCTCTTCCCTTTATCTTACGGACTCTGGAAGCTGTTTCTCCTTCTCCTTCAGGCTTTGCAAAAATGGTTCCTCAGATTAGCAGCTTCCCATGGCTCCCAACTACCTAGTTTGTTTCCTTCTTAACACTGATCATGACCCTATTTATATACTTATTATGTGTCTCTATCCACGAGAAGGAAAGCAACATGAACAGATTCAATCTTGTTCATCTAGCACAGATGGTCCATAAATGTGTACCTTACACTGATTGAACTGTTCACCTGACATTTCTGACAGAAAGAACTGCTTATCCCACCTGGTTTTGAACAAGGCACTGGGACACTCTGTCAGAAGTTTTCAAACTCTACTGATTTGAATATCCCCCTCCAAATTTTATGTGATAGAAACTTAATCCTCAAATTCTGATGCTGATGGTATTGAAGATGGAAACTTCAGAAGTAACTGGGCGTAGATGAGGTCATGAGAGTGGGCCCCCCATGATAGTGTTAGTGATTTTATAAGAAGAAGAAAAGAACGTAGTGACTCCAGAGGTTGAGAGGCAGGAGAATAGCAAGTTGAAGGCCAGCTTGGGTAACTTATAGAGAACTTGTCTCAAAATTAAAATTACAAATAGGGCTGGAGGTGAGGCTCAGTGGTGGAGCTCCCTGGGTTAAATCCCCAGTACCAATAAGTAAGTAAATAAATAAATAAGGAAGAGAAAGAGAGACCTGAGCTAACACGTTTGCTCTCTCTCATCTGATGATGCTATAAGTGGACCTTTACTAGATACTGAGCAGACGACAGTGCCATGCTCTGGGCTTCTAGAACCATGTGCTATATAAACCTCTATTTTTATAAATTACCCCAGTCTCAGGTATTTTGTCATAGCAACAGAAAACAGACTATGACACTGTACATTAGAAGAACTTAGAAATTTGCACAGACCCTGCCTAGGACTGATGAGTCTTAGCATCAGTATATTTTAAAATCCATTTTTGTAATAACTTGTGCAGCCCAGATAGGAAAGTACTACTCTAGAGCTGTAGATGTAGCTCACTGGCAGAAACACTCTCTTAGCATATGTGAGACCCTGGGTCCAATCCCAGCATTGCAATACAAAAAAAAAAAAAAACCAACAACAACCAAAATCTAAGTTCATGCCAGAAGTTGACTGGAACCTAATTTCCTCCTCCAATTAGAAAGGGCAAATGACTATAGTAAAATGGAGAGGACCCAGGATTAGAAGGGAAATATCCAAGTTGCAGTCCAGACTTTACCACTAGCCAGCCAAATAAATTATTAGCAATTTAGCATTTTTTTTTTTTTTGGCTTGTGAAGTGAGAATCATAGCCGGGCTGTAGTAGCACATGCCTATAATCCCGGTGATTTGGGAGACTAAAGCAGGAGGACCACAAGTTTGAAGACAGCCTCAGCTATTCAATGAGGCCCTAAGCAAGTTAGCAAGACTCCGTTTCAAAAAACAAAAAGGGAGCTGGGGATATAGCTCAGTTGATAGAGTGCTTGCCATTTATACACAAAGTCCTGGGTTCAATCCCTAGCACCACAAAAAAATAAAAATAAAAATAATTTTTTTTTTTAAAAAGGGGTGGGGATGGACTCAGTGATTTTTACCTTCGGTTCAATCCCTGGTACAAAAAAGAAAGAAAGAAGAATCATAACACCTAAGCTGCCTGTCTTACCTTATTGTTGTTTCTTATCAATAATGTTCACATGTATTCTCTGAAAACACTACATATACAAATGAAAATTACTAGTCTTCTCTCTCTCTCTCGTGCATGAACTTAAAAAAAAAAAAAATCCAGTGGTTACCATGAGTAGAAATATTGACCTAAGATATACTATGTGCCTGGCAAAGTGCTAAATTAAAAAAAAAAAAGGCCCACAATCAATACTTGCTTTGTGATACCCTCTCAGCATGTACCCACCAGTAGGGAAACTGAACCCGTTAGACTAGAAGAGTAGGCAAGATCAACATACAGGGAAAGCAATTTCCTTTACAGCAGGAGAAACACAGCTCAGCCAAGTGCAGGATCATTTAAAAATCCATTTATTCATTCCCGCTGGGTGCTATGTCACATGCCTACAATCCCAGCTACTCTGGAGTCTGAGGCAGGTGGACTGCAAGTTCAAGACCAGTCTGGGCAACTTAACAAGACCCTGTTTCAAAATATAAACAACAAAAAAATAGGACTGGGGGACATAGCTCAGTGGTAGAGGACCACAGGTTTTAATCCCTAGTACCAAAGAAAAAACTCCATTTAATCATTCCCCAAAGTCTATTTCTACCTCCAGATCTAAAGTTCTTTCATTTCCAGGGAAGAAATCCAAGCCACAGAAAGGACTATTTAAATTCAGACACTCTCTTATCAGTCAAGATTAGGGCAACAAACTTGAACAGATATGAGTTCCACTCAAGGCATTTCCAGTAGATAAGAGGATCTGGGAAGCAGAAATTGAAAGCAGTCTGACAGGTGATGGGGACAGCTTAAAACAAGAGATCTCCTGCTGCCTGACTTCTCACAGCTGGAAGCAACTAGCTGGAATATGCTGGGACAGGTATGGGTTGGCATCTTGTGTGGTCAAGGTAAGTTTGCAACCTGACTTAGCCTTTGTTTCCTTATGTATTAGGAAGACAGAGACAAAAAATCCTTTTGCACGGTGAATAACCTGAATCTTGTATACATGAAGTTGTCATGCATTGAGTTATCAATAAATCATAGCTAATTTTTTTGTTTTCTTTTTACAGCTAGTTAGTTGAGGGATCTCCAGATTCATTCAAGTGGCAAGATACCTAGAAGATGCAAGCTACTGTACAATGTTAATGTTTTATTACATCATGTGAACCGGGAAAATTTTTCTTGTCTTTTTTAATATATATAAGAAACAGGGTATTTAGTCTGGCCTTGAACTCCTGGATTCAAGTGTTCCTCCTGCCTCAGCCTTTAAGTTAGACAGGACTATAGACATGCACCACCACCTTGGCTAGGAAGTTTTAGTAGCAAACATGACTGCATTGTTTATAAGCAACATAATACCAGAAAGAAGAACACATCTGTTTGCCAAAACAAAGAGGAAAAAAAAAATCATCCAAAATAAGGTATTGCACTAGGTAATGTATCAGAATTTCCCTGTAATTTTGTGCATGTGTGTCTGGTACCAGGAATGGAACCCAGAGCCTTGAGCCTCCAAAGCATATTCTCTACCACCAGCTGCACCCCCAGCCTTTCCTATAATATTTGTTCACTTGACTTACGTCTGGGGTTGGACTACTTGTGGCAATTGTAAGCAGACAAGCAGCATTAGGCAAATGGAGAAAAGCTAATAACACCTTACACTACAGCTGAACAACTAATCCAAAGATTTTCAAACTTTTTTGAAGGCAAGGAAATTCTTTCTTCAAAAAGAATTTATTTTTAAACTCTTGGCACAAGTCCAAGACATTAAAACCAAAAAGCAGAAGCCCCAAAGAGAAAACAGAACAAAGGCTGAGCTGTCCTTCTGTAAGCCCTAGGATCCCCCACCCTTCCCCAGCCCTGGCAGGCATCTCTGAAGACTTCCTGGGCTTATAGGGGCACATTTTGAAAACCTTTAGGTCCAGCCCCCTCTTTCTGCAGAAGAGGAAATTAATGCTCGAGGGAGGGGCCTGAGGGATTCACCGGAAGTTGCACATTCTCTTCCACTCTGACCAAATGTTGGGATGACCCAAATGGTGCTGGTTTCTTCAAAATAACCTATTGGTTTGTATTTTTGAATATGGTTCCCATCATGTTCCACGATGAAACAAAATTATCTGTTTATGTGAGAGATGACATATTTAATCCGCACAATGTCTTTAACTATCTTGAATTAGTTGCCAACATTTAAAAGCAGAACATTTTGCCTAAAAAAAAATGTGGATTTCCAACCTCTTAGGACTTCTAGCAACATGAACTCTCACACTCAAGTTGATAACCAACCCAGAAGCAGAATGAAAGGATGTACTCTTCAGTTGGTCACAGTCCCCACCAGTCCCTAGTGCCTTTCACTTGCTTGTATCCATTCCTGCCTGCTCCCTGTATACATTTGAGTTTGTGATCATGGTCTGAAATGGTTATGGTTATAGAAATATTTTGAAGAACTGAACTTATTGGAACAAAGGTAAATGTAGAATACAGATAGAAAGTAAAATCTAATTTCAAAAATGAGGCAAATGCCATCGTAAGTAATGCAGCTTTCTTGCATTGAATAAGAAGGAAATTGGGGCTGGGGATGTGGCTCAGGCGGTAGCGCGCTCGCCTGGCATGCGTGCGGCCCGGGTTCGATCCTCAGCACCACATACCAACGGGGATGTTGTGTCCGCCGAGAACTGAAAAGAAATAAACGTTGAAAAAAAATTCTCTCTCTCTCTTTCACTCTCTCACTCTCTCTTTAAAAAAAAAAAAAAAGAAGGAAACTTTCAGGATTTCCCAAAGTATTTTTTTCCAAGGTCTTTTATATGAACCATAGGCTACGAGAACTCAAGTCCCAGAATTGCTTGCCTGTTTGCCCCCATTTATATCACTGTCTTCAGGGGAACTCCAAAAACTTAGGCCCTCAGGAGATGTATCATTCAAACCAGCCATCAGCCTGTTTCCTGCATCCCAGTACCAGCTCACTCATCACACAAGGATTAGAAAGAACCCGCTGAGAGTCCTGGAAACAACCTCAGGACTGGGCAATGTGGGCACAGCATGAGCAATAGGTGTAATCCTCTCTGCCCCCCCAGAATTAAGGGCTGAACCCATGGGTGCTCTACCACTGAGCTACATCCCTGTGATCCTTCTCTGCCTCAGCATTCTGTGTAGCTGGGATTACAGGTGTGTGCCACCATGCTGGACAGTAGTAATTCCCCCACTCTGTCCCATGATATTGGGGATCCAACCCAGAACCTCCCTCATCCAAGGTAAGTACCACTAAGCCAAACCCCCAACAATATTTTAGCATTTTAACCTAAAAATGTATATTGCTAATAGAATTTTGGGGATCATGATCAGCTGATTAAAAAAAAAAATTGGAGATACAAAGTACTTACTCCCAAATTATAATGCTAGGAGGCTTATTACTCTACCTGAAGGGCCATCGCTGTATCACCTCCACTCCTTCAGGACTTAGTTCAAGTGCTACTTTCTCAATGAAGCTTCCCCAATCACTATACATTAAAACTGGGGGCTGGGGATATAGCTCAGTTGGTAGAGTGCTTGCCTTGTATGCACAAGGCCCTGGGATCAATCAATCCCCAGTACCACAAAAACAAAAAAACTGTGGCCCTCCTCTCTTCACCCCACATTCCTTATTGTATTTACTGCTTTGTTTTCCTTCTTATTACTTAGCACCAGAATATTCTATGTCTTATGTTTTATGTTGTTTAACACTTCTCTTTCTCATCTGGCAGATAAGCTCCATGGGATAAAGATTTATTTTGTTCATCACTACACCCACCCCCACCATACTAGGAACTGAATCTAGGGGTGCTACCTCCCCAGCCCTTTTTATGGTTTTTACTTTGAGACTGGGTCTCCCTAAATTACCAAGGCTGGCCTCAACCTTGCAATCCTCTTGCCTTAGCCTCCCAAGCAGCTGGGATTACAGGCGTGCACTATCACACCCAGTTCACCACAACATTCTTAGTGCTGCAACAGTATCTAGCCCACAGTCGGTACTCAATAAAGGTTTGTTAAATAAATGAACTTGTCAGGCCCCCACCCAGGTAACAAGGTGGCAATTATTTCAATTGTTAACAGTCACACACAAAGCAGAACTTCTAGATGGTGACAGTGACTACTTATTTTGAAGCTGGAAGGGTGCTCAGAAGTTTTGATGCTGTCTTTACTTTGTGTACATATCTTTTGCATGAATACACACATTTAGGAATTTCCTAAATGTTTTCAAGGATGAGACCCAAGGCTACACAGTGAGTTTGTGCAACACGAGAACCCAGGCCTGTGACTTCTCAGGCATTTTTCCTACTCCTCCAAGACTATATTCAGCCATTACTAGTTTCTCCAAAACAACCTAATGGCTAAATAAATGAGGCAGAACTTTGGCAAAGGGATCATCAACTCCCTGAAAATTTTTACCTTCTCAAAGATACCTTTTTTTTTTTCCTTCTTTTTGTTTATTTATTGTGATACTGAGGACTGAACCCAGGTCCTCACACTTGTTAGGCAAGTGCTCTACCACCAAGCTTCATTGCCAGTGCTTCCTTATTTTTTTTAAAAAAATATTTTTATTAGTTGTAGATGGACACAGTATCTTTATTTTATTTATTTGATTTTATGTGGTGCTGAGGGTGGAACCCAGTGCCTCACGTGTGCTAGACTAGATGAGCATTTTTCCATGCAGCCACAACCCCAGCCCTTCTTCTTTCTTTTTAAAACTCTAAAATAGCAGGGTGTGGTAGCACATGCCTATAACACCAGGGCTCAGGAGGCTGAGGCAGGAGAATCACAAATTGAAGGCCAGCCTCAGCAACTTAGACCCTGAGCAATTTAGGGAGACCCTGTCTCAAAATAAAATACAAAAGGGCTGGGGCTATGGCTCAGTGGTTAAGCACCCTTGTGTTCAATCTCCAGTACTTAAAAAAAAAAACCAAAAACAAACAAAAAAAAAAAAACAGATAGATGGATGGATGGATGGATAGATAGATAGATAGACAGAACTCTAGAATAGATATAGGGTAGCTTGTCTAGAAAGCAGGATGCTAAATGGGATAACCTTTTTATTTTCCCTCCAAAATGCTGCACTACATCCCCAGTACTGCCCAAAAAAGAAAAAAACCTACACTATAACAGCACCATGAATATAGTGTGGTTTGTGTGTGTTTGTGGCAGTTGCATCATTAACTAGATTATGAGGCTTTCTTCCTTTTCTCTGAGCTAACAAAGATTCCCCCCCCACTCACCCCCGCCCAAATGTGTGCTGGTAAATGCATGGAATAAGACCTAACTTGAAGAAGCAGAGGACCTTCCTGGCTACTACCTTACTCCATGGTTCTGCTTCCCAGCTGTCCTTTGGGAAATAGCTATTTATCATTATTTTTTGTTGTTGCTTATGTCTTTTTATGATGCTTGAGTTCCCCAAGCAGCACACTTGGGAAACTCTGGTTCATTTCCCAAATACAAGTATCATAAAGGCTGAACTTCTGGTTCAAATGTATTGGCTTGATGCTGTGATCAGAACACAAATAACTGAAGGATCCCAGACCTGTCTGGACTAATGGAGGTGACACATGTGCCATTCCTATTGCACTAAGTGGCTAACATGCTGAGCAGAGATGAGACGTGGGCAAACAGTAGGAAACATACCATTTCTGCACAAGAAAATAACCTACTCAGAAAAGCTTCAATCGCACTTGGAACGAGATAGAGATATCACCAGTGAAAACTTAAGACCCAGAGAACATGTAAAATTAGGTTTCCAACCCCCAGATCAAAGGAGGGTAGCACCCAGACTTCAAGTAATGCCCCTTCTTTGAAGTACTTAAACTTAGGGAAGTTCAGTCATTTTCTTTCTTTTTTTTTTTTTTTTGGGTGGGGGGAGGAAGTGCTGGGGCTCAAACCCAGAGTCTCATGCATGCTAAGCAGCCATTCTACCTCTGAACTACACCTCCCAGCCCTCATGGATATAGTCTTCAATCCCAGTCTCTATTAAAAATTGAAAACTTGGGCTGGGGTTGTGGCTCAGTGGTAGAGCACTTGCCTAGCACGTGTAAGGCACTGGGTTTGATCCTCAGCACCACATAAAAATAAATAAATAAATAAATAAATTTGTTTTTTAAAAGGTTGCAAACTATCCTATAGAATAACATTCACACAAGGTTATTCATTACAATATGGTTAGTATTAGCTAAAGCTCAGAAACAACTTAAGTGACTAGATTAAGGAACTGGTTAACCAAATGACGGAACCCTCATACAACAGAATACAATAAAATCATTAAAGTAAATAAATGAGAACACTCATGCCTGTAATCCCAGAGGCTCAGGAGGCTAAGGCAGGAGGATTGTGAATTCAAAGCCAGCCTCAGCAATTTAGCCAGGCCTAAGCAACTTAGCAAGACTCTGCCTCAAAATGAAATATGAAAAAGGGCTGGGGATGTGGCTCAGTGGTTAAGTGTCCCTGAGTTCAATCTCTGGTACCAAAACAAAACACTCTTTTGAAATGAATTAGAATGATTTTAAATGAAGAAAAAAATCAGGTTGTGGGAAACCATGGAGGAAAAAGCAAGACAAGAATATATAATACAACCATTTTCTTATACACATTATGAAATATCTCTGGAAGAGTATAGGAAAACTGAAATTAGGGGCTGGGGTTGTGGCTCAGTGGTAGAGCACTTTGCCCAGCATGTGTGAGGCACTGGGTTTCATTCTCAACACCACATATAAATAAATAAAATGAAGGTTCATCATCTACTAAAAAATACATTAAAAATAAAAAACTGAAATTATTGGTTACTTCTAGAAAGGGGCACTGTGTAATGGGGGACAGACTTGAGGAGACTCGTGGTTGTATATTCCCTTTTTTTGTTTTGTTTTTGTGACATTAGAGATTGAAACACTGAGCTACAATCCCCAAATCCTTTTATTTATTTATTTATTTATTTTATTTTGCAACAGGGTCTCGCTAAGTTGCTTAGGACCTCACTAAGTTGCTGAGACTGGCCTTGACCTTGCAATCATCCTGCTTCAGCCTTCTGAGTAGATGGAATTACAGGTGTACGCTGTGGTGCCCTTTGAAATTTGAATCAAACAAATAGAATTTCTATTCAAATAAGCAAAAAAGAGAAAAATTATGCACGGCAGGGTGGCATATGCCTGTAATCCTAGTTACTCTGGAGGCTAAAGCAGAGAACCACAAGTTCAAGGACAGCCCAGGAAACTTAATGAGACACTGTTGTCTCAAAAATAAAAAGGGCTCAGGATGTAGCTCAGTGGTGGAGCATCTCTGGATTCAATCCCCAGTGGTGAGGAATAAATAAACAAATCAATAAATAGGAGAAAAATTACATTGAATGAGATTTTTAAAAATCAGTGAAATCCTTCTTAATCTAGGAGGTATAAAGAAAGGAGCTCATTTTAATTTTCTTGCACCATTTCTATAGATTTGAATTTTTTTCAACACAGGATTAAAGGGGGGCCAAAAGGAAAGAAGAGAAAAAGAAAAGGAATCTCTACTCTTCCAGTGATAGGTTAGGTGTTTCCCGGTTGGGGACTATGGAGAAGGGGAAGGGCCCAAGGTAATTTATTTGCTTCAGACATATACTTATCTCATCCTGACAGCCAAGGGCAGAGAGGACATTTCTTCCTTGTTGCCATTATGAAATGGGCTTGCAGAATTGGCAACATAGTTTCTGACAAGACCTTCAGAACCAGACCCCATACTCTCTAACTGAAAAGGGTCAACTTCTTATATTAGTTAAGTATGTGGTGGGAAATGTCAAGGTTTACTCTTCTCCTCCACATATTTAGGAAAGGCATAAATGCAGTCAAAGCTTAGATTTTGCCCTGGAGTTCCATCCCCAGCACCAAGATAGGGGTGGTGGGCAAGAGGAAGGAAATTTACACTTTGTAAAAATTTGCTTGGCTGACCCTTGGGAAGAAGATGGGCCTCTTGAGGACTCACAACAAACAAGTATTTCCTCTGTTCAGGGTCAGCAAGTATAAAGTGCAAGGAGGCAGTTTTTAACTCAGGGGCAGGCTAGTGAGAAGGGAGGGATGCAGAGTATCAAGTCCACAGATGTGTGCTTCAGTCCTGACTACCTCCAAGATTGTCACAGCATGGCAATTGTTTTGAGCCCAAATTAGCGTCCTCTGTAAAGCAGGATCACACTAGCTGCCTCTCCTTTGATAACCAAAACATAATAAGGATAAAAAAGCATTGTTAAAACTATAAGACACTAGAGACCAATGGTAGGCTACTATACACAACACAAAATACCTTTTGATAATTGTGAAGTTTTCCAGCAGATGAGCAAATGTGTTCTTTAGGATCAGACAGATCAGATCACTCCCCCATCTGCTGGGTAACCAAGGCAAGTCCCCTAGCCTCTGTGAGCCTTAGTTTCCTCACTGCAAAATGAGGTTAATGCTACCTGCTTAATAAGATGGCTGTGGGAATTAGGAGTTCGGTGAAATAATCTATGTAAAGTGCTGGTTATGTAAAAAAAATCACAAGCATGAATTCCCCTTTGGTGTACCTTGAATCAAGCATGCTGTCAACCAAAGGGCACTTCATTGATTTATTCATTCATCACACACAGCAGATAAAATAAGGCCTATTCTTTAAAAATATATATTTATAAAGGGTGTAGAGTGTCAAGACAAGGGACTCTGGAGGTAGACTGGGTTTGAATCACTGTTCTGCCACTTAATAGCTGAGTGACAGGGAATGTGTGCAAACAACTCTGTGCTTCAGTTTCCACATCCACAAGCACTATGCGAAATGTTGCCTACTAATTATTAGACACTGTACTCAACAACGGGAATAAGGTGGTGAACAAGGCAGGTTTTTTTATTCTTTGTTTTGTTACCAGGGATTGAAACTAGGGATACTTAACACCACTGAGACACATCCCCAGCCCTTTTTATTTTGAGACAGGGTCTGGCTAAATTGTTTAGGGATTAGCTAAACAGGGTTTAACTGAGGCTGGTCTTGAACTTGTGATCCTCCTACCCAGCTTTGAAATACTGAGATGACAGGCCAATGTGCCATTGTACCCGGCTGAACAAGGCAGTTTTAATCCCTGCCCTTATGAAGCTTAAGAGGCTCCAAAACCACTTAACCTGAATGCAGAGAAATTTAGGCCCAAAGGTGACTCCACCAATTTAGGCACACAACTAGTAAGCAAGAAGGCACTAGTAAAGACCAGGATTAGTGACTGTTCCAGATTATAAACCACTATTTCTCCGATACTCTGACCATTGCAAACCAGTTATCACCCAGATTCAAAACTTCTGGAAATTTAAGAGCCCTAGAAGTATCAAAGTGGATTCTGAAAGTCTGTTGGAATTGGCCCAATAATTCCACACATTCCTGACCTTCTTCTACATCCCATCCCATTGTGTGTGTGTGTGTGTGTGTGTGTTTTTTACTGGGGATTGCATCCAGAGGCCCAGAGGGGCTCTACCAGCTACATCCCCAGACCCCCTCCACTATATTTTGTTATGTGTTTGGTACCAGGGATTGAAACCAGGGGCGCTTAACCATTGAGCCATATCCCCAGCTCTCTTTTTTTTTCTTTTTAATATTTTATTTAGAGACAGGATCTTGTTGAATTGCTTAGAGCCTCACTGAGTTGCTGAGGCTGGCTTTTTTTTGGGGGGGTGAGGGGGGTGTCGGGGATTGAACTCAGTGGCACTCACCCACTGATTCATATCCCCAGCCCTATTTCATATATATATATATATATATATATTTCTTTTTTTTTTTTTTTGACTTAGAGATAGGGTTTCACTGATTTGCTAGTCTGGCTTTGAACTTTCGATCCTCCTGTCTCAGCCTCCCGTGCCACTGGGATTACACGTGTGTGCCACAGTGCCCAGCTCTGCGCCCTCTGCCCCTGTTTTTGTTTTTGTTGATTTTTTGAAAGAGAGCTTCTAGCTAAATTGCTGAGGTTTGCCTTGAACTTGCAATCTTCCTGCCTCAGCCTCCTGAGTCCCTGGGATTACAGGTATTCGCTACCATGCTCAACATAAGGATACTTCCTTATGACATTGTGCTTGCTGGCCTACATGTGGATTTCTGTGCAAATTTCAGATTTGCAATTCATGGTAAAGACTACATGAAAATGTCACATCCCCTATGCCACCTGCATTTTCATTTGTGCTTGTGAATCTTAAATGAGAACAAAGCTGGGTGTCTTGGTGGAGCTTGAAGGATATACAACACTGGGGACTCTCTTTAGGAAAAGAATGCATAATTGATTTAAAATGAGGTACAAGACCTTGGAAGGGATGCATGCACCTGAAGGGCCCTGAAATTTAAGCATAATTAGTTTCCTCGTAAACCTCTGATTGTCTAATTTCCTTCCTTCTTCCTTTCCATCTATATAACTTCCATCTACCTTCTAGCATCCACTCTGCACTAGGCAGTGACTTCCTAAATTTATATCTTGCTTTGAAAATTGTGCTTAGGCTGAAGGGTGTGACTCGGTGGTAAAGGACTTGCCTCACATGCATGAGACCCTGGAATTATCCCCCAGAACAGCAAAGAGAATGGAACAAATCTAAAAAATCACGCTTTACTCCAATCTGCAGATTTTTATCCAAACTATGACAAACACACAGCTTTTCTTGATACAAAGGACCAAAACAATGTAAGACTAACCTGTGGGTGGTATGTAAATAAACTATGTGGGGCTGCTTGTTAGACAGGGTAGATCATACCATAGCCAGAGGCTACCGTTTTCTATGTACCCTGGTAAACACACTGGAGACAGGCTCTACTATGATGCTCACATTCAACAAACAAAATGATCTTCTCAAATTGGGTGTGGGGGGTAGTTTGGGGGGTTAGCCATCTAGACAAGACAATATTATATAGTTATGCATCATTATGTACAATTAATATATTTTATGCACATCATCTGGCTTAATGCAGTCTGATATAAAGGGAGATGGGTTTTATTAAAAGCCCCATATTACAGATAGGAGACTAAAGCCTATCATGACTTTGCAGTCACAGAGCTATACTAGCTGGTAAAGGGAGGTTTCGAAGAATGACCCTTTGGAATTCAAAAGGGACTGTGATCTTCAGCTGCATTGCCTCTTACAGGCTTCATACCCAAAGATGAAGCTTGAAGTCTGACTCTGAACACTTTTAATTCCGTTTCCACAGCACCCGCATTATCCTCACATTCAGAGGACACAAAGACTGCCCAGGCAGCGGCTGCACAAAGAACCCATACACAAGATAAGTAGAGGCCATTTTGTGGGTAATTTGGGGATGGGAACTTGTTCCTTGGGGGTGGGGGGTATTGGAGCAGGGCAGTTTTCTTAGGCTGATTCTCCAGATGAGTCATCTGGGTTTATGCCATTATTTGCATAGTTTCTCACCTCTCCCCTTCCCGTGGGCAGCAATATCACCCAGCCACAGGGGCATGTGTCCTTCACCACTTCGCCCCCTGTAGTCTGCGCAGTCAGGGCCTGGCCCGCAGCTGGCAGAGCCCTGCCAAGGAGGGGAGGAAGCACGCGGCTCCCAGTGGCTGTCAGCTCTCGCAGCTGACTCAACAAGCCACCCCCTCCTCCTCCGCCATCGCACGCCCGCCCTCCCACAGCCTCATAACTTTCCATTTCCAGCCCTCTCGGGTCGCTGGTTCTTGGAGTGGGTGCCCCCCTCCCGCTGCCTGGGGCGCCTGTCTGCAGCCTGCGCTGCCAGGGCGCCCTGCTCGCTGGCCCGGCGGGCCCTGTCTCAGGACAATTAGAATCTGCTGCCAGGGAGAGTTCGGAATATAGGTCAAGGTGCTCTGGGAAGGGCTCAGGGGAGGATCACCTGACCGGGAGGTGTGTGACTCAGCGGGAAAGGAAGGGGAGGGGAGGGGTGGAGCCGGAATCTCCTGGCTGGAAGGGCCCCCGAGGAGGGTGGGGGGAGGAGGGGAAGGTCAAGTTGATGCGGTCTGGCTGATAGGGGAGGAGGAAGAAGCTACTGGAGACAGAAGGAAGGATAAAATGACCTCTGGTGACCTATCTAAGGTGGCATCCAAGTGCGCTCCAGAGCCGGGATGTCACCCTCCGTGTAGCTGAAACCACTCCCAGCTCAAACCGTCTCTGCGGCTGTGAACACCTAATTAGCCGCCTCCCTGCCAAAGTGAGAAACCAAATGAACAGACTGCACATCCCTCCTGACTCCAGGACCCCTGCAAGAAACCAAAGCCACTGGTCGATCCTACAAAGGCAGCCATCCCTAATAGACGCACATGCCATTGTTTCCCCGAATTAATTTTGAATATGAAAATTACTAACCCATTTCATTTTACGTGGTCCACACGGCAAGGAGCCTTCTTTCAAGGGTGAGGCAGTTGCGGCTGTAGCTGGACCGGCAGCTGCTCCGTCTGAGCCTCACTTCCTCTGGCTCCAACTGCAGGTTCCTCCTGGCCAAGCAGGGAGTTTCCTCATTCTCTGGGCTCTCTCTCAGCCCAGGCCTTGCTAGCCAGCCACCCTCACCTCCCACCCCCCAGCTGCTCACCACCCTCTGTGGGTAGTGCTTCTGGGACTCCCTAGTTCCATGAGTCAGAGCCAGGCTAGAGACAGACAGCAGGCTTCCTTTATTAAATCAGCCTCCTGCCCTGTACACCACAGAGAGAAGCTATAATTACTCGTTTGGCCTGGCTCTGAGAACTGAGCCAGGGAAGCTTGACTGGGAGGGATGGTTCCTGATTTCTGCATTTATCTAGTGCACTCCAGTTTGGAAATAAGAAGAAAAGTCAGGGGTTGAGGACCTGTTACACGAATATCAGATGTTGTGCATATGTGATGGGGTGCACTGGGTCTACACACCAATGTAGATTGCTAGAAAAAAAATCACTAAATTCAAGCTGCCAGATTTTTTGTTTTGTTTTGTTCTGTTTTGATTGCCTCCTGCTTCATCGCCAGAGTCAATACTTGAGGCAGGCTGCTCATTGTTGGTTTATGAGAGATAAAGGAAAAGGCAACAAAAGCATTGTTTCGGATCTTCCCATCAGGACTGTTGTATCCTTTAGGCAATATAGACAAAATCTCTGGCTTCCCTGATTTTCGACCAGCTACAGAAATGTCTAAAGCCTGAAAAAGCTGGATGTGGTGACCTTTTTCAGCCACTCTAGAGGCTGATGAAGGAGGCTCACAAGTTCAAGGCCAACCTCCTTGGCAATTTAGCGAGGCCCAAAGCAACTTAGCAAGACCCTTTCTCAAAATAAAATATAAAAAAGGGCCAAGGATGTGGCTCAGTACTTAAGCACCCCTGGATTCAATTCTCACTACAAAAAACAAAAGTGAAAAAGTATTTGGCTCCAATTTAGGAATCACTTGTTCATTCTCTCCATTCATTAAATGAGTTACTTTTTTTTTTTTTTTATAGTACTGGGGATAGAACCCAGGGTCTCCCATATGCTAGGAGCCACATCCCCGGGTCTTTTTATTTAATTTTAAAACAGGATCTTGCAAAGTTGCCCTGGCTGACCCTGAACTTGAAATCCTCCTGAGTAGTTGGTATTAAAGGCCCAGGAATGAGTTTCATTTAACTAGAACAAGATCATAAAACATCCTTTAGGTAGGCACAATGGCATATACCTGTAATCCCAGTACTTGGGAAGCTGAGACAGGAGAGTCACAAATTCAAGGTCAGCCTCAACAACTTTGCAAGACCTTGTCTCAAAATAAAGAGGACTGGGGGGAAAAATAATTAATTAATTTAAAAGAACTGTAGATACAGCTCAGTGGTAAAACTCTCTCCCAGGTTCTATCCAAAAAAAAAAAAAAAAAAAATCCTNAATCCTTTAAGCTTTGTTTGTAACCAAAAGGTGAGTCTATTTTAAACATGTCTGAAAGGGCTGGGGATGTGGCTCAAGCGGTAGCACGCTCGCCTGGTATGCGTGCGGCCCGGGTTCGATCCTCAGCACCACATACAAACAAAGATGTTGTGTCCGCCGAAAACTAAAATAAATAAATAAATAAATAAATATTTAAAAAAAAAAATGTCTGAAAGGAGATAAAAAATAAAAATGTCTGACTGGGGATGTAGCTCAGTAGTAGAAGAAGAGGAGGCCCTGGGTGCAATTCCCAGACCACACACAAAAAAGGAAAAGTTTCATGGCATTTGACCCTATTACAGGGCACCTATTACATGCTAGTTAAGATGCCACAGTTCAGACCTGGCTCCATTATTTACCACTTTTGTGATTCTGGGAAATATACTTACCTTCAGTTCCCTAGCTGCAAAATGGATGTAATATGGCACCTACCTTATAGGTTTTCCAGAATGATTAAATAAGATAATAAAAGTAAAGGTGTTATTTAACATTGCACCTGGCACTTAGTAAGCCCTCAATAAATGTTATCTATAATTACTATAGAATTGTTGGTTTTGATGATGATAATGATGAGCTACCAGGCACTGTGTTAGGTACTAGGGAACCAGAGTTGAATAAGAAAGTGACATGGTTGCAGCTGGAAGAGACTTTGAAACAAATGTGCTTCCTTAAATCCTCATGGTCCCCTAACAGGGTATTCCCATTGAATCACTGACCATTGTAAACCATATCTGGAAAGTCAATAAATACAGAGACACAATGAAATACCATTTAATACCCTTCCAGTTGGGAAAAATTAAGAAGTCTGATAATAGCAAGTGTTGGAGAGGATACGGATCAATAGGATCTTTATAGGTTCGTTGTTGTTGAGGTGGCAAATTGTTAAATTCACATTGTTTTCCTTCCAGGAGATGTATACAAGAATATTCAGCTCAGTATATCCAAAGAAGTGGAAAGCTGATAACAACCCAAAAATCCATTGACAGAAGAAATATATGTCAAAGACAATAGAGAGGACTATAATATTGAAGTGAAAGCGAATGGACCAAAACTATATGCTACAGTATGGATGAATTTTATTTTGGGGGGTTACCGGGGATTGAACTCAGGGGCACTTGGCCATTGAACCACATCCCCATTTTATTTAGAGACAGGGTCTCACTGAGTTGCTTAGCACCTTGCTTTTGCTGAAGCTGGCTTTGAACTCTCCATCCTCCTGCCTCAGCCTCCTGAGTTGCTGGGATTATAGGCATGCTCCACTGCGCCCGACTAGTATGGATGAATTTTAGCAACATAATATTATGAGAAAAAAGTACACTCCAGAAGGTGAAACAAAGCAAAGAAAAATAGTAAATCTAAACAACATGTATTTTAGAAAAAAGTAATGAAATAAAAGCAAAGGAATGGTCAACTCAAGATTCAGGATGAGATAGGGTAGGCAAAGGGATGGAAAAGGAGGAACACAGGAAAAAAATCTGCAGTACATTCACCCCATATTCTAAGCACACAAATAAACCTATAGATAAATAACAAATAACCAGATGTAAGTTGTTGTAGGTCCAACTGAAGATGAAAGAATGTCATGAGTCAAAAATTACGAACGACCCTGTGCCCTTGGATTCAATTAAAAAAAAAAAAAAAAAAGACTATTCTCAGGACCAGTAGGAAATCCAGGAAGCATGTTGTGAGAGGGTGGTAGAGTGCACCTAAAAAGGGCCAGAGTGTGTTTCCATGAGGATTAGGCAAGGTTGATCCTAGAGGTGGGATCAATCTTGCATCAGTCATATGCTGCTGTGCAGGTTCAGAATTGTCACTTGATTGTCACCTAGAGAGCTAGGTGTGATAGCACATACCTGTAATCTCAACTCCTTGGGAGGCTAAGCCAGGAGGATCACTAGAGCACACAAGTTCTAGACCAGCCTGGGCAACATAGTGAGACCCCATTTCCACAACAAGAATAACAATAAAAAAAGAATTGTCACCTGAGGTCTGGGGGTAAAGACAGTTGTCATTGCCATGGGGTCAGGAAACGCTCTTTCCCTCCCCCAGCCAGTCAGGTTGTTCAGGACACTGGTATCTCTGTCTGATGCCTGGCCCTGAGTGACCTCTCCCACATGGTCTTTGCCAGGTCTTTGCCTGCCACTTCCCCAGGGACAGACTTCCAGTTCCTGTATGTTGTGTTCTCAGACAGGACCAGCCCTGCCCCACCCAGCTGCCCAGGCGTGGGTAGTGAACCTCCCTGCAGATGGAGACACCCAGGACCATGCAGTTCAGTCACTGAGCCTATGGTCCTATCTGTCTTCTCTCCCGCTGAGTTGGGGCACAAAGGGAAGTGTTCTCAGACATCTGAGCTGCCTGCTGTCATCACACTGCCCATGAGCCACGGGCAAGAGCAAGCACTTTTTCCTAAAGATGAAGTCCCCTCCAAGCCCCCCAAATTGACACCAGGTACAGGAATATATTGTTGGACTCAGATAATTGACTGTGTGGACCCAGTGACGTGGACTCTCAGGCATACCAGAGAGTCCCTGCCTTCTCTGCTAGGTCAGGGTTCCCAAGCTCTGAGAGCTGCTTACATACTCCCACCCAGTCGCCCTCCCCAAATCATCAGTGCCTGTCACAAAAGAGAACCAGAATTAAAGTCTCAAAAACCTAGATCCCGTCATACCTGGTTCATTCTTTTCGTTTCTTTTCTTTTGGGTGGGGGGTGTTGGGCACTGGGAACTGATCCCAGGAGCATGCTACCATTGAGTTACATTCCCAGTCCTTTGTATTTTTTATTTTGAAACCGGATCTTGCTAAGTTGCTTAGGGCTTTGTTCACCTGCCATCCTCCTGTCTCAACCTCTCCAGTTGCTAGGATTACAGGTGTGTACCTCCGTGCCCAGCAAAAACTGGTCGGTTTCTAGCTGTCTCCATTAGCTTAATTACTGAAACATCATCTTTCTTTCTATATAATGGGAACAATAAGAATGTTGTAGGCTGAGTGTGCTCCTATAATCCCAGTGACTCTGGAGGCCGAGGCAGGAGGTTCCAGTGTTCAAATCCAGTCTCAGCAACTTAGTGAGGCCCTAAGCAACTTAGTGAGACTCTGTTTCAAAATAAAAAATAAAAAGGGCTGAGGATATGACTCAGTGGTAAAGTCCCCATGGGTTAAATCCCCAATATCTAAAATAAATAAAATAGATAGATAAATAAATAAATAAGGGATGGGGGTGTGGCTCAGTGGTAGAGTACCCCTTAGATCAATCCCCAACGCTGGAAAAGGAAAAAGAAAGGTGCACTGCATTTCTACTAGACTATAAGTCTTTTGAAGCCCTTGTCTGACTTCTTCATTGCTTTATTCCCAGGACAAAGGATAGTGCCAGGCACATAGTGGGTGCTTGATAAATAGTTCTTAAATGAGTAAACTAGATTATTACAAATTAGATTAAGTGTAATGATAATCATCATCATAATTTTTTTTTAAATTTTTTTTTAGTTGTAGATGAACACAATACCTTTATTTTATTTATTTTTATGTGGTGCTGAGGATGGAATCCAGTGCCTCACACATGCTAGGCAAGCACTTTACCACTCAGCCACAACTCCAGCCCCCCATCATCATAATTATTAACATTAATTGCATTTTGATAATGTGCCAAGAATTGTGCTTTGAGGGCTTTACATCTTTAAACTTCAGAACAACCCAATGATGGAGGTACTACAGTTATTCCCATCCTGCAAATGATTTAATGTGAGTCAGAGAAATTAATGATTTTTCCCAAGGCCACACAGATAACAACATAGGTTATTACCAAGGGGAATGAATTAGTGTCTTCAGAAAGACTCAACACCTGAAAGTGAACACAAGTCGTCCTGGTGCCTAAGAGGTGACCACAAGAGTCACCAGATTTTGTTACCTTACTCACTCATCATGACCCCAATATTAAAGCAAAGATGCCTCTGGAAAAGAGTCAATCTAAATTTCTAAGCTGGGAGTAACCTAGTTTACCTGTTCTGATGTTAGAGCTCCCCCCATAACCCCTGGGACTGGGGTTTGAACCCAGAGGCACTTTACAACATCCAGCCCTTCCTTTGAGACAATGTGTCACAAAGTTTCCCAGACTGGACTTGAACTTGACATCCTGCTGAGCCACATCCCCAGTCCTTTTTAAATTTTTTTAATTTGAAGACAGGGTCTCCCTACCTTGCTTAGGGCTTCACCAAATTGCTGAGGCTGGCCTTGAATTTGCAATCCTCCTGCCTCAGCCTCTAGAACCTCTGGGATTATATGCCTGCATCATCACACCCAGCAATGTAGGGCTCTGTTACAGGAATGGGACTCATGGGGGTGCATGAATGGGACTTTGGGGCTTACACATGCTGACATAGGGGTTGAGAGGAAGGGAGCTAAGAAGGCCTCCAAGATGAACCTTCACTGTTTTGCCAAGAACTGGCCTAGGACCTCAGGAAGACAAATGGGTGTTTAATTTCCCAAATCACCTTCTAGGGTGGTTGTCCCTGAGCAGCCCAAGGATCCTGGAAGGTAAAAGCTATATGACAAGGGGTTAGTAGCATTGAGGAGTTCTCAAAGGGCGTTTTCATGTATGTGTGAATTTTCTATAACAATGCATTCCCCACAGCACCAAAACAATAGCAACAAAAAGAAGGCATCCATTTATTACTTGTGTGGTTAAAAATATATTTAAATAAATGAAAAACGAAATGAAGTGGGAGTGGAGGAAGGTTGAGAAAAGGTCATGGATCGGACTCTCTCCAAAGCAACACAGCTTCCAAGACTCCAGCCTGCGCCAGCCAGGCTGCAGCTCTCCAGGGCTTGGCTGATTTACTGGAGATGAACAGCAGCCCCCAGCCTTCCCAGGGCATGACAGCCAATGAGCCTGATCCACAGCTGGGGGGAAATATTTGCCTTTGCAGTTGGCAGCATCTCCCTGCCTCCAAGCCTTCCTCATGAGAGAATCATTATGCAGTTTGGTCACATGCCCTATGCATTTTAATGAATGAGTCAGGGGACAGACTCAATTTGAAAGAGGAATTGCAGCTCTCGGCTGGGTGAAGGGCTCTCAAGGGATGCTCTAGCAGCTAGGATATTATAAGGAAAGGAAAGAAGGAAGCTCTTTCCATTGAGGAAAAAGAAAGGAAGGCCTGAAACAGGAAGGTCAGAAGGAAGGAAGCACAGCCACCCCGCGGTCAGTTGGGGCGGTCTGCCTGTTCCCAGCCTCCACACCACAAAACAGAGGGCAACAGATGCTCAGCAAATGGGTGTGTGGGAGTGAGACTTACCCTACATGGCAGGCGGGCGGGCAGTGTCACCGAATTACTCAACAAAGCCATCTAGGCTTTGAACTTTGAGCCAGGCTCTGCTGGAACAGGGCCTGGGGG
>NW_026000221.1:24635693-24640161 GCF_001458135.2 Marmota marmota marmota
TAAGACTAAAAGTTAAAAGACAAAAGGTAGAGTAAGAAGTCAAGAGAATGGACAACCTGATTTTAATATAAACACTGAATCCATCCATGGAGGATTTTTATTGTTGTTTTTGTATTTTTCGGTGCTGGTGGTTGAACCCAGGATTCTGACTCTGGGCCATATTGCCAGCCACATGGAATTTTCATTTTAAGGTGAGCCCCACATTCCTTTATTGTTCAAAGACAACTTGGGCTAGATTTTCTGTCACTTGCTACAAAAAGAATCCTAATGGATACTCGGGAGGAACAGCAGGAGGATCACAAGCCTGGGCAATTTATCAAGACCTGTTTCAAAATTTAAAAAATAAAGTAAAAAGGGCTGGGGATATAGCTCAGATATAAAATGCTTGCCTAGCATGCACGAGGCCCTAGGTTCAATCCCCAGTAACACACACACACACACACACACACACACACATACACACGAATCCTAATGGATACAGCATCATCCATCATCTTATATTGTCCTTCCAACAATTGGGAGGTAGGTACTGCAACCTCTATTTTACAAATCAGGAAGAGAAACTGAGGCACAGCGAAGCTATGTGGTATCGTAGTGAAGATAGGATTAGATTCTGGTCTCCTGCACTCTAAAGCCTGAATGCTGTCCACAGCACAAGGATTTGGGAACAGACCTGAGTCTTATAGCTCAGTCACATTCTTCAGCCTGCAGTAGAGCATCCATTGGGAGAGCTGGCAGCTGAGGGATGACACAATCCCCTAGTGTTTTCTGCCCCATGTGCCCTTTCCCTGGAAGAAAAGCACCAATAGGAGGACCTCAGTCAGTCCCTGTAGGGCTTACACTTGATGTCAAGGGCTTGGCAGGCTCTAAGTGGCCTAACACCTCCAGCTCCTTCCAGGGATTGAAGCTTCAGTGTTATTTCTCAGATCATCACTTGTTTCTCAGAAGATATCAGAGCCTGATAAAATGCAGGTACATCTCAGGCCTCAAAGGACTTAAAACCTGTGCTATTATCAGTCATGACAATTTTCTAGGAAAAATAGGTTTATGAGGGCACCAGGTACATGTGTGGGGATAGGAGATGGGGCACCCTGGAAGGAGAAAGGTTACAGAAAGGTACATCTGAGTTTCAATTGTTTGAGGGTACAAGTCAGTCATATTTGAAAATCTCTGCAGTAATACATATATATATATTTTGGTGGTGGCACTGGGGATTAGAACCTAGGACCTTGTGCATTCGAGGCAAGCACCCTACCAACTGAGCTATATCCCCCAGCTCTCTGCAGTAATTTTTAAATTACTATGAAATTACTATGTGTGTGTGTATATGTGTGTATGGTACTGAGATTGAACCCAGGGGTACTTCATCACTGAGCTATATCCCCAGTCCTTTTATTTTTTATTTTGAGAAAGGGTCTTGCTAAATTGCTTAGGGTCTCACTTCATAGAACTCTATAGATATCTTTCTTTCTTTCTTTTTTTGGTACCAGGGATTGAGCCCAGGGACACCACTTTATCACTGAGTCACATCCCCAGCCTATATTATATATGTAGTCTCCACACAAATCTTGTATGCACTGCACAAGAGATTCTTTCCCCATTTAAAGGGAACAAAACTGAGGCTTAGAGAGGCTAAGACATTTATTCAACATGGAGTTGAGGGCTGAACCTGGGGCTTCCGACTCTTGGATTCCGAGGTGAGCCTAGGGTAGGCAGCAACAGAGGCAAGATTGACAGCCTCCGTTGGGCAAGGCCTGATGAGGGCAGGGATGGTTACGCAGTGAGCCAGACCTATCCACTTCCAAGTCCGGCCCCAAGGCAGCTCAGCCTGTGTATAACTGGTGTGGCACAGACCCCAGCAGGGCCCCAGGGAGTCATTGAGCCACAGTGGAAAGCTCCCAGCCACCGATTTCACGTGCTTCTTGGTACTTAAGAAAACACTGTGTCTAGCCCTGCAGGCTCTGGATCCCTTCATGGGCATCTTGAGAACCATTCCCTGAACATCTGGGTCTGATAAAAGGAGACCCACGTGGGGTTCCCTGCCCCCTTTCCCATAACTATTTCCGCATGTACCCTTGAAGCCCTGTGCGGGTGGCTGTTCTTTTCTTTCCTCCCAAACATATGGATTCCCAGCTCCTATTTCAAACTCAAATGCTCCTCTGCTATAAACTCCCCCAAAGCTCTCAATTTCCTTTTTCCATTGCTCATTCTTTCCTAAAGTGCATGAAAAAGCCTCTCTTAGCTCTGTTCCAATTTCCTTGTTTATGAAAGAAGGGCAAGGAGAACAGCGATTTCAATTATCAAGGTGAGGTGCAGCCTGATTCCTTCTGTAAGAGAACACACCTCAATAACCTGGGAGATCAAAGCTTACTGGGTACAAGGAACAAATCACAGAGAAGCCATGACTCCTCCAAAATATTCATTCTGCAGGAGGCCTGATACAATGCCATCTGCTCCCTTTATCTGGCTGAAACTTCCTCTTTGAAAATCACTAATGGAATAGAAAAAAAAAAAAAAAAAAGAGGAGGCATGGGCACGATTCCCAGAAGGTTACTGCTGAACTGGGAGTGTGTTGTCTGGGGAGTGAGGAACAGGTCCTCACCTGCTCCTTAGCCTCTGGCCTTGTATATCTTAATGTAATGGCAACTTATCTATCCCCTAGAAGAGGAGAGAGCCAGCCCTCTGGCAGTGTAATACTAGGTAAATCAGCAGCCAGGGGATGTGGAGAAGGAAAGGATGTTTAATGCATCACTGGCCTAGGGCACAGAAGGTCCTCCCCCAGAGAGAGATCAGGAATCCTCAGGTTCTTTTTAGGGGGGAAGCAAGCAATATAAATGTCCTAGGGGGTAAAAAATGATGAAAGCCGGCCACTGGTACAGTGGGGACTAGGGAAAGCAAAGTGTTCTCTGCAAAGGGCAGCAGCTGACTGAGGGTTGTTATGGAAGAATGTGAGCATTGTGCAGCCAGATCTTCCATTTTTCCAAAGGAAGTAGAGATCTGGATTTTACATGAAGTCCCCCAATTGGGGAACTGATTTAAATGAAAAATATTCCAAGCCTGGAGGGTGGTGCACACCTGTGATCCCAGCTAGCTTGGGCAATTTAGTAAGACCCTATCTCAAAATAAAGAATTAAAAATGGGGAGGCTGGGGATGTGCCTCAGTGGGAGAGTGCTTCTTAGCATGCACAAGGCCCTGAGTTGGATCCCTAGCTCCACCAAAAAAGGGGAAAAAAAATTAAAACAGGCTGGAGATGAACTTCCATGGTAGATCACTTGCCTAGCACGTGGAAGCCCCTGGATTCAATCCTCAGTACCATAAAACAACAACACAAAACAGAAGTGGATATTCTGAGCCAAACCAAATCTGTGCAGCAATCTGAGTTCACCTGAGGACCCCAGCTTTGCAAGCTTGACCTAGGAAGTGGGTCCTATATGGCTGCAGGGTGGTAGAAAATACAGAAGAAGAGGCCCCAAAGAGGTCAGAAGAAGCCACACCACAAAAGGTCTTGATCAGCATGCTAAAGAGGCAGAGCTGCTTGCAGTTCCAGGACATGAGACTCTTTCAGGCTTCTGTGATTTTATCACCAGGCATCTGCTGCCATTTGGGTCTTTACCAACAATCCTCCCACCCTCTTCAGAATTCTCTTCTCTTCCAAGGCTAGTTCAGAACTTCAGAACCCATCCTTCCTTTGGTTAGAGGTGCAACTTGTCACTTTAGCTGCTGATCAGCTGACCACGTTCGAGTCAACATTAAAAACAACAACAACAAAAGACCCTTAACATTCAGGAATCAAGTGACATCTTTCTTTCTTTCACACTGAAAGTCATGGCCAGTAACGCTGCATATTTAAGGAGCTATTCTTTTCTGGAAAAAAAAAATTACTGCCTTTCAAGGGCAACTGCTCTTCCTCATCTCTGTGAGAGAAAAGAGGGAAACTAAGGCACAGAGTTGGAGGCTATTTGCCAGAGACAAATTGGCAGGGCTCCAAAGGGTATGCAGAACCACACACTAAGCTGCTCACACCTCTCTCTCTCTTTTTTTTCTTTTTTATTGTGTGGTGCTGACAACAAAGGAACTCAGGGCCTCATACATGCTCACTGAGCTACACCTCCAGCCCTCCCCAAAAAAAGTACTTTTAAAACTTCAGGGGCCAGGTATCTTCCTGAATTGAACATAAAAAGATAAGTAGAATTTCCTTACAATGAAATAAAATCTAAAACGTACAGAGAGATGAGGAAAAATCCTCATTTCTTTCCCTGACATTACCTTTTTGCTGCCAGGTAGATTCTTTTTAACCATGCAACTCCCTACATAGAAGCAATGAGAAAGATGAGTGGGAGAAGATGACAAGAGGAGATATGTGTGTTGTCTTGTCTTTTCTTTTTTGGTACTGGGGACCGAACCCAGTGCATTTTTAACACTGAGCTACATTCCCGCCAGTCTTTTTTTTTTTTTTTTTTTTTTTAT
>NW_026000221.1:24643346-24649290 GCF_001458135.2 Marmota marmota marmota
GTGACATTCTTTTCCCAGCACACATTTTTCTGAGCAACTGTAATAACAAACGGCTAGGCTAGGAACCAGTTCCTGCAGTTGACATGCGCCTCTTGGTTATCCACGTTGATGGAGGTGTGGGTAGGGTATAGGAGAGAGATAATCAAGAAAAGTGGTTAATAATAATAGTAATATATTTTTCAAAAAATCTCTTCTTGCCAAAAGACGCCTTCTAAGATGTTTCTACCCTTAGGACACCTTTCTTTTTTTGGGGGGGCAGGGTACCGGGGATTGAACTCAGGGGCACTGAGCCACATCCCCAGGCCTTTTTTGTGTTTTATTTTACAGACAGGGTCTCACTGAGTTGCTTAGTGCCTTGCTTTTTGCTGAAGCTAGGTTTGAACTGCTGAGCCTCCAGCCACAGCCTCTGGAGCTGCTGGGATTACAGGCCTGTGCCACCAAGCCTGGCAGAACACTCTTCTGACAGCAATTGAACACTCCTGATACTAAATGTGTGGGGTTTCCTCCCCCCCTCCCCCGTGCATAATCCATTCTCTAATACCAGCCGGTAAACCTACAATTTAATTCAATTCTGACACTACCTGAAGTTAGCAAGAGATCCCACAGGGGTTAAGAGCTCGGCCCCACAGACTGCCCCCATTTCAGATGCCAATCATATGCCCCAGACTTGTAACCAACAAATGGGCTATACATTCAGGGGATTCCCACAACTCTTCTTTGAGTTTAATAAATAATTTGCCAAACAGGTTCTTGGAACTCAGGGAAACACTTTACTTATGTTTTGCAATTTATTATAAAGGTCACAAATCAGAACAGCCAAATGAAAGAGAGATACTGGACAAGGTATGGGGGTGGGGAGGGTGCAGGAAGCTTCCAAGTCCTCTCTACCCCAACGCTGTCCCAGAACTTTTTTGTGTTCACCACCCAGGATGCTCCCCCAGTTTAATTGTAGAAGAGTTTTTACATACTTTAATCTCTAGCCTTCCCCTTCTCTTTCCAGAGGAAGGCGGGTGTGTGGGGCTCAAAGTTCCGACCCTCTAATCACTAGAAGTTTTCGGTGACCAGCCCCAACAGGAGGCTACCTAGGGACTCCACCCTAACTGAATTAGCATAAACTGAGTGTGGTTGAAAGGGGCTCATTATGAATGACAAAAGACTCTCCTAGCACTGGGAAAGTTTGTAGGGTTTAGGAGCTCTTAAGGCAGATTCAAAAGGGGGGATGGAGACAGAGACCAAATATATTTGTGTATTATATTACCTTGCCTAAGCAGAGTTCAGTACCAGAAGTGATTCCGGCCAGAAGTCAGATCACAAAAGTCTGTGGAAACATTTTACGCTAAAAAATGAATTTAATCCAATAACACCAATCGAATGTGGGCAAGGTATATAGTAATAGGGGCAAAGGTGTCTAAGCCGGACACAGATTGTCATGTACTCTGTATTTGCTTCTGTTTATTTCTTTGTTTGTTTTTTATTTTATTTTTATTTTCAGTACTGGGGATTGAACTCAGGGCCTGGAGCATGCTAGGTAAGCACTCTATCATCACTGTGCTACAGTCCCTACCTTTTTTATTTTCTATTTATTTATTTTTGATACTAGGGATTGAACCTAGGGGTGTATTACCCCTGAGCTACATCCCTAGTTCTTGTTATTTTTTATTTTCAGACAGGGTCTCACTAAATTGCTTGGGGCCTGGATAAATTGCTGAGGCTGGCCTCTCCGTTTGCAATCCTCCAGCCACAGCCTTGAGTTGCTGGGATTAGAGACATGCTCCCTGGTGCCTGGGCGTGTTTTATTTTGAGAATGTCACTGCTAAATGGCCCAGGATGGTTTCAAACCTGTAATCCTCCTGCCTTAGCCTCCCAAGTAGCTAGGATTACAGGGTTGTGCCAATGAGCTCTGCTACACTTTACACTTTTAACAGAAAATGATGTGTGAGCCCAATAGCAGTCTATGGTGGAATTTAGGCACCAAGGATGAGACAAATAGAGGAAGGAGGAGAGCTTTCCCAGGCCCTCCTCACGTCATACTCCAAGTCTCCTGTGTGGGTAATACAAGCCAAACAACCACACCAGAAGCACAGTCATCTAATCCTGCTCAAACAACCTCGGAGTCATGCTGCCCCAGAATTTTAGAGTAGAAGCCTCATTTCCAGAAATGACATAATGACATATTCAGGCAACCTCTGACCTTTCCAGACAGGAGAACGGTAAATAAACTTATACCCCCAGCAATACAGGCTAGGATCACCTAGCCCTGTAAGAAAACCTCTAATCTCTCCTCCTCTTCTCTGTGTTGGTAAAGCACAATATCATCCTGCATTAATTTAAAGAGAAAAGGGCCCACCCAGACTTCTCAAACCTGCTTCTGAGTCAGGAGCCATGGGGATTTAGGAGAGAGGAAGCAGGAGGGAAGTAGGTAAGGATCTTTAAGGGACAAGGGGATTGGGGGAGATACAAATGCTATATAGTCCAAATTGACTATGCCAGGGCTGGCTGGCTGGCTTTCTTTTTCTTTTAAAAGATTATTATGGGTATTGGCAACAAAAGAAAAAAATAATGACCAAAGAGTACAAAGTTTCAGTTGGATAGGAGGAATAAGATTTAGTGGCCTATTGCACAGAATGGTGACCACAATAATAATACATTGTACACTTTACAATTGCTTTTAAAAAAGTAGACTTTAAATGCTTTCACCACACACGCACAAGATGGTAACTATCTGAGATGACCTATTTGTTAACTGGCCTGATTTAATCATTCCACATTTTAAATGTGTATCAAAACATGACTCTGGCTGGGCAAAGTGGCACCTGTCTATAATCCTGGCTAATGGAGAGGCTGAGGCGAGAGGATCAAAAATTGGAGGTCAGCCTCAGCAATTTAATGAGACTCTGTCTAGAAACAAACAAACAAACAAATGGCTGGGGATGTAGCACAGTGGTAGAGTAAATGCCCCTGTATTCCATCGTAGTAACAGCCAAAAAAAAAAAAAAAATGACAAATATATGTAATTATTATTTGTGAACTAAAAGTAAGCTTTAAGGGGCTGGAGATGCAGCTCAGTGGTAGAGTGCTTGTCTATCCAAGCACAGTGCTTGTCTATCCAAGCACTTGGATAGACAAGGCCTTGGGTTTGATCCCAGTTTTTAAATTAATAAATAAAATAAATTTCAGTATGGTGGTATAGCTGAGTGGTAGACCATGTGACGGGCCCTTAGTTTGATCCTCAGCACCCGACCACCACATGCATACTTCAGACATGTAAAAACAAATAAATGACTTAAAAAGACAAAATGTACATCATGAAAATTAAAGATCATTTATGCATCAAAAAGTAATGTCAAGTTGGGCATGGTGGCATAGGGCCGTAATGCCATTGGCTGGGAGGCTAATGCAGGAAGATCATGAGTTCAAAGCCAGCCTCAGCAACTTAGCAAGGCCCTAAGTAACTCAGAGAGAACATATCTTTAAATAAAATATCAAAAAAGGGCTGGGGATGTGGCTCCATGGTTAAGTGCCCCTGGGTTTAATCCCTGGTACCAAAAAAAAAAAAAAAAAAGGTAATATCATGCCAGGTGTGATGGTACATGCTTATAATCCCAGTGATTTAGGAGGCTGAGGCAGGAGGATCTTAAGTTTGAAGCCAGCCTCAGCAATAGTGGAACCCTGTCTCAAAATTAAAAAATAAACTGGGCATGGGCTTGGGTTGTGGCTCAGTGGTAGAGCACTTGCCTAGCATGTGTGAGGCACTGGGCTTAATTCTCAGCACTGCATATAAAATAAAATAATCAATCAATCAATCAATCAATAAGCACGCTGGGCATTGTGGCAGACACCTATAATCCCAGTGGTTTGGGAGGCTGAGGCAGGAGGATCATGAGTTCAAAGCCAAGCCTTAGCAATTTAGGGAGGCCCTAAGTTACTTAGCAAGACCTGGTTTCAAAATAAAAATTAAAAAGGTCTGGGGATGTAGTTCAGTGGTTAAGAATGCACATATCATATCATCCCACATCCATTAGAATGATATCAAAAAACAAAAATAAAAACACAAAAAATAATAATATTAACTTATTATTAGGATATAAAGAAATTTGAAACCACTACACACTGTTGGTGGAATTGTAAAAAGGTACACCTGTATTTGAGTCCTCAGAAAGTTAAAAGCAGAATTACCAGGGTTGGGGATAAAGCTCGGTAATAGTCCAGTTGTCTAGCATGCGGGAGGCCCTGGGTAAGATCCCCAGTACCAAAAAGGAAAGAAAGAAAGAACGAAAAACAGTCACTATATGACTTAACAATTTTACTACTGGGTACATTACATTATATAAATTGAAAAAAGGATAATATTTGCACACTTGTGCTCATAGAGGCATTATTTACAATAGTCAAGAAGCAGAAGCAACCCACGTGTCCATCAAGGAATGAATGGTAAGCAAAGCATAAAATAAGCACACAATGGAATATTATCAGGCCTTAGAAGGAAGGAAATTCTACATGGAAGTGCCTTGAGGACACTATGTAAAGTAAAATAAACAAGTCACAAAAAGACAAACACTGTGGAATTCCACTTAGATGAGATACCTGAAGTAGTCATATACAGAGACAGTGAAATGGTTGTTACCAGGAACTGGGAGGAAGGGTATGTGGAGAGTTACTGTTTAGAGGGTACAGAGTTTCAATTTAGAGAGTACAGAGTTTCAATTTTACAAGATGAAAAGAAAATGGAAATGGATGGTGGCAATGGTTGCACCACATTATGAACCCACCACCACTGAATTCTACAATTACAAATGGCATGATGGCAAATTTTAAGTTAGGTGTAGTTGGGGGAGGGGGCAGAGTACAGGGGGGAGTGAACCCAGGGGCACTCAGCCAGGAAGCCTCATCCCCAGCCCTATTGTATTTAGAGTCAGAGTCTCACTGAGTAGCTTAGCGCCTTGCCATTGCTGAGGCTGGCTTTGAACAGGATCCTCCTGTCTCAGCCTCCCAAACCACTGGGATTATAGGTGTGAGCCACCACGCCCCACTTACATTAGGTGTATTTTTTTTTTTTTTTTTCAAGAGAGAGAGAGAGAGAGAGAGAGAGAGAGAGAGAGATGAGATTTTTTAATTTATTTTATTTATTTTTGATTGCCCATTTCTTTTTTAAATTTGTTAGGTCCTTAGGCCTAAGTAACTCCATTTTGAAAATCAGTACCTGCCAACCCAGGCATGACCTTCCCTCCCTGGAAGAGTCCCTAACTACCAAAACCACAGCAAAGACATCAAATAACAATCACAGGACCAGATGAGTTATTTTTTTTAACTATTGTATTGTATTTGACTATATAGTTAAGATTTTTTTTTTCCAGCAGGCTGCTGCGCCTTGTAGGAGGGCAGCCTGGCAGAAATTCTCTGTCAATAAACTTTTGCTTGATCTCAAAGATGTGTCTCTTGTGGCTATTTGTGCCACTACCCTAACAAAATTAAATGTTGTTTTATATAGAAAGGAGTTCATGGGTAGTGAGCTTTCTGGGTTCAGGGTCAACTTCCTGGGTATGTGATCCATATATGCCTAAGAAAGGACCTGCATTCAGAGGGGTCCCACACTTATTTTCATGCTTTGCAGTTGCCATCTTGAAATTTTTCATAATTTTTGAATAAGGGATCTCAAAATTTCATTTTGCATTGGGTTCTACAAAATTACATTGGGCTCCTGACTTAAGTTTTTGCATGTCCAAGAATATTGTTATTTTCCTCTCACTCTTTTTTTATTTTTTAATTTATTTTAATTAGTTATACATGACAGTAGAATGCATTTATGCACTTTGATATATCATACATAGCTGAGATATAATCTCATTTTTCTGAGTATACATGTTGCAGAATCATATTGGTCATGCAGTCACATATGTACATAAAATAATAATGTCTATTTCATTCTACTATCTTTCCTATCCCC
>NW_026000221.1:24651718-24671774 GCF_001458135.2 Marmota marmota marmota
GGTGGGGGGGGAGTTAAATTGCTGATTCTTTTTCCTCTGTACTCACTCCTAGGGGACTGGGTCTATTTCAGAGCCCCATGGCACTGAGGATCTGGGGTCTTCTAGCTTAAGATTTCAAAAGTGGTGATGCCTGCCTGTAACCCCAGTGACTCAGGAGGCCAAGGCAGGAGAATGGAAAGTTCGAGACCAGCCTGAGCAATTTAGCCAGGCTCTCAGCAACTTAGTGAGACTCAATCCCATAATACAAAATTAAAAGGGCTCAGTGGTAAAGCACCCTTGGTTCACTCTCCACCCTTAAAAAAAAAGTGTCTGTGTGTTCTCAGCATTCTTTCTAGAGATGTCTTGATTAGACCTAGGGTGATGAAGACCCTTTGATGGGTCTCTTAGCAGGGCCGACCTGAGGGAAAATAATGGTTTTCCTATTTGTATCCCAGTAAATGAAATTTTCCTTGGATCATATTGAGGGTGAGTTGGCAAGCGGACCTCACATTTGTAAGGGACTTGAACCTCAAACTGAGGTGTGTGTGTGTGTGTGTGTGTGTGTGTGTGTGTGTGTGTTAGGCTGGCTTCAAATGCCTAGGGTCATAGAATCCTCCTGCCTCAGCCTCCAGAGTAGCAGAGACTACAGGAATGCGCCACCTTGCCTGGCTTTTCACACTTAGGCTTTTTAATCATTCTATAGCCTGATTGCTCTCTATTATGTACTGCCCCTGGGTCACAGTGAGAGAATAAAAACAAAACAAAACAAACAAACAAACAAAAAACAACAACAACAACAACAAAAAAACACTACCATTTTGCTGTCCTATTCATATTCCTTCAACTTTTCTATCAGGAGCCTCAAAAAGTGGAATTGAGCATTAAGAACAAAATACTTAGGAATAAACTTAATCAAGGAGGAGAAAGACTTGTTCATTGAACACTGTAAAACACGTTGCTGAAAGAAGTTAAAGAAGACATAAATAAACCTGGCATGATGGTGCACACCTGTAATCCCCGTGACTCAACTCAGAAGGCTGAGGTAGTGGGATCACAAAGTTCCTGGCCAGCCTTGGCAACTTAATGAAAGTTGCCTGTATCATAATTAAAGGAAAAAAAAAAAAAAAAGGTCAAAAGGAAAGGGGCTAAGGACGTAGCTCAGTGGAAAGTGCTTTCTAGCACGTTGAGTCCCAGAGTTCCATTCTCATTAATGCAAAAAACAAATGAACAAAAGACATAAACAAGTAGAAAGATCACTGTTTTGAAGACCATTTAGAGATGTCAGTACTACTCACAGTGGTCTACAGATTCAGTGTAATCAAAAACTATCAAAATCCCAATGATAGGGGTGGGGTTGTGGTTCAGTGGTAGCGTGCTCACCTAGCATGCATGAGGCACTGGGTTCAATACTCAGCACCACATAAATATAAAATAAAGATATTGTGTCCACCTAAAACTAAAAAATAAATATTAAAAAGAAATAAAAGAATCCATACTTAATTTCAAGGGATCCCCAAATAAAGCTACATAATCAGAACAACATGATATTGGCATAGAGAGAAGCCTCTAGACCAACGAAAGATGATAGAGACCCCAGAAACAAACACTTGCATATTTGGGCAAATGATTTTCATTAGGGTACCAAGACCATTCGTTGGGGAAGGGACATTTCTTTTCAACAAATGATGCTGGGAAAACTATATTCATATGCAAAAGAATGAAGCTGTACCCTTATCTTACATTATATATAAAAATTGACTCAAAATAGATAAAAAACCTAAACATAAGAGCTAAAACTATAAAGCTCTTAGAAGAAAGCATAAGAGAAACTTTATGACATTGCACAATGATTTCTTTTCTTTTCTTTTTTTTTTTTTGGTACTGGAGATTGAACCCAGGGGTGCTCTACCACTGAGCCACATCCTCAGCCCTTTTATTTTTTATTTTGAGATAGGATCTCACTAAATTGCCCACTCTGTCCATGAACTTGTGATCCTCCTACCTCAGCCTCCAGAGTCACTGGGATTACAGGTGTGTGTCACTGCGCCTGGCTGGCAATGATTTCTTGAGTACAACACTAAAAGCACAGACAACAAAAGAAAAAGCTAAACTGAACTTCATCAAAACTTCTGTTCCAATGGAATAATCAATAGAGTGAAAGGTCAATTCACAGATGGGAATAAGTCTTTGCAATCATATCTGATAAAGGACTGATAACTAGGCTATATAAAGAACTACAATTCGCTAGGTGAGGTGGTGTTTCAGCTACTCAGGAGGCTAGGGTAGGAGGAGCTCAAGTTTGAGGCCAGTCTCAACAACTTAGCAAGACCTTGTCTCAAAATAAAAAAAATTAAAGGGGCTGAGTATCCCCTGGGTTCAGTGTACAGTACTGCGGGGGGCGGGGGGGGGGGAGAAATATAACTCAACAAACAATAAAACAAAACAAAAACCCAGCCTGATTAAAATACAAGTTAAGGACTTGAATAGACATTTCTCCAAAGAAGACATTCAATTGGACAACAAACACAGGAAAAGATTGTTCAACACTGTTAATCATTAAGAAAATGCAAATCAAAACTACAATGAGGGACTGGGGGTGTCCCTCGGAGGTAGAGTGCTTGCCTAGGATACAGAAGATTCTGGGTTGATCCCCAGGAGCAAATAGAAGATAAAATAAAGATGGCAAAATTTTTGTCATGTATATTCTACCACCATAAAATTTATAAGTACATACAGATAAAGTCGTGTAAGTGATCCAAGGGGCAGCCGCAATCTCTGAGTTCTGCCCTTCCAGGCTGCACAGTTAGGCCCAGTCAGTACCAGAGTTTTTCCTCTACTTCCTTTGTCTTGTCAAAACTTACCACAGGTGCAAAGGAGCCCACAGGCCCTTACGGGAGGTCAGCATGTGCAAGTGGGAGAGAAAGGTGAGGACTGAGCACCTAGAAAGGACGTCCTTACACCTAGCTTTGATACAGGGCTAAGGTGATGAAAGGGTGTAAGACAAGAGTCGGGCAGTGGGTGCTCTGGCAGTTCCAGGGGGGAGAGGGGACTTGCTGCTTGGCTTTTGGGTGGTGTCACAGAGAAGGGGCAGTTAAGTGGACTGGAGGGAATGAGGATGTGCAGATGTGTGAGCTCCTGGGGGCACACTGGGCAAGGGTGTGTTTGGCTGGAGTGTGGTGTGTCTGAGAGGTAGAGATGGAGAGAGGGCTGGGTGAGGAGGTGAAACTGAATGCCAGACGACAGTAATAACCTTGTTCACAGAGGGCATTATGTGCTTCATATCCAATAACCTTAAGGTGGCAATAGGAACTCTCTTTTTCAGGTGAGAAAGCTGAGGCTCAGGATGTTGAGCAGCTTGCCCAAGGGCATACCAAGCCAGCAGGAGAAGGAGCTGGGCTATGAACCAGGCTAACAGGAGTCCGGAATTTGAACCCAAGTAAGAAATACCTTGGGGACTGGAGATGTAGCTCCAGGTTGAGCGCTTGCCTCACATGCACTAGGTCCTGGGTTCAACTCTCAGCACTGAAAGGTGGGGGGCGGAGCCAAATATACTTTTGGTTGGGGATGTAGCTCAAGAGCACAGCAATTGTTAGAGTGTGCAAGGCCCTGGGTTCCATCCCTAGCAATACAGAAACACCCAACCAGCACCAAAAATGCAAATTTCATTCCCAAGAGCAAAGCTGGAATAAGTTAAACAATAAGACAACATTAAATTGGATTTTAACCCAGATTACAAAATAAATATCCATGAATCCATACTAATATAAATAAAAAGAAAAAAAATTTTTGAAATGCTGGAGATTGACTTTTTTTTTTTTTTTTTAATAGTACTAGATGTTCTCTACCACTGAGCTCTCTCTATAGCCCTTCATAGTTTACTTTAAGATAGGGTACTGCCAAGTTGCCTGGGTTGACCTCAACCTTGCCATCCTCCTACCTTAGCTTCCTGAGTAGCTGGGATTACAGGCATGCACCACCATGCCTGACTTAAAAAAAAGGGGAGTGGGGTGGGGACAGAAGAGCCAAATCTCCCACATGGCAGTATTCCAAGTAAATTATGTAGATACTCTCCCATAAAGGAAGAGCAATATAACTCCACATCCCCTTAAACCTAGGCTATCCACACTGACTTTCTTTCCAGAGCACAGAGTGGAGAAACCTGACAGACACTACCTCAGACAGCAATCCAAGTCGGTATCCATGGTGATAGCCATGTTTACAGTATATATGCTTGATATGTGATGCAAATGATATTTTACTTCTGTGGTCTTCCTTATTACAACCCATAACCCCAGAGTAATCATGAGAAACGTATGAGACCAATTCCAACACGGGGGGACTCTATAATATTTCTGACCAGTATTACTCAAAACTGTCAAGGTCATTAGAAACAAGGATATTCTGAGAAAATGTTGCTTCTGAGGGCACAGGCCACCTTCCCTCTCAAGAGGCTCAAGGAGGCCTTCCTTACCAGCTCCACATGCCACAGATTCTCCATATGCATTTTATTTTTCTTTTAGTTAAGTCAAGATTCTCTATATGGGTAGAAAAAGAGGTCATGTAAATATGCAACTTTTTTTTTTTTCCCCAATGCTGATGATCAAATCCAGGGCCTCACGAATGCTAGGCTAGTGTTCCAAAAGTAAAAATTCTGAGACAGGATTTCACTAAGTTTTGCCCACGCTGACCTTGAACTTGTGATCCTCATGCCTCAGCCTTCCAAGTAGCTGGAATTACAGGCATGCACCCCCATGCCTGGCCCCTGTACATTTTTTAAGGCTGACAAAAGTCCTGCTTGCTCCAAAATAATAATACTAACTCTTTAGTTAAGCATAACCAGTGTACAAATACAGCAAACTTTAGCCTGCTGCCCCCCAAAGTAGCAAACTCAGTGGTTTGTTGGGCTTAATGCCTAGGCTTCCTTTCCTGCCTCCTTGCTCTCTAGCACTCCTTATCTCTCAGACCTGTCAGAGGCGAGTGATAACAGTAGCAACAGTTTAAAATTGTGATGCTGCCAGTTCTACAACGAAACAGAATCCAACATCCCAGGAAACTGCCTCTCGGTTGCAAGAATTGTTACTGCAGGATACACAGTAAGTCACCTCCAAAATGTGAGGAGAGTGTCAGATATTAGTGGAATGCACACACAATGTCTATGATTACTGATCTGCAAAAGTCCTTATGGATGGAACAGGATGTGTCTCTGGACGAAGCCGGAAGAGCAAAGCCTGGAAATCAAATCAAGACTTGACAATGAAAAAAAAAAAAAAAAAAGGCAGGTCGATTGTATTAACATAAACTGCAGAAATAAGACTCAGAGGAGAGAGAGAGAGAGAGAGAGAGAGAGAGAGAGAGAGAGCGATGATGTGATAGCTCAGAAGAGCAAGTCTGAGAGTCTGTCTTGTCTCCTACATTGTCCAGACTAATGGGAACTCTGAAAATCTACTTGAGTGTTACAGGCAGCTCTGAGGTCTGGCCAGAGCTTCCAGAAATACCCTCTTGATAAGGACCTTAAGGCTGGTCCAGGGAGCCAGAGGAAGTCAAAGGTTCAGTAATGGTTTAGTTGTTATCTACCACGATCAAAGGGATGGGAAGTTGCCTTTCTGGGCTCTCCTATGAGGAGGCAAGGATCCGAGGCTATCTGGCTATCAAAATCATTCATCTTGCTCACCTTGCCTTGAGTCAGTGAATACCAGCCTTGGAACCAGAATTTGGCTTTCTGTATGGCCTTTCCCGCAGGGGAAAGAATGTGCTGACAGGTTGACAGAAGAGTTCCAGGCTGCTCTGCCGTTCCTTCTCCCGTTGTGATTTAATATATTTGTGGTCTGGCTTCCTCACCAGGCTCCTGTGAATTTGGTTAGTCTATCCTGATTAACTCCAAGTGCACTAAAGAATTCCCATCTCTGGCCTGCAAAGAATTTGAACCGCCAACCCCCAGCCCCTTATGATGCTGGGCCCAAGGGGGTTCTCCTTGACTGAGCAGCAGGTCTTCCCACTGCACCCCCCACTCCTTCTTTTTTTCCCCCAGGGCCAGAGCTTCCAGAAATACCCTCTTGATAAAGGACCTTCAGGCTGGTCCAGGGTTGGCATTAAACCCAGGGCTTCACACATGACAGGCGAATGCTCTACTACTGAGCTACACTCCCGTGTTTGCCTCCCCCCTTGACTTCATCACCTTGACTTCTTCTCATCAGTCACCCAACCACAGTCATCTCCCTGCACCCAGAATGAACTGTGGGACACTTGAAAGAAGAATGCGAGGGCAACAAAAACAACTTTCTAAGTTCTGCTGAAGAAAAAAAGAAAAAAAGAGGAAAGAAACCCTCTGCTTGGGAGAAGATGCCAAGGACATGCAACAGAGAATAAGTGGAAGGAACTGGCAATATTCAATCCAGAGCAGAGAAGATCAGGAAAGCTAATCAGCTCCCTGTCATCCAATATCTAAAGGACTGTCGTGAAGAAAAAGGGACATATTTATTCTGGAGCTCCAGGAGAGAATATGCCAACCAAATTGTGCAGATTCAGGGAGACAGATAAAAAGAACATTTTAGGCCACTTTCTCTCTACCTTCAGTTATTCAAATATCACCTTCACTTTTTTTTTTTTTTTTTGCACCAGGGATTGAATCCAAGGGCACTCGGGCACTGAGCCACATCCCCAGCCCTTTTTTTATTTTGTATTTTAAGACAGGGCCTCGCTAAGTTGCTGAGGGCTTCACTAAATTGCTGAGGCTGGCTTTGAACTCACAGTTCTCCTGTCTCAGCCTCCAGAGCTGTTGGGATTTCAGACATGGGCTACTGCCACAGCGCTCAGAACCTTTTTTTTTTTTTGGGGGGGGGGTCATATTTATGAGAAGCAGTATAACACTGTGATAGAGATGTGGCTCTTTGGTATAGTGCTTGCCAAGCATGCAAGAGGCCCTGGTTCAATCCCCTGCAGCCTCACCCCACCCCACCCAAACACACACAGGAATAAGACTACCTGCAACTCTGACACTTTTTTTGGGGGGGGAATGGTGGGGAGGGACACTGGGGATTGAACCCATGGGAGCTTAACCACACAAAGCCACATCCCCAGCCTATTTTTTTATTTACTTATAAAGAGAGACAAGGTCTTGAGACAGGGTCTTGCTGACTTGCTGAGGCTGGCTTTGAACTTGTGATCCTCCTGCCTCAGCCTCCTGAGTCACTGGGATTACAGTCATGTGCCACCTCGCCCAGCCTAACTATACAACTCTAGGCAAGTTCCTTAACTCCCTGTGCCTGTTTTCTCAGAAGCAAAATGGAGCTTATAATAGTACCTACCTTAAATAGTACTTAACCCATATGGTTGTGATGAGGATTAATTGAATTATACATGCAAAATGCTTAGAAGAGCAGCCAGAAGAGGATGCAAAGAAAGGAGAACTTTCATACACTGTTGGTAGGAATGTAAATTAGTACAGCCACTGTGGAGAACAGTATGGAGGTTCCTCAAAAAACCAGAAATAGAACTGCCATATGATCTAGCAATCCCACTACTGGGTATATATCCAAAAGAATGGGAATCAGTATGTCAAAGAGATAACTGAACTCTTGCATTTACTGCAGCACTATTCATGATAGCCAAGATAGGGAATCAATCTAGTTGTCCACTGATAGATGAGGGGGAATAGAAAAAAAATGGTATACATGCACAATGGAATATTACTCAGCCATAAAAAAGAACCCAATCTTGTTCTTTGTGGCAATGTGGATATTATGTTCTGTGACATGAGTCAGGCACTGGAACACAAAAACCATATGTTCTCATTTATATGGAAGCTAAAAAAAAGTTGATCTCATATGAGTAGAGTCCAATAGTGGTTATAAGAAGCTAGGAAGGGATAGGGGAGGCAGAGATGGAAGGAAGATGGTGAATGGGCACAGGAGTACAGCTGCATTGGAAGAATAACTTCTAATGTTCTATAGCACAGGAGGTCAACTATGGTTGAAAATAATTGTATATTTCAAAATAGCTAATAAAGAGAATGTGTGTGTGTGTGTTTTATTGGGAATTGAACCCAGAGATACTTCACCACTGACCTACATCCCCAGCCTTTTTTCATTTATTATTTTGAGACAGGGTCTCGCCAAGTTGTCCAGGCTGGCCTCCTACTTGCAATCCTCCTGCCTGGGCCTCCAGAGTTGGTGGTATTACAGGTGGTATCACGGTGCCTGGCTGCTAGCAGAGAGAATTTTGAATTTTCCCAACACAAAGAAATGATAAATGCTTGAGGTGGTAGACATGACATAGTGAGTTAGGATAGAGAAAGAGAAATGCTGAATCTTAAAGGAAACACCACAGGCCATTGAGATACAAAAAGCTCACAGTTGTAAATCTTGTGCAAGGTGCCCTTTGCCCGTGCCCTTGTAAAATGAGGGAAATGTGGAAGGGTAGGGAAAACTATTTGTGTGGTGCTGGGGATCTAACCTGGGGCCTCATGCATGCTGAGAAAGTACTCTACTTTCTGAGCCATATCCATAGCCCCTATTAATTTATTTTGAAGGAAACTTATTTTTATTTTTTATTTTTTGGTGGAACTAGGGATGAGACCTAGGGCTTTGTGAATGCTAGGCAAACACTATACTGATAAGCCACACCCCCAGTCCTAATTTATATTACTTCTATAATAAAAAGTCAATAACACTGGTCATACATGGGAGGAAATTACAAAGATAAACATAACGTGATTAAATTATTACTTTTATTTCGTTCTGGTGCTGGGGATTGAACCCAGAGCCTTGGGCAAAACTGTTACTGTTATAATGTTACTAAATTATTACAGTTACTCTTGCCAGTGGCACATGCTGAATGGAGGACTGCTGTCTTTTCAGTTCAAAGAGAGAAGAGCAAGTACTACCTGAGCCTTGCTGCATGCAGTTCGCTGAGACTTCTCATGGACCCGTCATAAGGAATTCAGTCTGGTAAGTTTGAGGAAGTGAAAGGCCCCTGTGGTTGGGGCACCTGCTCTGGGGAGCGAGGGCAGCCTGAGGGTGCTGGAGAGGCAGGAGGGCACCCTCAAGGAGAAGGTTCAACTGGGTACAGTGCTGCACAACTGTAATTCCAACTATTCTGGAGGCTGAGGCAGGAGGATCACACATTCAAGACCAGCCTGTGCAATTTTGTAAGACCGTGCCTCAAAATAAAATTTAAAAAGGGATGATGGGGATGTAGCTCAGTGGTAGAGTGCCTCTGGGTTCAATCCCCAGCACCATAAATAAATAATAAATATAAGAAGTTTGAAAGTAAAAGAAAAAGGGATAGGGGTGTAGCTCAGTAGTAGAGTGCCTCTGAGTTCAATTCCAATCCCCAGTTCAGGGCGGAAAAAAATGAAGAGAGAGACGGCTTAATAGGAAACACGTTTCCTATTGTGAGACTCCAGAGTCCTTGGTGCCTGGTCTTCTCTTTGTGCCACATCAAATCATCTCACAAGGCACCCAGTGAGTGGTATGCCAGAAAGAACTGTCAGACGCACGTCCTAGCACATGAGGTGGGTGCTCCACCCACCCCTACTCCCCAGCGCATCCCTGAAGTTAAAGCAGACGCTTTCCAGATGCACTGGATGCCTCTGGCTTCTTTGCGCCTTAGGTCATGTTCTGGCTCCAAGGTGTGTACAACAGACATCAGAGGTATAGGCCAGATGGGTCAGGCAGAGCAGGCTCAGCAGCAGGCCTAAAGAGTGAGTCTAGAATTAGAGGAAATACCCCAGCTTCTTGGCCTCTTCTGGGATACCTTTATTTATTTATTTATGTGTTTATTTTTGTCCTGGAGATGGAACCCAAGCACTGAGCCTCCCTTCCAGTCCTTTCTAGTTTATTATGTTATTTCTACTAAGTTGCTGAGGCTGCCCTCGAACTTGCAATCCTCCTGCCTCAGCCTCCCAATTCTCTGGAATCACAGACCTGTGCCACTGTGCCCAGCACTTCTGGGTCACTGCTGAGACGTGTTCCACAGCCTGTCCAACTGTCGCTGAGGGATGGAGCCCGTGGCCCAGTGGTCCCTCACTCATCAGCGCATCCTTTATTGGTCTTTTCCCTGCTTCGGTTCACTGCTCCCATTGGGCTTTCTGGGATCACTTCACAAATAAATTTCTGGCACCTGGATCCTTGTCTCATGGTTTGCTTTTGGGGAAACTCCAACCGTGGCACGGTTTTAAATTTCTGATGATAGAACGAGTCGACCAATCAGCTGGTAAGTTCCAGTTTATTGGAACACTATAGAAACGGCTGAGGAAGTTCATTGGAGATACATGGGTCAGGGGCGATTCAAGTTGATGGGGATTCAGAATCCTTCAGCACCCCAGTCCTATGATTCAGGATCAAGAGTTGGCAAACCAGAGGGCTGGGGTTTGTAGCTCAGTGGTGGAGCGCTTGCCTAGCATGTGTGAGGCACTGGGTTCGATTCTCAGCACCACATACAAATAAATAAAAATAAAGTTCTATCAACAACTAAATATGTATATTAATTAAAAAAAAAAAGGGGGTCGGAAAACCACAGTCCATGGTTATATCCAGCCCACTGCCTGCCCTCATAAAGCCTGTAAGCTAAGAAGAGCTTTTCAATTTTTAATGGTTGAAAAGAATTAAAAGAAGAAAAACAATCTGGTGTGGTGGCACTTGCCTGTTCATAGTAATTTGGGATACTAAGGCCATCGGGGGCAAGTTAGCCAGATCCTGTCTCAAAATAAAATTTAAAAAGGCCTAAGGGATCTAGCTAAGTGGTAGAGCATCCCTGGGCTCAATCCCCAGTGCTAATAAATAAATAAATACACACACACTTTTTGACACATGAAAATTATCTGAAACAGCAGGTATGGTACCACACATGCCTATAGCCTCGGCTGGCTACCAGGGAGGCTGAGGCAGAAGAGTCACTTGAGTTCAAGAATTTGATGTTAGTTTGGGAAACACAGTGAGATCCTAACTCAAAAAAGAAAAAAGAATTCTAAATTTGGGGTTGTGGTTATAGTTCAGTGGTAGAATACTTGCCTAACATGTACAAGGCACTATGTTTAATCCCCAGCACCCCCAAAAGTAAAGCCCCCCCCCCATGTTATATGATACCCAAACTTTACTGTCTATAAAGTTTTATTAGCATACACCTGTTTACATACCCTCTATGGTAGCTTTTTTTTTTTTTTTTTTTGGTACTAGGTATTGAACCTACAGGCACCTAACCACTGAGCCACACCCCCATCCCCAGCCCTTTTTATTTTTTATTTTGAGACAGGGTCTTGCTAAATTCCTGAGGCTGGCCTTGAACTTGTGTTCCTCCTGCCTCAGCCTCCCAAGCCACTGGGATTACTGACATGCACCACCATACATGGCTTCTATGGCTGCTTTCGTACCATAAAGCAGAGTTGAGAAGTTGCAGCTGAAACTATAAAGTCCACAAGATTCTGAATATTTACCAGCCAGACCTTTACAGAAGAAGTTTGCTGATCCTTGTTCAAGATCATTTTCCTGCAGGAACAAAAGGCCTGGTTGCTCCATTGAGGGCAAGGCCCACCCCAGACCAAGTATTTAGTGAGCAGTTTGAATAAAACTTTCCATTTCCTCTCTGAACATCTCTATGACACCCTCAATGCTCCTTCCACTTTCTGCAGGTATCCAGGACTCTTTCACTGAGGCATTAATGTCTTTATACCAGGAATATTTTCATTTTGAAAAGGACAGAGCCGAGCTTAGCGAAGCATGCTTGTAATCTCAGCTACTCAGGAAGTTAAGGCAGGAGGATCACTTCAGCTCACAAGTTCAAGATCAGCTGGAGCAATATAGTGAGACACGTCTCAAAAAAAAAAAAAAAAAAGAAAAAGAAAAAAAGACCTGAGAACTTTTCTTCTCTACACTCTGCCACTGTCTCAGGTGATTTCACCCAAGCTTGATGGCTTTTTTTTGCCACCACTTGGTTACTAATTTCTCCCCCAACCAAACCAAACCTCCAGCCCAGGACCATGATGAGAGATCTCTGATGAATAACCCAATATCCTCTCAACAGTAGATTGAGATGACGTGGGGGTGTTGCTACATATTAGCAGTAGAACTCTGCGTGAATCATTTAATAGCATGGTTCATCTATTTTGTTATATCTCAAAGGTGGAAACGATCCTGTGTGGCCTGCCAGTATTACTGTGCTAATCAGATGAGGTGAGAGCTGCCCACAAAAGTGTCACTTGCCCCCCCTCCCCCGCCCCTGTCTACCACTCCAGCATATCATTGCATTATTGACTTCTGCTTCCTCTGACCCCCACAGGTCCTCCCCTCACATGCTCCTGGCCACCTCTAGCCCTTTGCACTTGGTATTCTTTCTGCCTGAAACACTTTTTTCCTCTCCCACCACCATCTGGCTGATGAATATATAACCTTTGTGTGGGGGGGTGCTTTTATGTATATTACTGTTTAAAAACATTTCCCCCCTCATTTTTGTGCTTCTGGGGATTGAACCCAGGGACTTCAGCACACAAGCCAAGCACTCCACCACTGACCTACATTCCCAGCCCCAAGACATCTTTTTCAATATATATCGTTTCATAACATTGAACTCAGACAACAGCTACAACTCATGCCTGAGTAAAGCTTATCTGACACGTGTTTTCTCCATAAGGCACGTCAAAATCTTCTTGTGCTCAGGACACCAGACAGTAATTCTAGCACTAGGCTTGGGGACCACTTTAAACATCCAAGCCACCCATATGACACGTGCACACACATGCAAACCACCAAACAAACCACAGAAAGCTGGGTGTGGTGGTGCATACCCGTAATCCCACTAACTCGGGAGGCTGAGGCAGGAGGATCACAAATTCAAACTTAGCCTTAGCAACTTACTGAGGCCCTAAGCAAGTTAGTCTTAAAATAAAAAAATAAAATAGGGCTGGGGATGTGGCTCAATGGTCAAGTGCCCTGGGTTCAATCCCCAGTATCAAAACCAAACAAAAACAAATCACAAAAAGGACATTTGTCTATATGGACGCTCCTCAACTTGCAATAGGGTTATATCCCAATAAACCTATACTGAAAATATTAAGTCAAGCAAGAAGCCCTGGTTCAATCCCCAATACCGCCAAAATTAACTAATTAATTAATTAAAGAAAAAGAGAAGAAAATATTGTAAGTTAGAAATAAATACCCAACCTGGGCTGGGGGTGTGGCTTTGTGGTAGAGCACTTGCCTAGTATGTGTGAGGCCCTGGGTTTGATCCTCAGCACCTCATAAAAATAAATAAATAAAATAAAGATATTGTGTCCATCTGCAACTAAAAAATTAAAAATAAAATAAAATAGAATACCCAACCTCCTGAACATTACAGCTCAGCCACACAGTACACTGTGTATACAGTACTGACCATTTCCCTGTCATGATCCCATGATTGATAGGGCTGCAACTCGTGGCTGCTGTCCAGCATCCCTCAAAAAGTATGGTACTGCATATCTACCATCAGTTCAGGACAAGATCAAAATTCAGAATTTGGAGTATGGTTTCTACTGAAGGAGCAAGCATTGCTCTGACACTATCATAACACTGGAAAATTGTCACATCGGGCTGTCATAAGCCAGAGACTTCCTGTAGAGTGAGAGCTGGAACAAGAAGGGAGGACTTCCTTTGTTTGACCTCAGCTGAGAACATGTGTGTCGGTGACAACTTTTTTGTTGCTCTGCTAAGTTCATATGTGACTGGGAAAGTGCTGGGGATTTTGATCTGAGGGTTACAAACAAATTTTAGGGAGTCATGAATTTGCAAAGAATGGATCAACTGTACTTTCTTTTTGTTTCTCCTGTTCATTAGAGTGTGAATTCACTGAGGGTCTCCAGCATTTGGAAAACATCCTGGCATATGGTGGGGTCTCAATAATAAATATATTACCAATGAGGGAGGGAGTCAATTCAATGGAAATGCTTTACTCACGTTCAAGATGGACATAGATAGCCAAGCATTTTATGGAGACCCCATTCACCTGCACCTGTGCTAAGTGTTGTCTTCCTATTCTTTAAGCAAGGGACCCACCAGGATACTATTCTTTTGCACATGAATTGTCAAGGCAGTGTGCCTGGATTCTAATACAGAAGTTTGTCTAATTACTTATGTAATCAAGCAAGTGTTTTGGCCCCCTCTAAATCCCAGCTTTCTCTCTTTGTACTGGGGATTGAACCCAGGGGCACTCCAGCACTGAACTACATCCCCAGACTGTTTTTTGGGGGAAGGGAGGTTACAGGGGATTAACCTTGGGGCAGGGATGCAACCACTGAGCCACATCCCCAGCCCTATTTTGTATTTTATTTAGAGACAGGGTCTCACCCAGTTTCTTACTGCCTGACTTTTGCTGAGGCTGGCTTTGATCCTCAGCCCCCCGGAGCCTTGAGATTACAGGCGGGTGCCACCAAGCTTGGCCTCCCCAAACCTTTTTATTTTTTATTTTAAGACAGGGCTTCCCCAAATTGCCAAGGCTGTCCTGACCTTGTGATCCTTCAGCCTCAGCCTCCCAGGTCCCTGGGATGGCAGGTATGTGCCACTTTCTTCAACTCTCAAGTGCAATACTTCTAGTCCTCACTTACTACCCTGTGGGTTATGGTGAGGGGTCAAAGTGGCAAAGCAGAGAAAGCGTTTAGAATTGTCTGGCACAGAGTGACTCCTCGGTAAACTCTGGCTTTCATTCTTAGTAATTCTCAAAGTCACCCTAAGAGTTTTATATTACCATACCCATTTTGCAGATGAGGAAACTGAAGGTAAGGGTGGTTCAGTGAATTGTCTGGGGTCATACTTAAGGAAGAGCTGACTCTGTGGGACTCCAAGCCCTTGCTGGTAAAATTTTGCTTTTATATAAAACATAAGGCGTCGTTTTTACTAGTTTTAAGGTTCCTTACTCTGCCTGCTCAGTTACATTTTCCTGAACTTCTCTGGGATCAGGGTGGGACAGAAACCCATTCACTCTCCATCTTCCTGAAAACATTTTCCACTTTCCACATTGCTGTATTTCTGTTCCCTGTCCACTTTTTTTTTGGGGGGGGGTGTATTACTGGGGATTGAACCCAGGGGCACTTTACCACTGAGCTACATTCCCAGTCCTTTTGATTTTGAGTCAGGGCCTCCCTAAATTGTTATCCTCCTGCCTCAGGCTTCCAAGCCCCTGGGATTACAGGCATGCACTGGGAGCCAGCCCCTGCCCACTTCGGGGGCTTTCAGAACAAGTCCTGTTGGGAGTGGGGTTTTGACTGGTTACTTTGGGTTTGATAGCCCAAAGGCAGAGGTATATCCTTCTTCATGAAGGATAAGGAGAAGCCACAGCATCATTTTAACCTGTAACTAAACATTCTCGGCCTTTCTCGAACTCTAGATCAATGATCTTCAAATCTGACTGTAAACTGGAATCTTCTGGGAAGCTATTTTTTTTTCCCTTCTTCGGAACTGGGGATTAAAACGAGGGCCTCCCATACGCACGCTAGACACTCTAACCCTGAGCCACATCACCAGCCCTTTTTTTTTTTTAAAGGAAAAAAAAAAAAATCGAGACAGTCTCAGCTAAGTTGCTGAGGGTCTCACTACATTGCCCAGGTGGGCCTCCAATTTGCGATCCTCCTTCCTCAGCTTCCGTAGTAGCTGGGATTACAGACAACTATGCCAAGCTCCCGGGGAAGCTTTCAATATCCAGATGTCCAAGGCCCAACCCAGACCAATTACATCCGAGTCTCTGGGAGCAGGGGATGTTGAACTGGGGCGTCAGCATGTTTACTGCTCCCTGAGCCGTGCCAATATGCACCCAAGTTTGAGAAGTAGTGCTATGCACCCGACCAGCGCTCAGCTCCAGCGCTGGAGGCTTTTTGGACAGCAGTAACTCCCTTCTGCATTGGGGGCTTGTCGTGTGGGGATCTGAGCAAGCCTTCCAGAGGCCCGAGCTCAGGGAGGATGCTTGCCTGCAAACGACCTGGTGTTCTGCTCCGCTCTTAGGCCCAGCTCCGAGACTGCAGGTCTCCCGATCCCCCTAGGCAACAACACGCTCCCACGTCTCTGTTTGTCTCTGCAGATCACAAGCAGCGTTCCGCGGCCGCCACGCTGCCCACCCCACCCTCGAAGATTCTAGGGAAATGCCCGCGACTCAGGAATCCTACCTTGGCTGCCGGCGCTGCCCTCCAGTCCTCGGAATCCTAGGACTCAGGTTCCATCTGTCTCTTTCGCCTGCGCCTAGGAGGCGCCCGCTAGAGCGCAGGCGCCACCTAGTGGGCACCGGGCGGCCGCGCGGAGACTGGGGCTGGGAGGTGGGAGTGCAGTGCAGGGCGGAAATGCAGGGCTTCCCACGTGGGCGGTTTTCCAATGCACTGCGAACCCAAGGGCGCAGATCCGGCCTGGGCGGGACCACCCTCGCCCGGGAGAGGGCCCTGGGACCTGAACTTGCTCTACATTTTCTTGGGAGCATGAACCAGACCCTAGCCCCTGGCGTAGTATCCATTCTGATTTTCCTGGCTGGGCTCAGGGATCTTTCGTTTCATCCAGCAGCCTTCATTGCACCGCAATTTGGCGTAACTTCTCTTAGCCATGCCAGGGGCATCAGAAAATGCAAAGGGTTTTTTGCTCAAACCCAAGGAAGTCTTTCCTTTACCAGTAACCCTTTTTTCTTGACACCTCTCACCCCTGGCCAAAGTACCTTGTTCCCTCCATTCACATTCAACTTAGTTAAACATCCACTCTGTGTCCATCCCTGTACTGTCAGAGAGACACAATGGGGCGCCACAGGAGTTGGCAACCCCAGTAGTGTTTCTCACCCGGGTGCCATTGACACTTCTTTGAATGGGGCCCATCCTGGTACTGGAGGCCATTAAGTATCCCCGTCTTCTTACCACTGAAGGCCAGCACCCATCCTTCATCATTGTGACACGAAAAGCTCCCCATCCCATTTCCAGTTGTCTCCTTGGGTGGAGGGAGCACTATAATTTATTACCTGATAATTGGGTTCAGATGACAATGAAAGGGAATGTCCCATTGCCAGATATTGAGAGTAGTGGGGACCCTCAGCCACCTCCCTTTTCTAAGGCTCCCAGTTTTTTTTTTTTTTTTTTAAATGAAGACATGGCAAAACAGTTACAAAACTGGTGGACTAGCTGGGCATGGTGAACACACCTGTAATTCCAGCTACTTGGGAAGCTTTGGCAGGAAGATTTCAAGTTGAAGGCCTGTGCAATTTATCCAGACCCTGTCTCAAAATCAAATAAAAAGGGCCGGGGATGTAGCTCAGTGGTAGAGTAGTTACCTAGCATGCACAAAGTCCTGGGAGCAATCCCCAGTAACACACACACACAGCCAAAAAAAAGGGGGGGGGGGCAGGCAGTGGGCTGTTTAGCATGTTTACATTTCGGTTTTTTTTGTTTTTTGTTTTTTAGTTCAACAAACATTAACTGAGCACCTGCTGTATGTCAGACATTTCTACAAGGGATATATGGAAGAACAAAATGCAAAAATCGCTGTCCTGGTTGAATTCACTTTTAATGTAACATTTTTCTTTATTTTATTTTTTTGTGGTGCTGAGGACTGAACTCAGTGCCTCACACATGCAAGGCAAGTGCTCAACCACTGAGCTACAACCCCAGCCCATAACACATTAACATTTTTAACACACACACACACACACACACACAGGAAAAAAAACCACAGAACTAGATATAATTGAGTTCTCCATGGGTTAAGTACAGAATATATAAGAAATGTCTATTTAAACCATGTGCAGTGGTGCATGCATGCCTATATAATGCCAGCCTGGGCAATATAGCAAGACAACAATAACAACAACAACAAAGAAAAGAATATTTATTTACAGATCACCGAAGGCAGAGAGGTCTGGTGGTGGAGACACAAGTGTTGCAAAGTTGCATGGGGAGTGTCTTCCTTAATCCTGACAGTTTATCTCTGTGACAACACTTAAGGATAATGTCACCAGTGGAAATTTGAGTCGATATGTGATAGTGAAGCCTGGGCCATCCATCAGCCCAGCTCACCCCCAACTCTGTTAGCCTCCTGGTTTACCCGGTGTGTGTGCCTACTTAATCTTTGCACTCTGTCCTGGTGTAATCTGGTCAAAGTGAACATCAAGGGCAGAGGAGGAGGTGTCACCTGGGGGTAATGCCTACAGGGACAAGAGGTGGGAGTAGGAGGAGGGATGGGGGGTCACAGACAGGGGCCAGTACCACCCTTCTCATTAGCCTGGTGCCCTGGTGAAGGTGAACGGGTCAGAGAAGTGCTGACAGCCTCTGACATGTACCAGCTGGCAGGTAACTTCCTGTTCTTTCACTTTTAAGTGCTGGTGAGTCACTTCCACTCTACCCTTGCCCTAGTCCCTGCAAGAGCTCCCTCCCCACCTCTGTGCCCCAAAGCATGCCTGGGCAGAGTGCTGGATTACAAGGCCAGGATTCCAACGCCTGGCATCACAATGAGACTGAAGGCTTCCTAATGACTTTCTCCTAGGAGGTCTCCTGGCATTTTCCAAATTCTACCAATCATGGAATGTTCTGGAAACTGCCAAGTTAATCAACAAGCAGCTCTGTTTTCCCTGAAGGTTGTGTTTTCCCTGAAGTTTGTGGTCTCCTTGAGGGGTGGCACATTGCTTGATAGGTAGAAGGAGAGGCAATACTGATAGGAGGAGCTGGGATTGTAGTTCAGTGGTAGAGCGCTTGCTGGGCACTGGGTTCGATCCTCAGCATCACATGAATACATAAAATAAAGGTATCATGTACAACTACTACTAAAATAAATAAATAAGTAAATAATAATAATAATAATGATAGGTTCTGGGGTTTTAGCTCAGTGGTAGTGAATCAAAGCCCTGGGTTCAATCCCTGGCCCTGCAAAATCAAACAACAACATCCAAAAAACAAACATACAAAAAAACTTTGCCATAATATTAGACACTAAGAATTTTAGTTGGACTAGTTTAATTCTCACTCATCTTATAGAGTAGACATTGTTATTTTTTTTCCTCATTGTATCAAGGAAGAAACTGGGACTCATTGTGTTTCATTAACTTGAGATAGAATTAGTTAACTAGGTCTTGAATCTGGATTAGATGATTCCAGAGCAGATGCCCTGGAAAACTTCACTCCTGTTTACTGAGCATCTGCTCTGTGCTGGACACAGTGCTCTGTGCGTAAGACTGATAAGGGACTGGATGAGGTGCTCTCATTTTTATTTCATCTTTTTTGCTTTGTGGTTTTGCCTTTTGCTTTCTTCAAAGGGATAGGTTTGTTTGTTTGTCTCTGTCTCTCCATTTTTTCACTTTCAGTGTTAGAGATCCGACTCAGGATTTCATACATGCTAAGCAAGCCCTCTACCACTGAGCCACACTCCCAGTTTTTAATTTTTTAAAAAATTTATTTATTATCTTTTATTGATTTTATTTTTTTAAAAAAAACACGACAACAGTGGAATGCATTACAATTCTTATTACACATATAGAGCACAATTTTTCATATCTCTGTATATAAAGTATGTTCACACCAATTCATGACTTTATACATGTACTTTGTTTTTTTTTGCACTACAATTCTTGATACACATATATACCACGAATTTTCATATCACTGTTTGTATATAAAGTATGTTGACACCCAATTCAAGTCTTCATACACAGTGACAGGTATTATCCGCTAGGAAGTTGTCGATGTGTTGCCAGAGTCCGAGGCTAGGGAACCGGACTTCAGGTAAGTCCCAGCCCTCACCCCAAAAGAAAATCAAATGGCAAAAGTAATGGTGAAATAGGAAAGGAATATAATATTCAGCATAGCCATACTGGAGAGACAAGGGGACTAGTAATATCGGCCCCGTCTTCAGGGGTACCGATATGAGCTTCAGGTTTAAATAGGGGAAGAAACAAAACTGTGGGGGCCGGGGGGGGGCAGCCCAGTATGCACAGTCAAGCAGTGGTCTGGTGGACCATTATCTCAGGATGGGTCAGGTGGGGTCTTGTCCACAATAAGAAACTTGCTTCTGCCTGGTTGGGGTGTAGGTAATTTTGACTCTTGTCACAAGCTGTTTATCCACCAGGTGACTGTAGGAGAGAATGACTCAGAGGAAGGACA
>NW_026000221.1:24671828-24703168 GCF_001458135.2 Marmota marmota marmota
GGGGATGTGGCTAAGTGGTTAAAGTGCCCTGGGTTCTTTCCTTGTTACATAAAAAAAAAAAAAAAAAAAGGTGGCCATCTACATGCCCAGAAAAGAGACCTCATCAGAAATCAACTTTGCTGGCACTTTGGTCATGAACTTCTAGCCCCAGAACTGTGAGAAAATGAACATCTGTGATTAAGCTACACACCTGTAGTATTTGGTTACAGTGGTCCCAGCCCACTAATACTCACCCACTGGCGAATGTGTATTTGATTTTATAAGAAACTGCCAGGGATGAGGACATCAGTAGTAGAGTACTTGCCTAGCATGCAGGAGTCCCTAGGATAGATAAACAGCACTACAATAATGAAAAACCTTCCAGTCTCTTCCCCAAATGGCTGTACTCTCGTATTCACACCAGTGATCTGTGAAAATAAGTTCCACAACCTTACTAACATATGGCCACATGTCAGTATTTTTTCTAGGCAGTTTTTGTGATTTTTATGTTGTGTGATTTAAAAAATTGACATGTCCTTACCAAATTTAATTGCCAAAGAATTGGGTGCCGGGGAGAGTTAAAGGAAGTTAATCAGTAAACATCTGCTAAGGCCAAACCAGCAAAAAGACTGTTTACATGGAAACCTTGGTTTAAATCCCATCACACCCAACCACCAGAGCCACCGTACTCTGTTCATATATAAGATCTTTGGACTGTTAACCTCAACCAGTCCAGAGGCACCAACTGCTTTTTCTTTCTTTTTAATTTTTTTAGTTATACTTGGACACAATATCTTTATTTTGTTTATTTATTTTTATGTGGTGTTGAGGATAGAACCCAGGGCCTCACATGCATGAGGCAAGTGCTCTGCCACTGAGCCACAATCCCAGCACCTCTTTCCTTCCTTCTTTACTTTCTTTCTTTCTCTCTTGCTCTTTCTTTCTCCCCTCCTTTCTTTTTCTTTATTTCTTTTGATTGAACTATTGTTAAGACACATCCCCAGTCCTTTTAAATCATTTTATTTATTTTTTTTGGGGGGGTACCAGGGATTTGAACTCAGGGGTACTCGACCATTGAGCCACATCCCCAGCCCTATTTTGTATTTTATTTAGAGACACAGTCTCACCAAGTTGCTTAGCACCTCACTTTGGCTGAGGCTGGCTTTGAACTCGTGATCCTCCTGCCTCAGTCTCCAGAGCTGCTGGGATTACAGGGGTATACTACTGTGCCCAGCTACCAATTGCTTCTTATAGACCAAGCTTCTGTCTTAAAGCATTCCCTACATTGTGCAATCCCATTCCTTTTATCCGTAGCCAATGTAGGTTTGTTGTGAACAATTTATGCCTTCCTTTGCCAAATTTTTATTATAAACTGGGCATGGGGATGCACACTTGTAATCCTAGCCACTTGGGAGGCAGAGACAGAAGGATCTAAAATTTGAGGTCAGCCTCTGCAACTTAGGGAAATCCTGTCTGGAAAAAATAAGAAATAAAAATAAATAAATAAAAGGACTGGGATACAGCTCAGTGAGAAAGCATGCTTGGGTTAAAACCTCAGTTCAAAAGAAAACACACACACACACACACACACACATTAGGATAAGAGGAAAATCAACTATATACCTTGATTTCAGATTTACTTAATCTTGAACTTTGTTGGGGATGCTATTCCAGCTTTGTGTTCATATTCGACTGATTACAGGTAGAGGATGAATTTCTAATAATGTTGAAGTCTTAACATTATTAACACATTAGATAGAAAAAGGGCTTTAAACTTTTTTCTCCTTCTCTTGTTATTCTAAAAATGAAACTTTCCAATATTCAGTCATCCCAGTTTATTCTAAAAGTTTTCACAGGAGAATAATCACCCAAGTAGGTGTGTTTGGAGGTCCTGATTTTCCTTAATATGGTTTCCTGGGCAGACAAAAGATTCCTCATAGTTTCTATATCTGTGGTTGATAGTTTTGGATCCAAATAAAACCAAAAAATGGTGAGGCATATTCAATTTAATTCTACATTTGGAAATTCTACATTGTAATCCCAGCTGCTCAAGGAGGCTGAAGCAGGAGTTTCGCGAGTTCAAAGCCAGCCTCAGCAAAACAAGGCGATAAGCAATTCAGTGAGACCCTGTCTCTAAATAAAATACAAAATAGGACTGAGGATTTGGCTCAGAGGTTGAGTGCTCCTGAGTTCAATCCCTAGTACCCACCTTCAAAAAAGAGTTATTGGAGTTAAACATATCTTTTCACATTCTGTTTCTACTACTTTGTAAATTAAAATTGCTCAATTTAAAAAAAAACAAAAACAAATTTTTGTTATAAAAAAAATGCTTAGTTCTGTTCTAGTGGATATTCTTCCAGCTGCAATCTAGCCTTGCTGCTGGTAGTTTTCAGAAGCTTGTCTCAGGGGCTGGAGATGTGGCTCAAGCGGTAATGCGCTCGCCTGGCATGCGCGGGGCGCTGGGTTTGATCCTCAGCACCACATAAAATAAAATAAAGATGTTGTGTTCACCGAAAACTGAAAAATAAATATTAAAAAATATTCTCTCTCTCAAAAAAAAAAAAAAGCTTGTCTCAGAACCTAGTACTTTTTCTGAGAAAACCATCTTATTTCTGAGATCCCTCAGACGCAAGAGTTTTGGTTTAAAGTTGTTTTACCTAAGGAGTCAGTGAAAGCTGGAAGCATTTTGAATGTGTCCTACTGAGGTCCTATCCATCTTGGGACTGTCCCAACTCCATGTCTTGGACTCATTCTATTCCTAGGGCAGTGTTTCCCGAGCCAAGTCAGCTGGTGGATCTGGCAAATAATAGTCTTCATCGGTGGCAAATCCATTTCTAGAAGTGGAGGAAGATGTTAGATGTGGTCCACAAAGCTGGCCCTTTTCTTCATTCATTTAAAGTTTTGCTGTCATTGTTGAAATCCTGAAGACTTTTGAACATTCAAAGACGGGGCCCACATTTTTTGGCCCCGTAGATTATATAACCAGTCCTGCACGTGGTGAGGCCAGAAACCAGCCAAGGACTCTTACCCCGTTCACCTGGCAAAGTACCCTTCATTGGTTCTTGTTGACTGTGCCTCGGAACAGATCCCTGCCCGATCCAAGATGTTCTCTCCTGGATCCTGGAGCTGCTGCTGCCTGCCTCTTGCTTTCACTTGGGTTCAGTAAAAATTAATTCGGAGGCTTCACCAGAGGACTGTTGGCCTTACAAGCTCAATTCCCAAATGAGGATTTGCCCTAGTGAGGGTCTCTGAATTGGAGGTAAATGGAGGTTCCTCTTGTATTTTATCACCCCCACAATGTACTTTGGCATTTATATGGCAGATAGAAACTGACAACATCATCTGACATCTGATCTTCCTAATTGTCACACTATTAAGCCCAGTTGGCAAGAAGCTTTTAAAAATTTTTTTAGTTTTTTATTTTTGGGGGGTATATCGGGGATTGAACTCAGAGGCACTGGACCACTAAGTCACATCCCTAGCCCTATTTTGAATTTTATTTAGAGGCAGAGTCTCACTGAGTTGCTTAGAGCCTTGCTTTTGCTGAGGCTGAACTTGTGATCCTCTTGCCTCAGTGTCCTGAGCTGCTGGGATTATAGGTACACTTTTTTTTTTTTTTAAGTGATTTATAGCCAGGCCCTCCTATAATCTCAACTACTTGGGAGCTGAGGCAGGAGGATTGCAAGTTTGAGGTCAGCCTCCGTAACTTAAAACCTTGTCTCAAAATAAAAAGAGCTGGAGTGCAGCTCATTGGTATAATGTTTGCCTAGCATGCCAAGGACCCAATCCTTAATCCCCAGTCCTGAATAAAAAAAAAAAAAAAAAAAAAAGGAGGAGGAGGAGGAGGAGAATTATAGGTGAGTTTAGCCACATTCTTGCAGACCATTGAATGCCCAGGTCCAGGTGGGAGGAATGGTGTTAAGTGGAGGCACAGGCAGAAGGGAGCTTGAGATTGGCTTTGGAAGCCGAAGATCCTGGGTATGTATCCTGAGCTGGCTGCTTACCAGGTTCATGACCTCAAACCTGGAGCCACGAAACTGACCCCTCTGGATTCTGGATTTCAATTCTAAAGAGGGATTAGTAACACTTTCTCATAGAACTGGGTGATTGTGAGGAGTAACCAGGAGGGTTTGTGTAAGAACCCTAGGGTGGCATGCACCGGCCTCTGTAAGTGAATGGGAGTTGATGTCACCTGACTGCGGTGGGCATGCACAGGGGAGTCAGGAAACAATCATTGTAAAACTCCTGCTTCTCTGAAAAGTCACTTCACAGCCTGCTTGATCTCCTTCTAGCCTTCTAGGAGCTGGGTCAGGATTACCAGTTCCCTGTTAAGAGTGAGGAACAGGAAAACTATGTGATCAGAAAATAAAACAAGGGTAGAATAGAGATCACAGGAATTCCTAATGCCAGATCTATAGCACACTAGACTCAAAAAATGTTTGTGGGCTGGACATAGTGGCCCATTCCTGGAATCCTAGAGACCCAGGAGGCTGAGACAAGAGGATGGCAAGACCAGCCTCAGCAATTTAACAAAACCCTAAGCAACTTAGTGAGGATTGGTCTCAAAATAAAAATTGAGGGGGGAAAAAAAGGCTGGGGATATTTCTTAGTGGTAAAGGGCCCCTGAGTTCAATTCTCAGTACAGGGCAGTGGTTTCTCAGGGCCAGAGGTGTAGCTCAGTGGTAGAGAGCCTGCCTAGCCTGCAGGAAGCCCAACAACACACACACACACACACACACACACACGTGTTTGCATCAGAGATCATTCAAAATCTTTACCCATGTGTCTCAAATCCAAAGCATAATTGTAAAAGGACTTAGAGATTGGTTTTGCTAAAAGCACTGACCCTTCACTTGGGCCTGCAGATGTCCACCGGGTAGCTCAAAGCAGGATAAAGCTTGTGTCTCTGCCTTCATTTTGCATCTGTTTCCTTTCCTACCTTAAGCCTTGAGTAAAGCTGGTAATCCTCTCCTTTCAAGGCTAAAGGCACCAGGATAAGAGTAAGATATTCTGAGATTCACAGGGACATCATAATCAACAGATTGTCAACTGACAGCTCTTATAACATCCTGTTCCAGATCACTGGAGCAGCACCTAAAAGTCTCCAGCCATTGCCCTAAACCTGAGGAACTAACACCAACTTGCCTTTCTAACTTGTCCTTCCTCTGAGTCATTCTCTCCTACAGTCACCTGGTGGATAAACAGCTTGTGACAAGAGTCAAAATTACCTACACCCCAACCAGGCAGAAGCAAGTTTCTTATTGTGGACAAGACCCCACCTGACCCATCCTGAGATAATGGTCCACCAGACCACTGCTTGACTGTGCATACTGGGCTGCCCCCCCCCGGCCCCCACAGTTTTGTTTCTTCCCCTATTTAAACCTGAAGCTCATATCGGTACCCCTGAAGACGGGGCCGATATTACTAGTCCCCTTGTCTCTCCAGTATGGCTATGCTGAATATTATATTCCTTTCCTATTTCACCATTACTTTTGCCATTTGATTTTCTTTTGGGGTGAGGGCTGGGACTTACCTGAAGTCCGGTTCCCTAGCCTCGGACTCTGGCAACACATCGACAACTTCCTAGCGGATAATACCTGTCACTGTGTATGAAGATGGCCTGATGGGGTCTCTAAAAGAAATAAGATTAAGCCTGCCATGGTGAGTCATCCTGTAATCCTAGCTACTAGGGGGACTGAGGCAGAAGGTAAGTTCAAGACCAGCCTGAGCAATTTTGTGTTTGTTTTTTTTTGTGTGTGTGTGTGTGAGAGAGAGAGATCCAACTCAGGGCCTAGTGCACTAGGCAACACTCTACCCTTGGGTTACAATCTCAGCACCAGCCTGAGGTAGAGCCCTTGCCTAGCATGCACTAGGCTCTGGGTTTGATCCTCAAAACACAAAAAAGAAAAAAAAATTAGATAAGACTAAAAAAAAAATTAGAAAATAAAATTAGCATAGGGATAAAGAGGATGGAAGCTTATGACTTGGGCTTGAATCTCAACTCTTCTTTTTCCTGGCTCTTGGTAACTACCTCAGATCACTTAATCTCTGTGCCTCAGTGTCTCAATCTGTAAATAAGGATTAAATAATATAAACTGTCAGGTGTGGTGGTGCACACCTATAATCCCAGTGACTCGGAAGGCTGAGGCAAGAGGATGGAAAATTCCAGGTCAGCCTGGACAATTTAGTGAGACCCTGTCTTAAAATTTAAAATGAAAAGGGATGGAGCTGGATGCTGTGGTGCAGGTGTGTGATCCCAGAGGCTTGGGAGGCTGAGTCGGGAGGATCTCCAGTTCCATGTCAGCCTCAGCAACCTAGTGAGACCTTGTCTCAAAATGAAAAAATAAAAAGAACAGGGGATATTGCTCAATTGTTAAGTGCACCTGGGTTTGATTTCTAATAAGACAAGACAAAACAAAACAAAATTGAAAACACCCCAGATTCCCCAACTTACCTGTCAGGGTTGTGAACAAGTTAATTAATGTGAACTGTACTTGGCACACAGTACCACCCATTGCCTATTCTTCTTTTAATTACCTATATGTTTGGGTCCACTGTCTTGGACTCCGCATTCTTCCACACTGGGCGGAGTTGGCTTTTTGGGTAGGGGCTGGCTTGCAAGTGGGGGTCTGTGACTCGCAGACCTGGATGTGAAGGAGGGAGGCCACGGCTTGTTGCATGGTAACAGGGCCTTGGTTGCGTGTGAAGGCAGGCTGTGTTTACAGGTAACTAGGTGGTGGTGGTGGTGGGGGGGATCTACAAAGAAGCTAAACAAAAGGGAATTCCTCCGGTGGAATGAATGGGGCACACCGCCAGGAATCAGCCGGGTTCTCTGGAAAGGCCACCCTCCAAGCCCTGCCCACTCCGCAGGGTGCTCCCTGTGCACCGGGGGCGTCTCCTTGTAGCCATAGAAACCGAACCAGCTCCCTCTGCAGCAGAGGTCCGAGGGTTATTTAATTCTGGCTCCTGACGCCCTGCGCACGTACCTGCCTCCTCTCCGAGGGTTCAGGGGCACTGACCCACAGCGTCCCACTGAGATGGGGTGCCACTCCAGCAAGGGCACCGAGGTGGCGCCTGAGCCCCAGAAGTCTGGAGAACAGTCCAAGGGAGAAGAACCGAGCGTGGAGCCTGGCGCCGAGGCAGAGGATGCCAAGGTCACCCCCCTGGAGGATGGACACCCCGAGCCCCAGAGCTGAGCTGCTTTACTCCAAAGTCGGACCTGGCCTCGATTCTGGAGCCGCTTTGGCCTCTGAAACAGGAGACAACCCAACATTCTGAGAAGCTGCGCGCAGAGGGAGGAGAGTGAAAAGTCCCCCTTGCTTGGGATCCAGGCTTCAGAACTGGGCTTTTCCTGCTGGGGTGGAGCGGGGTGTGGAGGGAGTGGGACGATCACAGGAACCTACTCCCCAGCCTCCCGCAGAGGACAAAAGAAGTCTTCGGCTTCTGAAAACGAACAGGCCTGGCTGTAGACTCCTGTGGTCCAGTGACACTCTGCCCTTGGGCTGTGACAGTCCAGTCCCCCCCACCCCCGTCCCCCAACCTGGTGCACTCTCCGGAACTCTGGAGACTCTGTGGTCATAACATTGATTGCGGTGTGTGGGTCTCAATTTGGGCTCTTTGTCTCCTTTTTTTCAATGGCTGGCTACACAGCCGACATCCCTGACAGGAAGGGTTTTTTCTTTCTTTTCTTTTCTTTCTTTTTTTTTTTTTTTGCATTTGGCTCACTGCACACTGTTTGCATGAATAATTTAATATTTAACTTGCAGTATTGTTAATGAATTGTGGGAATGATCAGGATCAGATGGGGATCCCTTAAATGGAAGGCATGAAGCTTTGGTCATTCAGTAAGTAGCCCTTTGAGTGCCGGTGGGAAGGAAGAAGGAGGAGGGATTCAGGTTCCTAGTTATTAATCCCCTGAAAAAGGTCGGTCTGCTAATATTCACATGTCTCCTACCAAATGTCTGTCAAGTTGAACCTTCTAGCATCTGAGCTATCTGCATCCAGCCTTCAAAAATATTTCACTGTTTACTAACATGTCTGTCAACCTCTCTTTTTTCTCTCCTTGCATGTGTTTTGGTTTTAATGCAAATGCTAAAGCATTTTCATTTGAAATCAAATAGACATGTTTGCAAATAAATGACGACACAACACATTTGAAGGACAGGATGGGGGGAGGTGAGATTGAAGGATTGGCAGGGAGGGTGGGTGCAGTTCTGTGGAAGTGGAGTGAGAGCAGGAGGGAGCCTTCCTCTTGCCAGGCATCACGCTGAGAACCCGCCAGGGGTAGTTTGATTCACCCAGAAACACCAACCCATTTTACAGGTGAGGAGAGTAAGTGACTTCCTTGAGTATGGCCAGTCATGATTAGCAGAGACCAGATTTGAACCCCAGAAGTATGGCTTCTGAACCCATGCAGAGTCTTGCTTAAAGAAGAGGTTTTTGCTGGGTGAGGTGGTATCTGTAACTCCAGCTACTCCAGACCCCGAAGTAGGAGGATCACAAGTTTGAGGTTTGAGGTTAGACTCAGCAATTTAGGTCTACCCCATCTCAAAATAGAAAAAAAGAACTGGGATGTAGCTTAGTGGTACTGAAGTAGAGGGGGGGTCTTTCTGGTGAATAAACTGAAATTCAAGTGTTTTTTTTTTTTTTTTGCTGACAATCTGTGCTGTAAAGCAGGAACTGTTTCTCTTTATTCATTTGGGACTTATCTGCCTGAGGAGCAAGAGGCCTCTGGTTGGCTTGGAGTCACCCTACTGCAGGTTGGCTGAGGCATTCAGGGTCTTTTGTTTTTACTCTGATGAGAGGGAGGAAGAGGAAGAGGGAGGAAGACGAGAAAGAGGAAAGGAGATAGAGGAGGGAGGAAAAGGGTAGGAAGAACGGAGGGAGAGAGAGATCCGACATGGTGGAACAAGCCTGTAATCGCAGTGATTACAGGGAGGCTGAGGCAGGAGGATCACAGGTTGGAGGCCAGCCTCAGCAACTTAGTGAGATGCTGTCTCAAAATAAATAGTAAAATGGCTGGGATGTGGGTCAGTGGTAAAGCACCCCTGGGTTCAATCCCTAGTAATCCTCCAGGACAAAAAGGAGGAGGTTGAAAGTAGGAGAGGGAAGGTGTGCAATGGAAGAGAAAGCCTATAAGGTACTAGAAGGGATCCTTCTTCTCTGCCACAAGAACTTGGCAAACCAAAGAGGAATTTTTTTTTGTGTGTATGTGGTACTGGGGACTTGAACCCAGGGCCTTATGCATGCTAGGTAAGCACTCTACCAACTGAGCTATATTCCCAGCCCTGAAGGGGACTTATTTTGAGACCACAAGGTGATGGTGGTAAAGAAGAAGGAAAAAAGAGGAAGAAGGGAAAGACGTGAAACCATTCGGCCTAAACCTTAACTACAAAAGCTTCCTTCTGCTTCAGCAGAGCCTGAACAGGAGCAGGAGGCCTCATCCGCTGGCCCCAAGCCCTGCTCTGTCCCTGGGGGTGCTGAGCTTTCTATGGGCCAGGAAACAGGCTTGGGCTTGTGGCTGGGGATCAGGAAGTTCAAGGTCTCCTCCTACAGCCTCCTGGGCTCAGGCCAAGTTTTGGGAGCTGCTTTCACTTTTTTGGGGGACAACTTCTGTTTTCCTTTTTCCTTCCTCCTAATGGAAATTCGCCCTGTTTAATAGGACAGTGCTGGGGAGGACAGGGCCCACACTCAGGACTGGTGGGAGAGTGAGGCTTGGAGGCCTCCCAGGACCCCCCTCAGAAGCCGAACTCGCTCAGCTTCTTACCTAATCAAAGGAAGGAGGCTCTAGGCCAAAAGTTCAGAAACCTGGGTGGTTTGTCTTGCTTCCTTTTGGGATGGAGCAAGATGATCATTCGGTTAAGTTCAAGGTCTCTGAGGGCTCTAAAGAACAAGATCCCTCACCCACCTCCAGCTGGGTGGCAGGCATGCTGTACTTTGCCAGGGAGTTAATCTCTAACAGGAAAAAGCACTTGCTGTTTCTGTTTAAGGACATTCTCCTTGTTCCACTGGGCCCTGGTATCACTCATCTCTCTCTTTCCGAGGCCCAGGAATATCTCAAGTGCCAGGTGAAAGTGGTCAGGATTATGTCCACTTTAATATGGCTTTAAGGCCTGGGAGTCTGCCCAGATGGCTGTCGCTTGAAAGTCCTGGCTCTAGTACACTTCCAAGACTGCTGGAAGAGAAGATTTGTTGTTAGCTAACTTATCTCTCCACATGTCTTTCTGTCTATGTCTCCACCTTTACCTGCCTCCACCCACGTATCCATTTATTTATACATTCACATTCAGTTTTTACCCTGAAGTTTTCAGTGATATGAGGCAACAAATTTTCTCTTTTATTTATTTATATATTTTTTGGAACCAGGGATTGAACCCAGGCTCACTTAACCATTGAGCCACGTCCCAACCCCCTTTTTTTTTTTTTTAATTTTGAGACAGGGTCTTGCTAAGTCAAAGTCATTAGGGCCTCATTAATTTGCTGAGGCTGGCCTCAAATTTGTGACCCTCCTGCCTTAGCCTCCCAAATTGCTGGGATCAGAGGTGTGCGCCACCACACCCAGCTTAAAATTTTCCCTTTTAAATCAGTTCAGTCATTCAATAAGTATTGAGGTCCTACTCTTCCATCACTCACACTTATTCATTTATTTATTAGTAAAGCAATTACTAGGTGATTACTTTATGCCAAACTTCTTTTTTTTTGCTATTAATGGATCTTTAATAAAAGATATGGGGAAAGGTTTTAATAGAAAAGAAACATTATCCCAAAATATATTGTTGAAATTTGGCCTGAATTGCCACTGAAGGACATTTGGGTGGTTCAGGCATGAGCTTCCATCTTTTCTTAAAAAAATTAATTAAAAAATTATTCTTATTATTTATTTATATATGACAGCAAAATGCATTACAATTCTTATTACATATATAGAGCACAATTTTTCATATCTCTGGCTGTATACACAGTATATTCACATCAATTTGTGTCCTCCTACATGTACTTTGGATAGTAATGATCATCACATTCCACCATCATTAATAACCCCATGCCCCCTCCCTTCCCCTCCAACCCCTCTGCCCTATCTAGAGTCCGTCTATTCCTCCCATGCTCCCACTCCCTACCCCACTATGTATCAGCCTCCTTATATCAAAGAAAACATTCAACATTTGTTTTTTTGGGATTGGCCAACTTCACTTAGCTTTATCTTCTCTAACTCCATCCACTTACCTGCAAATGCCATGATTTTATTCTCTTTTATTGCTGAGTAATATTCCATTGTGTATATATGCCACCTTTTTTTTTTATCCATTCATCTACTGAAGGGCATCTTATGCCAAACTTCTTAGTGTTAATAAAATGTGAAATTACAGAAATAGGGTGGTTCAGAGAGCTCTTAATTATCTAGGGGATATCCACATTCGGCCTTCCAGACTAAGTAGGAATTAGCCAGGAAGAGAGGATGGGTATTTCATTTTTATTTTTTGTGATGCGGGGATATAACTCAGTGGTAGAATTCCTACCTAGCATGCTTGAGGCCTTGGGTTTGACCACTGAGCACCCCCTGCCCCATGGGTTTTTCAGAAGGGGAGTGTATGACCCAAGGTTGGATTCAGGAAGCTGCATGGAGCCTGAGACAGGAAGATCACCTGAACCCAGACGTCAGCCTGGGCAACGTAGGAAGATCCCATCGCTAAAAAACAAAAACATGGCTGGGTGTAGTGGCACATGCCTGTCATCCCAGCGGCTCCGGAGGAGGCTGAGACAGGAAGATTACAAGTTCGAGGCCAGCCTCAGCAACTTAGACCCTGTCTCAAAATAAAAATAAAAAGGACTGGGATGTGTCTCAGTGGTAAAGCACCCCTGGATTAAATCCTCAATACCAGAAAACAAAGAAGGAAACATTAAAAAAAAAAAAAGAAAAAGATGGGGAATTCACTGAGGGACTTAGGCAGAGGAATGACACCTGAACATTAATTGCTTTTGACTGCTTTGTAGTCTGTCTTCTGGTCATGTTAAGTAGTAGCTAGCAATAAGCAGTGCAATGCAGGCGAGGTCACAAGTGTTCTTTAAATCCCTTTAGGGTCTTCTTTAAACTACTTCCAAAGTAGTCGAGAAAGCAAAAGGTGGTAAGTTAATTTGTAGAAAAAAAAACAGAAAAGCAAGGGAACTAGTTGGAAATCTCGTCAAGAAGAAAGGATTCATGGGACTCACTCTTGACAGCGTTCACTGAGGTCCATGTGAAGTTGGGAATTAGGGCTGTAAGCGTCTCCAGTTGTCTGGGACGGAGGATTCCTTTAGTAGCGCAGGTACACTAAAGTCACTTCTGACCAGTTACGGACCCCAGTGCCCATATTAACATGGGATTGACTTGTAGATGCAGCCCCGCTAAATAGGATGGCCACCATGATGGTTTCAGAGAGGATCAAGGTCAACAACTCCACTACTCAATGTGAAGGAGGAGTTGAACACCTGGTTGGTGGAGAGTACAGAAGGTGGTCCCCAGTTCTCCTGGTAAACACCAAACAGTAATAAATTTGGAGACAGCGTTGTCTCCTTTGTGTTCTCTGTTCAGAGAGGGCCCACTCTCTCTCGAGAGTGTTCTCTGCTTGAACTTCACTTTGCTTTTACTTTACTGTCACTTGTACTCTTCTGTGACGTTTGGTGTCTGACTTTAAATTTTCTTTCATTGGAATGCAAGAGCTGAGGTTTGGAGTTTCAGCTCCTGCTTTCCTGTGACAGTAAAATCTCCTGTCTTTTTCCCTGGGGAAAACTTTTCTGACCCACGTGATTGGTGGGGCCCGATCCCATCCTCCTCGGATTCCGGGTTGAGAGTTGCCTAGAACTGGTCAGAGTGATTGATTCAAAGTATGGCACATGATCTAAATGAGTCCAATAAGAGTCTTCTTTGAACATTTTATTGAACATATTAGGAAATAAGTATTCACCTTCATTTTGAGATTAATAAAATAGACCAGTTTGAACCTGGAATCTCTTGGAGGCAATTTTCCTGCCACTAGGGAGGGACTTCTTTTTTCTTTTTTCTTTATTTTTTTAGTATTAGGGATTGAACCAAGGGACGCTTAATGACTCAGCCACATCCCTAACCCTTTTTATATTTTATTTAGAGACAGGGTCTCACTAAGTCGCTTAGGGTCTTGCTAAATTGCTGAGGTTAGCTTTGAACTTGCGATCCTCCTGCCTCAGCCTCCTGAGCTGCTGGGATTACAGGTGTATGCCACTGTGTCTGGCTACAATAGACTTTAAATCATGGGACTTTCTGGCCTCCATTATCAGGTAACCCAATTCCCACAATAAACCCCTTAGAATATATCTCTAGATATCCTATTGGTTCTATTCTCTGGAAGGCCCTGGCAAACACAGGAGCTTACGTAACATCATGACTTTCAGCTCTTAAATCTTAGGGAATTTATTTTGGGGTTGTGGATGCCCTCTTAGACCCCTTGAGTTGGTATTAGGTTTTTGTTTGTTTGTTTTGGATTGGGGATCAAACCCAGGCCCTTGAGAATCTAAGCCCAGCTGTCTAGCACCGAGTTACACTCCTATTCCCTGTGTAAAGGATTTTTTTTTTTTTAATTTTAAGGTGAGAACATTTGAGGAACAGATGACGAGGAAAGAAATCCTCTCTGTTCTTCCCTTATCTGACTAAATCACAGCCTCTCAAAAAATACATGTACTGCTGGGGCGTAGTGGCACATGCCTATAATTCTAGCAGTTTGGGAGGCTGACTCGGGAGGATTGCAAGTTCAAAGCTAGCCTCTGCAATATAGGGAGTCCCTAAACAACTCAGCAAGACCCTGTCTCTCTATAAAATATAAAAGAAAGAGCTGGGGATGTGGCTCAGTGATTGAATACCTGTGGGTTCAATTCCTGGTACCAAAACCAAACCAAACCAAACCAAATAATCAACAAAACACGTACTATTAGCCCTCACCAAGTAGAGATTCCTGGGAATGCAACAGCTGAGAAGACCAATTGCCCCTTCCCATCTGCATCAGAATGCTCAATAGAAGGCTGAGAATGTATTGCACTGATAGAATGTTTGTTGTGGGATGCTCGGGGTCCTGAGTTCAACTCACCTCCCACACTGCAAACAAAACCAAAACCAAAATTCAAACAAAACAAAACCAAATCCAAAATTCAAAATGAAACAAAAGCAAACAATAAAAATCCCTCAAAGGTAAAAGGAAAGCGAGGAACTGGGAGATGGGCAAGTGAGAAATGAAAGACGGAGACCAGGCAGAGATACACACGAGAGTTTATTTGTCAGAGCTGGCAGATGAAGGCACATCTCTCCATAGAGGAGAGAGGCAATGGGGGCTTGGGGTTTGGGAATTTAATGGGGGCAGGTTCAGGGATTAGAGCCGGGGTCCTAATGCAGGTGGGTAAGGGTGGGGTTGGTACGAGGGATTGGTGATATGCCTTTGGGTGGGAAAGAACGCAGGTGTGAAGAGTTGGATTGGTAAGAGGGAGTGGTGAGCCTTTCCCAGAAAGGCCCTTGGGCAGGAAAGCGAAAGTTTTTTTTTTTTTTTTTTTTTTTTAAATGGCAGCTGTCACTTAAGATGACCATCCAGTTGCTAAGCAAAGACCTTACAAAAGGAAGGTCCATATTTTCCCATTGAAGCCCTAAACCACCCCTTTTCATTGAGTTGATAATGTAAACCTTTACTTTGGGCCACTCCATGAGTTTCCCATTATTGGGGGTTCCTGGATGCAAGTGTGAAGAAAAGACTGAGCCAGGGCTGGAGTGCAGGTCAGTGGTACTGCCCTTGCCTAATGGACACAAAGGTCCCCCAGCACTGCAAAGCATCAGTTTCCGGCGCTGCAAAACAAAAACAAAATAAAAGCAAAACAACCCCCATTTTGGTCAGCTTTTTCACCACTGTGACTGTAAGACCTGACAAAAAACATATTAGAGGAGGAAAAGTTTATTTGACTCACAGTTTCAGAGGCCTCAGTCCAGTCAGCCAACTCCATTGCTTTGGCCTGAAATGAGGCAGCATATCATGTGAGGGAGGAAAGTAGCTCAGGACATGGTCACCAGGAAGCAAAGAGAGAGTTCTGCTCATAAAGTGCAAAATGTATTCCCCAAACGCATACCCTCAGGACCCATCTCTTCTAGCCACACCCTACCTGCCTATGGTAACCTCTGGTTAATCCCTATCAGTGAATTAATGCACTGATTAGGTTAAGGCTCTCATAACCTGATCATCTCACCTGTGAACTTTCTTGCATTGTCTCACACATGAGCTTTTGGGGGACCTCATTAATTGTCTTTTTTCTTTTTTTTTGTGGTGCTGGGGATTGAACCCAGGGCCTGGTGCCTGAGAGGCCAGCAGTCTACAAACTGAGCTACATCCCCTGCCCTTCATTAATTGTCTTTTCTCAGATTTGCAGTCTCCAATCTCAGTACCAAAGTTTTTTTTTTTTTTTTTTCTAACCAGGCCTAAATTCAGCTGCTTGTTGCTCAAAAGCCAATACTTGGGAGATGAGAGTTGGTGAAAAAGAAATGAGTTTTTTTCCCAGGGCCAGCACCCTGAGAAGATGGGGGGAGACATCATCCCCATAAAAAGGCCATCTTAGGGAACTCAGGTACATGAAAGAACTTTTAGTGGAAGGAAGAAGAAGTGGGGTGACAATGGGCAGGAAGACCATATACCGACCAGAGCATTTGTCATCCTGAGTAGGAGTCCACTTTTTTTTTCCCTTCTGGTCAGACAGTGTAATTGACCTTGACCTCGTATAGCTATTTCTTGTAATTCTTTAGATGAAACACAGTAATTTGCACACTTTGTGTTAGTTATGTTCAAGACTAAAGAATTAGGAGGGGCTTTACACATGCTGACATTATCTGAAGGTCAGCAGATGTTCTGGGTTTTGTGAATTGGAAGAGATATTATTTAACAATTAATATCTTACTCATTTAGGTGCAGTAGAATTCTTTAGAATTTAGAATGCCAGTAAAAAGGGAAAGGAAGTCAAAGGACAACTCACAAAAGGGTGACTACTGTTACAATTCCCCACTGTTAATCCTTCATTCCCTCTCTCTTCCTTCTTTTCCTCTTCCCTCCCTCCCTCCCTCCCTCCCTCACTCTCTTCCTTCTTTCCTTCTGGTTCTGTGGATTGAACCCAGGGCCTTGCACATGCCAGGTAAGTACTGAGTCACATCCTTAACCCTTTTTAAATTTTATTTCGACATAGGGTCTCACTAAGTTGTCCAGGCTGGCCTTGAACTCGCTATACTCCCGAGTCAGTCTTCCAAGTAGCCAGTATTACAGGTGGGCACCATCACATCTGGCTCTCCATTCCATTTATTTATTTATTTCTCTCTCTCTTTTTTTAATCGGTGAATGATAGCTGTACATAATAATGGGATTTGTTGTTACATACTCATACATGCACAAAATATAACAATAGAATTTGGCCAGTATCACTCCCCAGCATTTCATCCCTCCCTCCTGGCCTTCCACTTTTTAGTCCCTTTCCTCCACTGACCCCTCTTTGATTTTTAGGAGATCTACTCTCACCTTTGTTTTCCTTTCTAGCTTTTGCATATGAGAAAAAACATAGGACCCTTAACCCAAGTTTGATTTATTTTGCTTAAAATAATGGATTCTAGTTCCAACCATTTTCCTACAAAGGCTATACTTTCATTTTTCTTTATGGCTGAATAAAACTCCATTGTGTATATATACCACAGTTTATTTATCACTCATCCATTGATGGACACCTAAGCTGGTTCAATATTTTGACTATTGTGAATTGTGCTGCTATTAACATGGGTATGCATGTATACTATAGTAAGATGAGTTTAATTCTTCAGGGTAAATACCAAGAAGTGGTATAGTTGGGTCATATGGAGTGTCCACGCCTAGTCTTTTGAGGAGCCTCCAGACTGATTTCCATAGTGGTTTTACTAATTTATATCCCACCAACAGGGTAAAGGTGTTCCTTTTTCTCCACATCCTAACATTTATTATTATTTATATCTTGATGAATGCCATTCTGACTGGTGTGAGATGAAATCTCAGTGTAGTTTTGATTATTCATTTCATTTCTATGGCAAGTGGGGCATCGACTCCATTATGGCTACTTCCTGCTGAATGGAGGCAAACAGTCGGATTTTTTAAATGAAAGACTTCACAGGGTAAAATGTGCAATTTTTTGTTTGTTTCTTTTTGTTTTTGGGGGTGGGGTAGTCAAAGGCATTCGTTTGGCTGCTATTTTTTTTTTTTCCTGTTGTAAGGGCTTCCCATTCCTGTTTATTGTAGTTGCTACTTTTTTGGCTGCTAATTTAAAAGTAATTTAACTAGTTCTTGTACACTTAATTCAATACTTTCAAATCCTAAATAGGCTATAATGATGATGATGATGATTGAACCCATGGTATTATGCATGCGAGGCAAACCCTGTTCCACTGAACTATATTCCCAGTAGTTTTTATTTTATTTTGAGACATGGTCTTGCTAAATTGCCTAGGTTGTCCTTGCAATCCTCCTTCCTCAGCTTGCCAAATAGCTGGGATTCCAGGTATACACCACCACACCTGGCCCCATTATTGTTAGTAGTAGTGTTATCTCTAATTTTAAGATGCTTTTAAGGATGGATCTGATCTCAGATGGCATTCAAGAAAGTCAATTAGAAAACTAGTCTCTGAATCCTTGGAGAATGAGGGTGGAAGGGGAATTTTCTGCCCAAGAAAGTCATCGGAACCCAGGGGCAGTTCCAGCCTGCATCTTTCCCCCACCCCGCATGCCTTCCTTGAGGGGAGGGCCTGCCTGCAGAGAAAGAGCATGTATCAAGTGCAAAGAAAAACTCTTATTTGAGGAGAAAGTGGAGAGAAGAATCACAAAGGAGCCAGAGAAGGACTAAGCCAGATTGATAGGAGATGGTGACCAATGGTTTCCAATAATGAATATTTGCCAAGTGCTGGTCATTGTGCTCAGAGATGCTTTGTAGATGTCATCTAACTTGCTTCTCACAAAAGCAAGTAAAATTCACAGTGTGGGTGAGAAAACACATTTCTTCATTTTTATTTTTTTGGTAGTAGGGATTGAATCCAGGACTGCTTTATCACTGAGCTACACCCCAAGTCCTTTTTATTTATTATTTTGAGACAGGTTCTCACTAAGTGGCTGAGACTGGCCTCAAATTTATGATCCTCCTGCCTCAATCTCCCTAGCAGCTGCAATTACAGGTGCATGTCCCTGCTCTTGGTAAAACAACACAATTAAGAAGGTTGCATGAATTGCCCAAGTTAACAAAGTTAGTTAATGATAGCACAATCATTTTTTTTGGTACTGGGAATTGAACCTAGGGGCTCTTAACCTCTGAGCCACATCCACAGTCTCTTTTTAATTTTGAGAGAGCATCTCACTAACTTGTGATCCTCCTGCCTCAGCCTCCTGAGTTGCTGGGATTATAGGTGTGTGCCACCACACCTGGCCAGAACAAGAATTTGAATTTTAGAAGCCATGGTTTTATCTGTTTTTTTTGGGGGGGGGAGGGTTGGGGTGGGGAGTACCAGGGATTGAACTCAGGGGTACTTGACCACTGAGCCACATCCCTAGCCCTATTTTGTATTTTATTTAGAGACATGATCCACTGAGTTGCTTAGCACCTGGCTTTTTGCTGAGTCTGGCTTTGAACTCATTATTCTCCCTGTGTCAGCCTCCCAAACTGCTGGGATTACAGGCATGCACCACTGCGCTCAGCTGAGGCGATGGTTTTATTCACAGTAGTGCGTTGAAGAGTGTTTTCCCCAAATTCATGGGAACCTCAGAATGTGACTCTATTAGAATATGGAATTTGAAGATATTATAAGTTAAGATGAAGGCATACTGAGCTTGGGTTAGCCCTTAACCCAATGATAGTGTCTTTAGAAAAGAATGGAGAGAGTAGTTTGGACTGGAGACACAGAGGAAGAAGATCATGTGAAAATGGAGGTAGAGGCTGGATTTAGGCTGCCATAAACCTCAGAACAACCATGACAAAAACTCCTTTGACATAGTTTGGCTCAGGCTGGTCTCAGCCTTCAGTTCCTGACCTTGGTCTGTTTAGTCTAGTTTACCTGGGTCAGGTTAGTAAGAATCCCCCATTCTCAATTTCTGATCAAATTCCTCTATTCTATTCTTGATATCTAATTCCCCTGCCTGCCTGCAGCAAGAATCCTGTTGAATTGATGTAGCAAGAATTTCCCTCACCTTTGATGTTTCCTCTTTGTGACTTTATATATACTGATTCCCAGTGAATTCACTGATTCCCACATTACTCCTTGGCTATAAATTCCCACTTTTTTTTTTTTTTGTACTGGGGATTGAACCTGGAGACACTTAACCATTGAGCCACATCCCCAGCCCTTTTTATTTTTTTTATTTTGAGACAGGGTCTCATTAAGTTGCTGAGGTTGGCCTTGAACTTGTGATCTCTTGTCTCAGCCTTCTGAGTCATTGGGATCACAGGTGTGCGCCACCACTCCTGGCCCCACTTTTTATTGTATTTTGAGTTTGCCCAATCACTCGCCCTTATTACAAAATCTATTTGTAATTGTTCCCCTGAATAAAATCTGTCTTGCTGTCATCTCTGTGTGTATAAGTATTTTGTTGTGCTGGGGATCAAACCCAGGGCTTCCTGCATGTTAGGCAAGCACTCATCACTGAGCTATATACTCCAAGTCCCCTGCCTCACAATCTTAAAAAAAAGTGTTTTTTTTTTTTTTTTTGACATCTGGGGTCACCAGCAGCTGGAAGTAGCAAGGAAACAGTCTTCTTTACAGTCTCCAAAGACAGCATGAGTTTAGGGTGTGTAGCTCAGTGGTAAAGCACCTGCCTAGCAGGTATAAGGCAGTGGGTTTGATCTTCACACACACACACACACACACACACACAAAGCCTTAAATGCATTTGTACATGATTTTCCCAAAGTGCATCAGAACAAATACATAACATGCACATTCTATCAAGATTACTCTCGCTCCTTCTTTATGTGATGAAAAAATATCTCTTTGTGCCACTGTGGAAATTAAGGAAACATGTAAGACAATGTGATCAGACAAAATACTTAGAAGACATAGTTCGGGTCTAACCCTAACCCTAACCCTAACCCTTTTTTTTTAGAGACAGGGTCTTGTTGACTATAGCCCATTTCTAAAAATACAGTTACAATTTGGTTATTTTTTTGAAGGCAGACAATATAGTTGTCTTCAAATATTTGAATTATGCTCCAATGGAAATGTTAGGCTTAGTATATATCATCTCTGAGGAGAGACCCACAAATAATGAGTGGAAAGTACATGGAGGAAGATTTCAACTGATTATCAAGAACTTTCTAAATATTTAAAGATACTTAATCATGAGGGCTGGAGATGTAGCTCAGTTGGTAGAGAGCCTGCCTCGCATGTACAAGGCTCTGGGTTCAATCCCCAGCACCATAAAAAAATAAATCCCCAGCACCATAAAAAAAAAAATCATGAACTGTGTACTGTGTTATTTTGAGAAATAATGAGTTTCCTGTTTGAGGATGTTTCAATTTCCAGAGATTGGACAATTCTTTCCTGTGGTATTGCGGGCTCATTCAAGCATGGGAGAGGATTTGGACAGGATTGGAAGCAGTGTGGGATCGTGGTTAAGAGCCTGCCTTCAAAATGTGGCTTGATCTCTGAAGGGGAGAAAAAATGACTTTCTGTCTACACTCCATAGTTCTTAGTGGGGATTCCCTGTAACAAAGGGCAGATTAATGAGACAAAGTTGTACAAAGTTAATGTAACACGTGTACCTCCTGTATGCCCAGGAAATTCTCAGGGAGATGCCTAGGAGTGAAAATCCAAGAGTTAATCTCAAAGGAGTGGTTTAAACTTGAAGCTTAGATGCCACTGTTTGCTGAGCCAGAAGGACCTGGGAGAGGCAGGTTATGGAGAGATGGTTAGGAAAAGAAGGGTAAACCCGAGCAAGGTTGTAATGCAGATGTAGGCCAGAGCCTTCTGCCCCCCTCTGCAGAAGGGGAGGGGGGTCTAGTGATTTACTCACCTTTCTCCTCCTGATGCAGAGGGGAGCCACCATTATGCAGGGAGATTTCCTCTACAGATACAAGGGGTTTCTCTCTTAGGAAAATGTTAATTGCCACTTTTGTTTTTAGAGCTTTTTCTATGTCTGCTCTTTCTCAAAATAGTTAAAAAAAAATTCTTAGGCCAGACAGGCATATTGGGGTAGCATATTTCCACCCCCTATAGTCATATTTTGGAGTGATGTGTCCTGAACCCTATCACTGCTTACCAGCTACATGGCCTTGGAGAAATTATTCTGAGTCTTAGTTTTCTCATTTGTTAAATGTTACATGATCTAATGTATATGATATATAAACACATATATAACATATATTTTATAGCAATAATATGGGATTGTTTTAAGGATTAAATGAAATAATGAAAAGTATATAGCATAGAGTAGATAATAAATAATAACGACAATTATTATTACCATTACACTGGCTGTATATTTACCTGAATACATTCCCAGGCATGTCCGTAGCTATTATGAGAAAAAGGGCTGGGTTGTGAAGTAAGTTTGGGAACACATGTTCCATTCTTTATTTATTTGTTTATTTTTTGCAGTACTGGGGATTGAACCCAGGGATGCTATACCNCGTCATTTAAACTTGCTGTATTTCATCTTTCTTATCAACAAAGTGCAAATGTTGTAAATGCTCTCCAGGATACTAGAACTTCTAGTTCCAACATCTCTTCACTATAAGAATGCCCCCTAACATTCCTTTCCTCTCAGTGAGTTTGATTACTGTTCATCACCTTTTCCTCACCATGACCAAAATGTTTGATGGAAACAACTTGGAGGAGGAAAAGTTTCTTAGGGGCTCATGGCTTTAGTACATGGCCAGGGGACTCCCTTGCTTTGGACCTGAGGTGAGGCAGATCATGGTGGAGGAAAGATGCTCAGCTTGTGGCATCAGGAAAGCTGATTGGGGGAAAAAGCCAGGGACAAGACAAGTTCCCAAGGGCATGCCCTGACTTCCTCTAACCACATCCCATCAGCCTGCAGATTCTACCACCTCCCAGTTGACCATTCAAAATGATTAGCCCATCAATGGATTAATCCACAGTTGAGGTTAGAGCCCTCATGATCCAATTAATTCCTAAAATCCCCACCCCTGAACTTTGCTGCTTTGGGGACTGAGCCTTAAAACATGAGTCTTCAGGGGACATCCACATCTAAACACAGCAATTACTTAAGTTCAGTGAGGTTGAGAGGCATGGCTATGCTTTGTATTTTCTTCAACAATGACTATGAATTTATGCCCTCCCCCCCCCTTTTTTTTGGTATTTTTTTTTTTCAGAGACAGGGTCTTACTGTGTTGCTTAGGGCCTTGCTAAGTTTCTGAGGCTGGCTTTGAACTAGTGATCCTCCTGCCTCAGCCTCCCAAGCTGCTGGGATTATAGGCGTTCGCTACTACCCCTGGCCTGGCATGTGCTCTTTTTACTTAGAGTTGCTCAGGCTGTCCTCAAATAGGATCTTGCCAGGTTGATAGGAGATAGGATCTTGCCAAGTTGCCCAGGCTTACCTGAGCATAAAGGTATGCTTGTCCATCATGAAGTCTAAGAGGGAAGTTTCATTTTTTCCCCCCAAATGTTTGAATCATGGTATTGAGTAGAACAGAAGAAATAAAAGAAAGGTAGGAAGCTGTCAAAAGGAGGGAAAAGGAGACCATAACTTTAATCTGAAAGCCTTGTGCTATTTCCGTGTACGGTTTCTCCTCAAGTCAGTATTCCCCAGCCCTGGAGATCCCAAATTTCTGGGAAATCTATGCATCTTCACTCACAGTCTTAAAGTTACTGGAAATTCACTTACTTATGAAAATTGTCCTGTGCGATGTACTAACACATGTATTTTTAGAGTAGATTAAGCAAGGGTAATATGATGTTAAAAAAATAAAACTATAACGTGGGTACATTCCAGATATCATCTATTGATCAGATAATGGAGAAAACATCAACCTAAGGATTCTGAGAACAGCTATAACGCCTTAAGCTCTTTTGCAACCGTCAGACTGATGTCATCTCTATATACATTTCCGTGCCCACTCCTCACAAGGTTTCCTTTCAAAGAAGATCCCAAGACCCCAAAAGTACATCTCACTCTCAAGATAGCCCATGCTTTCCTGAATAAATCTTTCACTTGTGTCTCTATTTGACATGGCTTGAAATTATTTTTTATGATGTATGTCAAAAATGCTGTTGTTCTGCACTGAGGTCCCCCTCTCTAGGACCTCCTTGGATCCCTTCTGGTGACAGCTTACTTTGGCATCTAACATGGGGATTCTGAGGTGCCAACTCTGGTAAGCTAACTTTATGGCTTCTCTTTTTGCTTTGTGCTTTGACTATGACTTATGATATGGAAGCTCTTGTCCCTCTCTCCTTAGTCCTCCTTAGTCCCCTCCAATGACAGTATCATTTTACTTCTGGGCATGTTTTAAAAAATATTTTTGAGTTTTAGGTGGACATAATATCTTTATTTTATTTTATGTAGTGCTGAGGATTGAACCCAGTGCCTCATGCATGCTAGGTGAGCGTTTACCACTGAGCCACAATCCCAGCCCCTCTGGGCATTATTAAGGGGCACAGAATTCACTTTGGGAAGGACTGGTTAGGTAAATTCTAGACTTCTTTCTTCTTTAAGATTCTGTGTGTCAGGCTGGGGTTGTGGCTCAGTGGTAGAATGCATGTGTGAGGCACTGGGTTTGATCCTTAGCACCACAAATAAGTAAGTAAAATAAAGGTATTGTGTCCATCTACAACCAAAATTATTTTTAAAAAATTCTGTTTCTTTTGTTCCTGTGATTAAGGACGCTCAGGGTTTCCTTTATTAGCTACTCAAAGTCCTTGATTTTAAGGTCTGGGGATTTTTAGGGAGAAATGCTTCCCAGATTTTTTTTTGGTTCTGGGGATTGAACTCAGGGGCACTCAACCACTGAGCCACATCCCCAGCCCTATTTTATATTTTATGTAGAGACAGGGTTTCACTGAGTTGCTTAGCACCTCACCATTGCTGAGGCTGGCTTTGAACTCGAGATCCTCCTGTCTCAGCTTCCCAATCCACTGGGATTAAAGGCATGCATCATCACGTGTGGCCCAAAGTTTAACCATCAGTTGAGTGGATGAGAAAATAAGAGAACATATTTCCCCCTTATTTATTTATTTATATTTTTGTACTAGGGATTTAACCCAGGAGCAATTTACCATTGAACTTTTATAAAAATTAAAAAAAAAAATTTTGAGATAGGTCCTCTCTAAATTGCTTAGGCCCTTGCTAAGTTGCTGAGGCTGTCCTCAATTTTTTTTCAATCCTCCTCCCTCAGCCTCCCAAGTCACTGGGATTATAGGCATGTACCACCATACCTGGCTCCCCTTTTCTGAAGTGAACAGTTTTATTGGAATGTCCAGGTAAATGTCTCTACTAGGTCCCATTTCATAACAAAAGTCTGGCTTGCACCTGGCATGCTCCAGTTGGTTTTTGTGTAATGTCAGGGGGAACCAGGAGAGGGTTACTTTGGAAGGGCAGTAAGTGAATGTAAGAAATAGAATCTCCCAATTGAGGAGAGTGCTGAGCTCAATGTCATATATATAGGCAGCTCCCAGAATAATCTTATTGAATACTAAATGGATTTTCATCTGACTAGGACATGTGGGCAGGGATCTTCACAGAGGCAAAGGGATGAGCTACAATCTAAACTCTATAAGGGAAAAAGCCTAGAATTGTGTCTGACACCATTAAGGGCTTAGTAAGTATTTGTTGAGTAAATTACTGCCTGTACTCAAATATCCATTTAAATATCCCAAAGGTACATTAAACGTAATTTGTCCAAAACCAAACTCATCCTGTAATAGGGGCTTAAAGGCTGCTTTTGCTAAAAGCACGGACTCTTCACTTGGGCCTGCAGGTGCCTGATGGGTAACTAAAAGCAGGATAAAGCCTGACATCTCTGCCTTCATTTTGTATCTGGCTCCTATACCGCCTTAAACTTTGGGTCAGATTCCTGCTCAGCTCTGTGCTGAGACTTGTTAATCATTTAAGGAGTGTTCATCAAAGCTGCTAATCCTCCCCCTTCAAGGCTGAAAAACACCAAGATCAGAGTAACTAAGATATTTTCTAGATTCCAGGAGCAGCAAGCCTCGCAGGCAGATCACATCACAATGGGAACCGAGCCTGCCCAGCTAAGCAGCATCATCCCATAACGGGAACCAGATTGCCCCCCAGCAACTTCCTCAGAGCCAGCAGAATCTCACAAAAGCAGAATGGAAATAACTATTTGATATAGACCACAGTTTGATGAAGATGGCTACTTCTTGTCCCCTGCTCTAGTTCCTTCCCCTGTTTAAACCCAAAGTTCTTGTTTGTACCCTTGAAGCACAGATCTTAGGTCTCAGGCCTCTCCGTTCTCGGTGTGGCCACGCTGAATAAAGGTCTCTCCCTGTTTTTACCACTGCTTGTCTCTTTGTCTGTCTTTTTGGGATGGGCGGTTGAATATGGGCCCCTGGGACCCCTGAAGCCAGAGCTTTTGCCCTAACACTAGTAACAATTCATTTCTTTGCTCTCACCCTCTGAAATCTGTTGTCAGTGTTCTCTACCACAGGAAAGGACACCGTCATCCATCTTGGTACTCAAACCAGAATCCCAAGTCACCCTTGGCATATCCCTCTTGTTTTAGTTAGCATTTCGTCACCATGACCAACAGGACCTGACAAGGACACAGTAGAGCAGGAAAAGTTCATTTAGTGCCCACAGTTTCTGAGGTCTCAGTCCGTAGATGGCTGACTCCATTGCCCTGGCCTGAGATGAGGCAAAGCATCATGGGAGAAGGGCAGAGCAGAGGAAGGCAGCTCAGGACAGGGCAACCAGGAAGCAGAGAGAGCTCTGCTCACCAGGGATGTCCCCTGTGACCTACGTCTTCCATCCACAACTCACCTGCCTGTAGTTACTGCCCAGTTAATCCATATCAGTGGATTGATTGACGACTAATGCACCGATTAGATTAAGGGTCTCACAGTTCAATCATGCTACCTCTGAAAATTCTATTTTTTTTTTTTTGTAGGGGATGGCTGGGTATTGGGGATTGAATCCAAGTGTACTTAACTACCGAGGCACATCCCCAGCCCTGTCTATATTTTATTTTGAGACAGGGTCTTGCTGATTTGCTCAGGGCCTTGCTAGTTTGCTGAGGCTGGCTTTGTTGTTGTTGTTTTAAAATTCTTTATTGGTCCATTTTAGTTCTACATGACAGTAGAATGTATTTTGACATCTCATACATACATGGAGTATAACTCCCCATTTTTGTGGTTGTACATGATGTGGAGTTATACTGGCTGTCTATTCCTATATGAACATAACAAAGTTATGTCTGATTCATTCGACTGTCTTTCCCATTCCCATTCCCCTCCCTTCCCTCCGCACCCGGCTCTACTGTGAGTCAAAATGAGGCTGGCTTTGAACTTGCCATCCCCCTGCCTCAGACTCCTGAGCAAATCAATTGCTTTGGGGGAGGGGGTGGTAGTGACTGAACCCAGGACCTCGCACATGCCAGGCATGTACTTTACCATTGAGCCGTATCCCTAGGCCCTGACAATTCTTGCATTGTCTTGCACGTGAACTTTTGGGGGACACCTTCTGTCCATTCTCCGGTGTCCACTCCACCACCAAGCTCAGTTATCCTGTACACATCCCTTGACTCCAGCTCCTTTATCTCTCTTGTGCCACCACCACAGAGACCATTATCTCTCAACAGAACTGCTTTACTAACAGCCTTTGATCTAATCTCCTAGGAAGCTGTGATCCAGTTTCAATTCATCTTGCACCTGCAACTAGCAGGATATTTTCAAAATGCAACTCTGACCATCTAACAGAATAGGACACAAGTGCTTATTATCCCTCTCTCCCCTGGGATGGAGCGGAATACAGGCAGGTGGGGAGGGGAGAATGGTGGTGGAGCTGGGTAGGAACTGGAGCAGGTGCAGGGGAGGAAATCTAGGAGGTTGTGAGGGGATCTTTGGTTTCCTCTGGGCTGGAGATTCAGCTGTGTGCCTCCCTGTTTTCCAAGCAGAATTTTGATGGATGAATGACGAAGCTGGGGTCTGTGATTTGCCCTGACTTGTTCCAGATCTGCTGCTGCCTGGTGGAGAGGTGAGGTGGGAGAATACTCCAATGCCCTCTGGGTCAGGTACAGACAGATTTGGATTTAAGAACGCAAAGTGGTGGCCCACACCTGAAATCCCCAATCTAGGCTGAGACAAGAGGATCACAAATTTGAGGCTGGCCTGGGCAAGGGAGTGAAACCCTGTCTCAAAATAAAATAAAAAGGTCTGGGGGCTGGGGTTGTGGCTCTTCGGTAGAGTGTTCTCCTAGCATGTGCGAGGCGCTGGGTTCAATCCTCAGCACCACATAAAAATAAATAAATAAAATAAAGGCATTGTGTCCAACTACAACTTAAAAACAAACAAACAAATAAATAAAAGGTTTGGGGATGTAGCTCAGGGGTGCAGCACTTACTAGAATGTGGGAGGACCTGGGTTCAATCTCTAGAACTTGGGGAAAAAAAGGAGTGATTACAGGAAGCAAAAGAAGAATCAAGCTTTCCAACATCTTCAGAGACTTCCGGGGGGGGTGGGTAGGGGTGAGGGGTCGGGGGGCTCTCCTCACTGGCCACACAGTGGAATCACCTGGGGGACTTCAAAAGCACTGATGCTGGGTCCCACCCCCAGAGATCCTTGTTTAAGTGGTCCGAGGTATGACTTGATGGCTGGAATCCTAAACCAGGGGATTGCAATGTGCAGCCAGGATTGAGAACCAGAAGAAAGGGAGGAAGGAGGGCAACAAGTGGAGGAGGGATGGAGGAGGCAAAGAAAAGAGGGAGGAAGGAACACAGGGAAGAAGGCTGCCTCTTCGTTTGAATAAAGACTGGAATTCTTGCGTGGCCAACCCGGCCACAGGAAGATCATCCCTCAATCATTCCTCCTGCCTGTTCTCCCACTACCCCCAGGCACCTGCTGTTCCCCAACACAGGTCTGCTCTCGCTTCTTCAAGCCCAGCTCACTCCTTCTGGGTACCGAGGTCTGGCATTTGCTACTGCCCTTGACCTTTTTGCCATTGTAACTCTGGTCCTTCCCTCATGCCACTGCATTCTCTATTTCAGAGGGAAGGCCCTCACTGACTTCCCTACCAAGAAGATTTTCTGCTTTTTCTTGCAGCACTGTCAAAACTGTCACTGCACCTTCGTATAAGGCATCTATTGCCACTTTCCTCAGGTAGGTCTCTGTGAAGTCAAGAACTGTATTTCGACTACCTGAAAAATGCCCTATCTTGTGGCAGGCACTCAATGCATGGATATACCTTTAAAATTAGTATATTATATATAAATTTTTAAAATATATCAACAATACTGAGGATGGAATCCAGGAGTGATTTACCACTGAGCATAACCCACCCCGCCACCCTTTCTTGGTACCAGGGATTGAACCCAGGGGCGCTTAACCACTGAGCCACATCCCCAGCCCATTTTACAATTATTTTAAATTGCTTAGGGCCTTGCTAATTGCTGCAGCTGGCTTTAAACTTGTGATCCTCCTAGTTTTTAAACTCAGCAGCAAAAAAAAAAGAAAAAAAAAGTGTCTAAAGATCTAAAGATCTAGTACAGGAAGTGAACACTAGAGGGCAATAGAAGCAAAGAAATGAAGAGCAGCTCCGCCTTTCAGTGGTCCAGGAGAACAGAAAATGCCCTGCGGTTTCTCAAGAGACGCAAAGGATTCTGGGAAGCTCCAAGTCATCCGGATATCTTTCTGGAGGCCAGAGTCCAAAGAAGTCTCCTTTGAGGTGCTTAGTGAGCAGGAAAATGTCTTGTTATTGCTATTCCTTAACTGCTTTATAGCACACAGAGATAATCTTAGGAATATTCAGGAATGTGAAGGAAACAGAAAACTATCTAAGAAGTTGCACAAACCGGGTCTCAGAGAACTGGAAAAAGTTGAGGATACAGAACAGCAGTAATAGTAATAGTGAGATGGGCCTCTTGTCAATACTTAAAGTGGGCACATGCTACCTCTAACCTTGTGATGTTATTTTACTTATGACCTTTGCCCTCTATTTCTTTTTCACAGGCTCTCCCTCTATTTTTAACTTACCCTAACCCTAGCCCTAACCCTAACGGTGGCCTCTTGGTTCATTCTGCTCTTTCCAGCTCTTGACCCCTGATGCTTCACTTAAGGTTTGTTTTGAGCTGCTGATTGGTGGTGATCAGGTAGTCATCAAGTGGTCATCCACCATCCCCCTGGTTATAAGTGGCCTCCTGAGAGGCTATTGGTTTGCCTTCTGTCCTGCCTGATGCTATCAGCAGTGTGGACAGGGTAGCAAGGCCACACAACACTGACCGCAACAATTTTATGGAAGGAACTACTTCAAAAGGATGACAAGCACTGGTTTAGTCTCTAAAATACTCAAAAATAAGTCAAAAGGACTGTCAACCCCTTACCAACCCAGCTTATTGTTTTCAGGCCACATTCTTTCATAATGACTCTTATTGGCTCCTGAGTATCCAGCACCCTTCATTCATTCTGGGCTTTGAGGATGACACCTTTGTCTGCATGCAGATTGGTTCCTTTGCAAATTTTATGTCTTGGGTGAATCACCATCAACCTCTCTGGCCCTCAGTTTCCTTGCCTAACCCTCCAGGATGAGAGCTGCTGCATTGATGGGTCTCAACCTCACTTGTGCATCAGAGCTACCGTGGTCCTTAGAAACATGGCTGCCTAGTGCCTATCTCTGGGAATGCTGACTCACTAGGTCTGGTTTGGGACTTGGTGGCATATTTAAAATGCTCCACAAAGGATTTCATTGCTCATGCTGAGTGAAGAACTTCCACACTTCACCAAAATGAGAATTTTTTTTGTGTGTATGTGTGTGTATGTGTGTGTGTGTGTGTTTTGCTGGAAATAGGACCCAAGTCCTTGTGCATGGTAAGTATGTACTCTACCACTGAGCTATACCCCCAGCTCCTAAGATGGTAAGTTTATTATCTAGAATGACAAAAGACAGACTGTTTGCAGAGCTGACACCATGTCTTCTACCCACTCAGCTGTCTCCTGATCATCACTCTGTATTAAAGGTCTCAATGGTGTCAGCGCCTGTGCAATGAAACCTACAGGCAAAAATACATGTTTTTGTTTTTTGGTACTGGGAATTGAACACAGGGATGCTTACCCAGCCCTTTTAAATATTTTATTTAGAGACAGGGATTTGCTAAGTTGCTTAGGGCCTCATTAAGTTGCTGAGGCTGGCTTTGAACTTGAGATTCCCCTGCCTCAGCCTCTCAAGTTGCTGGGATTACAGGTGTGCACCACCGTGTCCAGCAAAAATACACTTCTTGAGGTCAGTGACAGCTGGGTAGGGCATCAGTCACAGGCAGAACATATAAATGACTGCGTGTACCTACCTGAGACCAGGTGTGTATACCTGAGGTGTGTTGAGGTCCAAGTTCAGGGCGTACCTGTGGAGGAGAGAGTAATTCTAGGCGAAGTGAAACCAGGAAGAAGGTGAGTACTGGCCCTTCTTGTATTGGAAAAATAAGGCCCCCAAAGGTCCACCAACCTGTCCTTTTTAATGCGCTGGGTCAGAAAAAGCTGACTTCCGCCCATGACAACACAGATTAAACAAAAATCAATTCCAATTTAAATGCATTCCGCCCCTTTTATATTATACTTGTTGAGCTAATTACTCCTTATTGTCATATGCTGTAGGGCAAGAGAGGCATCATTAAAGTACTAAAAATTATTTCCATGAAATGGATTTGTGCCAGAGAGAGAGGCCACTGATAAGTTCTTCTGTAGTGGGCTCTTCTAGAGGTGTATTTTTGGTAAGGTATCTTTTGTCATTGTCATTATTTTTCTTTCTTTCTTTCTTTTTGTGGTACTGGGGATGGAACCCAGGCTAGGCCATTGCTCTATCACTGAGCTACATCTCCCAACCACCTTATTAAGGTATTATAAAAAAAACTCTTACGTTTGCTAGAGAAGATACTTCTGTGGAGTCTTTTAAGTTCTTTTTTAAAAATATTTATTTTTTTAGGTGTAGATGATCACAACACAATGCCTTTATTTTTTTTATTGGTTGTTCAAAACATTACAAAACTCTTGACATATCATATTTCATACATTAGATTCAAGTGGGTTATGAACTCCCATTTTTACCCCAAATACAGATTGCAGAATCACATCAGTTACACATCCACATTTTTATATAATGCCATATTAGTAACTGTTGTATTCTGCTACCTTTCCTATCCTCTACTATCCCCCC
>NW_026000221.1:24704342-24738118 GCF_001458135.2 Marmota marmota marmota
TTTTTTTTTTTTTTTTCTGTACTGGAGATTGGACCCAGAGGGTCTTAACCACTGAGCCACATCCCCAACCTCTTTTATATTTTATTTAGAGACAGGATCTCGTTAAGTTGCTTAGGGCATTGCTAAGTTGCTGAGACTGACTTTGAACTCGTAATCTTCCTGCCTCAGCTTCCTGAGCTGCTGGGATTACAGGTGTGCGCCATTGCACCTTGCTTTTATGTTCTTAACAAATAATAATTGCATGAGTCAGTGGCCTTGGCAATTTTATTGATCCATCTCTTCATTCTTCTTTCATCAGTTTCTTTTTTATTTTTATCTTGACAAAATGACAAATGTGTGCCTACTATATACTAGGCTTTGTAGGGGTCCTGGGGAATCCAGTGGCCAGCAAAGAGAGACATAGTCTATTGTTCATGGAGCTTGTAGCCTAGTCAGGAAACTGATGCAAAAATTAAATTAGTAAATGTGGAATTCCCACTGTGACAAATGCTTTGAAACCAATAATAGGGAGTTTTTCTCCGGGACTTCAGCAAAGCTTGTTCTGAGAGCGTCTTTGCATGAGCTGAGATCTCAAGGTTGGGGATTGGGGGTATTGCACATTGCACAGTGGTAGAGCACATGCCTAGCATGCATGTGGCCCGGGATTCAACCTCCAGCAGGCCTCCCCCCCCCCCAAAGAAAAAAGAAAGAAAGAAAGAAAAGAAAAAACATCTCAAGGATGAATAAATAAGTCAGGTTGAGGAGTTAGCATGCACAAAGGCCTTGTCATAGAAGGACATCTAACTAGTAGGAGAAGAAAGTCAGTGTTCTGAAGGAGAGAGAGAGAGAGCGAGAGAGAGAGAGAGCGAGAGAGAGTGAGAGAGCAGCATAGGTGTGAGATTAAGCTGGAAAGGTAGTCAGAGGTAACGTCATGTTTGGCTTTTTTTTTCTTTTTCTTCTCAGTAGTGGGAATCAATGACCTTGTACAACTAGGCCAGCTCTGTACCACTGAGCTATAATCCCAACCCTTTCTATTTCATTTTGAGACAGGGTCTTGCTGAATTGCTGTTATGGTTTAGATGTGAGGTGTCCCCCAAAAGCTCATGTGTGAGACAGTACAAGATGGCTTAGAGGTGAAATGATTGGGTTATGAGGTCCTTAACCCAATCAGTGGATTAGTCCCCTGAATGGTACTGTAGGCAGGTAAGGTGTGGTTGGAGGAGGCAGGTCATTGGAGCATGCGTTTGGGGTATATATTTTGTCCTTGGTGAGAGGACAAGTCTCTCTCTATGTCCTGAACCACTCTCCTCCACCACTCTTTTCCACCATGATGTTTTGCTTCACCTCGAGCTTAAGGAAGGAAGCTGGTCGTCTGTGGACTGAGACCTCTCAAACTGTGAGCCCCCCAATAAACTTATCCTCCTCTAATTGTTCTTGTCAGGTCTTTTGGCCACAGTGACAAAAAGCTGATGAAAACACTGGCCTTGACCTTGCCATCCTCCTTCCTGAGTCTCCCAAATACCCATGACTACAGGTGTGTGACACTATGCCCGGCTCAGGCTGGACTTCTTTCTACCACTGAGCTATACCTCTGGCTGCTATGCTAGGATTTTTTTTTTTAATATTTATTTTTCAGTTGGACACAATATCTTTAATTATTTATTTTTATGTGGTGCTGAGGATCTAACCCAGGGCCTCGAATGTGCTAGGCAAGTGCTCTACCACTGAGCCACAACTCCAGCCCCGGTGCTGGGCTTTTTAGGCTGTGTGTTGTGCTTTTGGTCTTGAGAGTAAGGGCAATGGTGGGTCAGGGGTCATGAAAACGCTGGCCTAAACTCTGGTAGGTATATGAGGTTTCTATTACTATAATGACCCTTTTTCTCTGTTTTGTTCTATCTCTTTTTTCTCCTTCAGTACTTGGGATTGAACACAGGGCTTGGTGTGTGTTAGGTAAGTGCTCTGCCACTGAGCTACACCTTTAGGCCTCTATCACTGTAACAATGCACCTGAGAAATTATCCTTTTTTTTTTTCCTTTTTCTATATATTTATTAATTTATTTATTTTATAGTGGAATGCATTTTGACATATTGCACACAAATGGAGCACAATTTCTCCTTCCTCTGGCTGTGCAGGGTGCAGAGTCACTCCTGTTCTGTAATCATCCATGTGCATAGGGTAATAATGTCTGTCTCATTCTATCATCCTTCCCATCCCCACAGCCCCACCCTCCCCTCACTCCCCTCTATACAAACCAAAGTTCCTTCATTCTTCCCTATCCCCCCCACCCCACCGTGGATCAGTATCTGCTTATCAGAGAAGACATTTGGCTTTTGTTTTTTTGGGGATTGGTTTATTTCACTTAGCATGATATTTTCTAGTTCCATCCATTTACCTGCAAATGCCATAATTTCATTCTTCTTTAAGGCTGAGTAATATTTCGTCGTGTATATGAACCACATTTTCTTTATGCATTCATCTGTTGAAGGGCATCTAGTTTGGTTTCATAGTTTAGCTATTGTGAATTGAGTTGCTATAAACATTGATGTGGCTGTATCACTGTAGTATGCTGATTTTATTTTTTATTTTTGTATAAATGGAGGAGTGGGATAGCTGATTCAAATGGTAGATCCATTCCAAGTTCTCTGAGGTATCTTCATACTGCTTTCCATAGTGTTTGCACCAATTTGCAGTCCCACCAGCAATATGTGAGTATACCTTTCCCCCCACATCCTTGCTTACTATTTCTTGTATTGAATGAAGGGACTTTGGTTTGTGTAGAGGGGAGTGAGGAGGAGGGGTGGGGTTGTGGGGATGGGAAGGATGATAGAATGAGACAGATATTATTACCCTTTATACATGGATAATTACAGCACAGGAGTGACTCTGCACCCTGCAGGAAGGAGAAATTGTGCTCCATTTGTGTACAATATGTCAAAATGCATTCCACTATAAAATAAATAAACAGAAAAAGAAAACACTTATTATTGCTTGTATTCCTTTTATATATATATTTTAATTAGTTATACATGATGCTAGAATGCATTTATGTGCTTTGATATATCATACATAGATGGGATATAATTTCTCATTTTTCTGAGTGCATATGTTGTAGAATCATATTGGTCATGCAGTGTCATATATATATAAAGTAATAATGTCTATTTTGTTCTACTATCTTTCCTATCCCCACATCCCCTCCCCTCACCCCTCCTCCTCTCCCTTCCCTTCCCTCTAGTCTTATCTAGTGCCCTTTGCCTTACTGAGAATTAGCATCTGCATATTAGAGAAAACATTCGGCCTTTGGTTTTGGGGGATTATAAGCTTATTTTTCTTAGTATGATATTCTCTGATTCCATTGATTTACTGGCAAATCCATAATTTCATTCTTTTTTAAAGCTGAGTAATATTCCATCGACTATATACACCACATTTTCTTTTGCTTGTATTTTTGATTATTGCCATTCTGCCAGGAGTGAGATGAAATCTTAGAGTAGTTTTGATTTGCATTCTCTAATTGCTAGAAGTGATGAACACTTTTTCATGTTTGTTGATGGATTGTATTTCTTCTTCTGTAAGTGTCTGTTAAGGTAATCCTTCTATAAAGAGAAAAGATTTATTTTGGCTCATGGTTTCAAAGTCTTCACTCCATGATTGGGCAGACGCATACTGCTTTAGGGCTTTGATGGGGTGCCAGATGGCAATGACAGGAGTGTGTGTTTGAGTAAACTGATCACCTTATGGCCATGAAGCAAAAAGAGAGAGTAGGAGCCGGTCCCACAATCCTCAGGTACACACCCCAACGACCTTAGGGCCTCCTACAGGCTCCTTCTTCTCAAGGTCCTCTTCATCTCCTAATAGCTCCACCCTGGGGATGAAGCCTTTAACACAGGACCCTTGGGGGACATTAAGGATAGCAGCAGGGTCTGGGAGGCTAAACCAGAGGCCAGTTCCGTCTTTAGAGCAGCTGGCTTCTCTCACTGGGCCTGGGTAAGGCTCTTTTAGAGGCTGAGGCCACATACACAGGACATTTCTCCTCCTGGCCTCACTTTACTTCACACAATCACAAGGACTGAACAGTGAGCACCTCCAGCTCCTCCCACACAGGGAAGAGGACAATGTTCTTTTTACAATTTCATTTGCTTTTGTCATTTAATTTTTTTTTTTTGGGTGTGTGTGTGTGCACGCGCATGTGCTGGGGATAGAACCAAGGGCTTCACCATACACATTACAGATGTTCACCACTGTGCCAGGTTGTTTTTTTTTTTTTTTAATTATGTTTTAGGGCTGGGATGTAGCTCAGTGGCAAGGCATCTGCCTTGCATTCACAAAGCCCTGGGTTCGACCCCCCAGTTTCAAGGAAAAAAAATATTTTTTAGTTATAGGTGGACACAATATCTTTATTTTATTTTTATGTGGTGCTGAGGATTGAACCCAGTGCCTCATGCACGCTAGGCGAGCGCTCTACCTCTGAACCACAACCCCAGCCCTTAAAAATTTTTTTAAAAAATTTTATTATTTTTGATTCTTTGCATCCTCAGTGTTAGCAGAGTTCCTACTGTTTAACTCAAGTAAGTGGAAGAAACTGTCATTTGCTCAACTGAGTCATACTTTCCTGTGATAGTCTCATCCTGTTTCAACATATGGATCCGAATAAAACCTTGCCTAGTGGGAGGGAGGAGGGTAAGGAACGGGAAGGAGATGAAGTTATATTACATGCCATGCAAGATTAGGGCATAGTGAATCTCACTATGTATAATTATAATGCACCAATTAAAAAAAATCCAAAACTTGCTTAGATTCTGATTTACAAGGTCAGACACAGTACAATTTCATACAAGCTTGGTTAAAACAGGACCTGGGGGAGAGTTCCACTTCAGTGAAGAGGAAGAGTCCCCCAGGTAATATCAGGAGATTCAACTTCAGTATTTGGTCTTGGAGGATATTCTATCAAAGAGACATCAGCCAGGACACAGGCCCGTAAGTTTCTGCTGAAGATGAGGCTGGCTCACCCTCTCCCCATCATTCAATCAGAAGTTAAAGACCTGCAAGTTCTTGACCATGCATAGATGTTGGGGATCACCACCACGTTCCTCTGGATCTGAAACTGGATCAGAACCTGGACTGAGGATTTAAAAAAATTATTATTTTTTTTGTAGTTTTAGATGACAGAAAACCTGTATTTTATTTGTTTATTTTTATGTGGTGCTGAGGATCAAACCCAGTGCCTCACACATGCTAGGCAGGAGCTCTGCTGCTGAGCTACAGCCCCAGCCCTGGGCTGGGGATTTTTTTGTGTGTGTGCTTTACAGCACTCTCCTTAATCTTGGGGTCCTCCTGTAGTGAAGGGTCTTCTGGCTTGGCCTAAGGTCTATCTGGAGATCCCAGGGGGCTGTAGGCTGTGACAGTGATGCCCTTGAAGAGGTACTGGATCATTTTCTTCTGGGGGAGGTACGGGTGACATTTGACTTGATTAGTCCCTGGTTTATATTTGAGTTCAAGATCCTTTCAATATGGAAGTGGTTGAAATTGGAGATGTCAAGGGCTTTCATCAACCCCTTGCCCACCAGCTCCTCCATGACCTCCCAGGCATCCAAGAATGTTAATTTACTGGTGAGGCTATTGCCTTTATCGTCTTTGGGGAATGACTCCTTCCCAGACTGAAGTCCCTGTGGCCAGTGAATAAAAATAGGTGTCCAGATAGTCTAGTTTCAGTTCCTGGAAGGTCTTCTTTCTTTGAGGGTCTTCTGATAGGCTTCCTTCCAAAGGCTTCTTTCAAAGAAGGTGCACCACAGGTGGGCACAGTGGCTCACTCCTGTAATCCCAGTGGCTTGGGAGGCTGAGGCAGGAGGATAGAAAGTTCAAAGCAGCCTCAGCAACTCACTGAGACCCTGTCTCAAAATAAAAAACAAAAAGGTTGGAGATGTAACTCAGTGATTAAGAGCCTCTGGGTTCAATCATCCCTGTACCAAAAAAAAAAAAAAGAAAAAGTGCAACTTGCTAACAGTAAAGAGGTCCTTCTGCATTGCCACCTTCTCTTGAATCTTCTCTTCTTACCTCATTCTTGTTCTAATAGTCATCAATGGCATCAATGGCTACCTTCATAGCTTCTTTGACTTCTCCTTGGGAGATTTCCAGGTGCTCAGACCCAAAATGGATATCTGGGCTATGGTGCTGGGCTCCACATGGATGGCCATGGTTGGTGTAGAAATGGTACTGAGAAAACATCCTAGAAGATTGTGTGAAAGCATTTGGTTACCCAAATTTAGTTTAAAACTCATGAGATAGGCTAGAAAAGGACAGATGTCAGTTGGTTGGTTTCATTTTCTTTTTTCCCCAAGTGTGTGTATGCCCACTTATTAAAAAGAATCTACTAAGAGCTCTGTAATCCCAGTGGCTCGGGAGGCTGAGGCAGGAGGATCATGAGTTCAAAGCCAGCCTCAACAAAAGTGGAGTGCTAAGCAAGTTAGTGAGATCCTGTCTCTAAATAAAATACAAAATAGGGCTGGGGATGTGGCTCAGTGGTTGAGTCCTCCTGAGTTCAACCCCTGGTATTCCCCCCGCACCAAAAAAAAAAAAAAAATTTTACTAAGAAGTGTTATATAAACAACATGCCTGTTGTCCCAGGTACTCGGGAGTCTGAGGCAGGAGGATCACAAGTTCAAGGCCAGCCTAAGAAATTTAGTGAGACCCTGTCTCAAAATAAAATTTTAGAAAGGTCTGGGGATGCAGCTCAGGGCAGGGTAGGGTTCTTGCCTTGTATGTGTAAGATCTGGAGTTCAATCCCCAGTACTTCAAGGAAAAAGAAGAAAAGAAGCATTAGACAACAAATTAGGAAAAAAAAAAAAGTAATATGCTGCAATTTAATCTATTTTAGCATCTTTTTTAATATCACTAAAAAATTCACAGATATAATTTGTACACTGTGAAATTTGGTCTTTTGAAGTCAATGTTTTTTAGTATATGCACACAGTTTTACATCCATCCATTGTTTTTATTTTGCATTTTTATTTTATGGTGGTAGGGTTTGAACCCAGGGCCTTTTCCCTGGTCCATGCTAAGCATACACTCTACTATTGAGCTATACCACCAGCCTCATTTTGAAAATTAGTTCTGTTTTTCTTTTTATTTATTTAGACAAATTTCTTATTGTAAAATTTTTTTCAGATTTGTACAAAAGTTGAGAGACTTTTGGCATTTCACATCAGCCTTAGGAATCATGAACACAGGCCAGTCATGGATCTCCACTTTCCCTCCACATTGAGTTCTTGCAAAGCCAAGTTCAGTTCTCATGTAATTTCAACTACAAATTCTTTTTTTTTAAAATTATTTTTCAGTTATAGGTGGATACAATACCTTTATTTTATTTTTATGTGGTGCTAAGGATCAAACACAGTGTCTCATGCATGCTAGGCAAGTGCTTTTCCTCTGAGCCACAACCCCAAATTCATCAGTGTGGCTCTTGTGTTTAAGGAAAAATGCCATGGTAGAGTATGGCCTTATCATACTGAGGCCCTAGGTGTGATCCCTGGATCTGTGGGGAAAAATGCATATTATTAGCTTCAACCAAGAGATACTCATTATTCTTTCTTCTTCTTCTCCTCCTCCTCCTCTTCCTCCTCCTTTTTCTTCTTCTTCTTTTTTTTTTTTTTCCTCAGAGATGCAGACAAAGGTTTATTTAGGAAATCAGAGACATTATTTAGGAAAGGGAGAATGTGAGCTACCTTGAGAGTGAGAAGATTTTGGGATAACATAAATAATACACATTCAAGGGAGAATGTGGGCCATCTCTAGAGGGAGAGACAGCCTAATAATCATTTCTTAACATCATGAAATATCCAGTGAAGTTTCCTTAATTAACTTTTCTTCTCTCTCTCTCTTTTCTTTTGTCTTTTTTTCCTTGTTGTTTTTTAATTTAATTTAATTTTTTTATGGTGCTGGGGATCTAACCCAGGACCTTGAGCATGCTAGGCAAGTGCTCTACCATTGACCTACATCCCTAGCTCCAAGTGTTCATTTATTTAGTGGTACTGGGGATTGAACCAGGGGCATTAGGCCATTGAGTTACATCTCCAGGTTTTTTCTAAATTGCTGAGGCTGGCCTTGAACTTGTGATGTTCTTACCTTAGCCTGCTGAGCTGCTGCGATTATAGGCATGGACTACATGCCCAGCTCCAAGTATGTATGTGTGTACATAAATTTGTATTTATTTACTTGTCCTGGGGGTTGAAGCCAGGGGTGCTTAACCACTGAACTACTTCCATAGTCCTTTTTATTTTTTGAGACAGTGTCTCACTAAGTTGATTAGGGCCTTGCTAAGTTGCTGAGGCAGCTTTGAACTTGGGATCCTCCTGCCTCAACCTCCTGAGTTGCTGGAATCATCAAGTATTTATTTATTTATTTTTGTGGTGCTGGGGATTGAACCCAGAGCCTTCCAACTGAGCTATAGCCCCAGCCCGAAGTATTTATTTTTAATAGTAGCTCAAAGAAAGAGGCAGATTAGAATTTGGAGTGTGGACTTTGGAGAGTCACATATATTTGGGTTGAAATATTGGTTCTGTCCTTTAAGTTGGTGTGGCCTTGGAAGAACAAGTCATCTTCCTCAAACTTTGGTGTCCTCCACTACAAAATAAGCACAGAAGTGAAATTATGTTGGCTGAATATGGTGGCCCATGCCTGTAATCCCAGCAATTTGGGAAGTTGAGGCAGGAAAATTGCAAGTTCAAGGCCAGCCTGGGCAATTTAGCCAGACTACCTCAAAATAAAAATAAATAGGACTGAGGATGTAGCTTAGTGGTAGAGGGCTTGCCTAGTATGTGTGAAGCCCTGAGTTCAATTCCCAGGACTGTGAAAAATGTAAAAATAAAAAGGAGAGTTCATTGAGCATCTTCTCTATGCCACAGATTTTCCATGTACTGTCTAACTTAGTCTTCAACATAATCCCATCCCTCCCCAATACTGGTCATCCAACCTAAAGCCTCACACGTGCTAGGCAAGTGGGCTAGCACCAAGTTACACCCTCAGCTCCTTCTTGCAAAAGCGGAAAGAGAAGTCATCAGTCCTCTGCCCTGGTTGGTTGACAATTATCCTTTGAAAGTTAAAAGGAGGGGTTTGAGGATTTAGCTCAGTGGCATAGCACTTGCCCAGCACGTGCAAAACCTTGAGTTCAATTCTCGGCTTGGGGTGAGAGGAGTTCAAAGGAGGAAAAGAGGCTGGGCCATAGCCTTGGGAAGTATTGTACTTGGGTGTGGGACTAGAAACAGGCTCCCCTGCGGAGTAGAGAGGTGCTTTTTTATCATGACCTGCCCACTCCACCACTTTCCTCAACCCATTACCATGTTCCCAGGTCTGCTGCCAAGCCCACTGTCATTATGTGGCCCACATTTTCCAAATATATGGGAAGGCAGGTGATGAGCTGTGGTATTAGCCATCCTGGTCTTGTTCCTTCAAAGACCATTAAAAAAATAATTTAGAGGGCGGCATTACTTAATCCCGACAAAACACCTGGGACTAGTAGGGACTATTCAGGCTCTATGAGCCAAGGAGGGAAAGGAATACCTTTTTGAAGAAGGCACTTAAGACACATCTCAAATGTAATCTTTGCATAAGAGCTGCAAATGGTCTTTCTATAAATTCATGCACTCATTCATCATCCATCCGTCCATCCATCCCTTCATCTATCCATCCGCGTCCATCGATTCCTTCCTCGGCTCACATTTATCTCCTGTATAGTTAGGCAAAGTCTGTGGTACCTGTTTTCAATGAGGTCTGATGCCCACAGGCTCTTGATGCCACTCAACACCTGTTTGCAGCCTGGGTGTGAAAGCAGGTGCCTCTGGGTAACAGAGAAGTGAGATGGCTGTGATCCCTCAACACCATCCCTGGAGTCTGTGATTTTCCATCCCATGTTAGAAATATAATTTCCTTTCATGGCTGCTTAATCATCATGGCTCAGAAGACCATAATACTAAATTAAAGTGAAATGCAATTGCTCTGCCAAGTTCTACATTGCCAGAATTCAGTGGATAACAACAGGATTCTGTGAGCATCTCCAAGTAAGAATTTGCTGTGGGAGTAGGGGGAGGGAGGAAAAACAAAGTCTCCTTTCCACATATGCCCTATAGCCAGGCTGACACAACAGAAATGGAAAACAATTGGCACAGGCATAAAATTCTATGACAAAAGGAAACTTGTGAAATAGAAAAATGGATTTCTTGGGGGAAAACATAACTTCCTTTGACAATATTGTGTTTAGGAAAAGAACTTTGTAGTCTGAGGATATTCTGGTCATTAAAAGTAGAAGTTTTTTTTTTTTTCTTTTTGAGAGGGGATGGAGGCTCTTAATACTCCCAAACATACCCTTTCGAATCCATATTAAAGTTAATCATCAATTGGAAGCCAGAAATGATATTGGAAAATCATTCTTTTACAAACGGAAACTATTATAATTTAAAAGAGTGCAAATGAAACCATACATTTTCAGAAGGAGATCAATGAAAACCACTTTATTAGAAAATATAAATCACTTTTTAATTTCAGATGCAACAAGAAAAGAACTCATTTTTTCTGTTTCATTGAAATTGATTGGTACACCTGCAGAGAAAAGCAGCTTTATCATCTCGTTATCAGCCAATTAATATGCAGGTCTAAATGTGAATACTATTCCAGTTAACTAGAAATGGATGATTTTATTGAAGTCTTAATAGACTAGGAAAAACTGCCTTCCACCCTGCTAAATGAGGTCAGTTGAGAAAAAAAAAAAAATCAGAAGTGCATAACTTGGGATGGGTACAATCTAAAACAATTTCTCTAACTCTTTGGACCACAAGAGAAATGGAAGCAAATTGGCATGTCTGAAAGCAGAGGTTCCTGTTACATGGAAGAGAAATCAGAATATTGAGTTTTCTCTTAACCGAAAAAGAGAACTATTTGGGTTTGATTCTGAAGTCTGACACTCTTGCTATTCAAAGCTTGACTCTCTTTAGTCATTGGCCTTAACTTCGTTTTGATCAGAAGTCATTCAGAACTGCAAAATAAATAATGCCTATTTACCATTCTTCCAGTTTTTTCCCCAGTTTTCTGCTCATTTTCCACTCTGAGATGTTCTTCCTGACATACAAACATCTTCAAGTTCTCTGTAGAATTTTAACTTGTAATGCAGGTAAGTGCCCCTGGGGATAATCTAATTCACACTGAGGTATAACTAGTAGCATCCATTTCCAAGGACACTTTAAAAGAGCACAACTTAATGCAGAGGTGATAGCTGGGCACAGTGGCTCATGCTTGTATTCCCAGCTACTTGAGGGGCCGAGGCAGGAGAATCTCTTGATCCTAGGAGTTTGAGGCTGTAGTGCACTAGGTCAGTTTTGTGTCTACACCAAGTATGAGTAGTGGGATTTTTCCTATGTTGGCTACTGCGTTCCAGTCTTGGAAGCATAGTGAGACTCAGTCTCTTGGGGGAAAAAAACAAGAAAGCAGAGATGATGGAGCAATATAGTGGAGGAATTGATACCAATCTCCATGTTCCTCTCCCCAACAGCATTTAGACAGCGATAGCCCTTGAAGGGTCTGAGAGTCCCATTATGAATTAAAAACAACACAATGGAGAAAAAAAAGGGAGAATAATTGCACAGAAAGGATTGTTGAGGATATTGGCTGAGGTGTCTAGTGTGGGATGAGGGGGCAACAAAGAAGAAGGGCAGGAGCCATAGTGTTAGTCACTTAGCAGGTGCCACTGTGGATCCCAGTGGTCTGCTCTGCAGAGGACCCTGGCAGCCTTGTCACTGAGGACCTCAGCAGTCCCCACAGCAGTCGTAGGCTCTCTACAGCTTTCATGGCAGAGGCCTCCTTAGTGTTCTTCAGCAGGAACTCCAGCAGCCTGCTCCTCCAGGGACTCCAGCAGCTTGTGCCATGAGCTAACGAGTAGCCACTACTGCCACAAACCTCCTGCAGAGGAAGATGCTGCTGTACTTCCTATCCCCAAAGGAGGTGGTGTTGTGCAAACCTGGGGCTAGGGCCACCAACTTCCCCCAAACCTGTGCAAACTCTAGACTCTGGAGATGTGACTGCTACTCCATGTGTGCCCACCCCTCAACACCAGAACCACTGCTGCTGTGTGCTAACTGTGCCCTACCTGAACTCTGTGGCTACTCCACAGACACTGGTGCAGCTGCCACTAGGAGTGTATTCATGAGCTAGACCTTGAGCCGGGAGAGATCCCCTTGGCCATGACATCCCTCAAAGATCAGAAGGATCCCATAGTTCTTTGCCACTCCAAGCTCCAACAACCCTTGCTGCCACTGGGGATACTCACAGCCTTTACTACTGAGGACTCCTGCAATATTCACTTATACTGTCCTTAGCACTTGGAACTGCACAGAGGTCATGAAGCTGTGCCCTCACCAGAGCTTGAGCTTCTGCCACACGCCACCCAGCAAAAGTCTTTGAATTTCCTCATGGGTAAAGGGGAAGCCTGGAAGAGGAGATGTTCCATCAAATGCAGTAGTTTTCAGCTTCAAATAGAATAAATGTTTATTTATTTATTTAAGTGCTGAGGATTTCACCCAGGACCTCATACATGAGCAGGCACTCTACCTTGAGCTGCATCCCTACTCTAAAAGTTGTTATATGGAAACTTTGTAGTAATCATGAAATAAATACCTGTAAACACCTATAACAGATACACAAAAGATAAAGTGAGAGAATCAAAGTCTGTCACTATAGAAAATCATCAAATTCCAAAGGAAGACTGTAACAAAGGGAAAAGGAACCAAGGATCAACAAAACAGCCAGAGAACAATGAACAAAATGTCAGCAGTATTTACTATGAACATAAATGGATTAAATTCTCCAGTCAAAGACATAGTGTGGCTGATGGATTTATTAAAAAAAAAATACCCTTCTGTAGAATACCTGCAAGAGACTCACTTAAGCTTTAGGGACACAGATAAACTGAAAATGAAGGGATGGAAAATATACGCAAATGGAAACCAGAAGAGAGGAGGGATAGCCATATTTGTATCAGATAAGTAGACTCTAAGTTAACAACAATAAAAAAAATGAGACCAAGAAAATCATTATATAATAGTAAGGGGTCAATTTATGAAGGAGATATAACACTAGTAAATACATATGCACCTAACATTGGAGCACCTAAAAAATCTAAAGTAAATATTAACAGATCTGAAGAGAGACAGACATTAATATGATAATAGTGGAGGACTTCAATACCCCAGTTTCAACAACAGATAAGTCATCAAGATCAAAAATCATTAAGGAAACTTTAGACTTGGTTTATACTGTAGATCAAATGGATCTAATAGACATATATAGAATATTCTGTCCACTAGCAGCAGAAGTCATTCTTCTCAAGTGCGCATAGAACATTCTTTAGGATGTTAGGTCACAAAACCAGTTTTAACAAATGTAATAGGATGGAAATCACAGTAAATATCTTTTAGAAATCAATAACAAAATTTAAAAATTGTGCAAGTTAAACAACATACTCCTGAACAACTAACAAATCATCAAAAAAATTAAAAGAGAAATTAAAAAATATTTTGCAATATATTTAAATGAAAACAACATAGCAGACCTATTGGATATAGCAAAAGCAGTTCTAAGAGGGGTATTTAACACCTGAAAACATCTACATGAAGAAAAGAGAAAAATGTGGGCGTATCTGTATTTCCACGAAGAGATATCTGTATTTCCATGTTCATTTTCATGTTCCATGTATTTTTATGTTTCCATGTATTTTCTTGTTCATTGAAACATTATTCAAAATAGCTGAGATTTTCAGCTTTGCAAGCCACAGGGTTTCTATTATAAGTATAGTTGGTTTTCTGTATCTGTAGTTTGTGCATCTATAGACTCAACCAATCATGGATTGAGAACATTTGGAAAAAAATTACATCTGTATTGAATATTACAGACTTTTTTCTTGTCTACTATGACACAACAGAACAATACAACTATTCACATAGCTTTTACCTTGTATTAGATATTATAAGTAATCTAGAAATGACTTAAAATATATGAGAGAACCAGGAATATCAAGGTTTGCCTGTAGTCCTAGCTACTCAGCAGGTTGAGGTGAGATTGCTTGAATCCAGAATTTTGAGATTGACCCCAGCTATATAATGAGACTCAATCCTTCATCTCCCCCAAAAGTATATGGGGGAATGTGTATAGGTTATATGCAAATATACATCATTTTATGTGAGGGACCTGAACATCTGCATATTTTGTTAATTGCTAGGGTTCCTGGAATCAATCCCCCATGAACTCTGAGGGATGACTATACTCAAACCTGCTGTTATAACATGAAAGCAACCATAGACAGTAAACAAACAAGTGGTGTGTATGTGTTTCAATAAAACTTTATTTACAAGCAGGAAGTGGGCTGAGTTTGGCTTCTGGGCAGTAGTTTGCCAATTCTGATGGTGGAATGTCAGGTGTTAAGGAAGAGATGTGGGGACAGGTTACCTTTTAAGATAGTAGGGGGCTCAGTTGGTCAGAAGATATCTCTGGTATCCTTTAACTTTTAATTTTCTCAAAATTCACTTGTGTGTTCATTCATTCGTTCCTTCCTCAAGTCATTGCTTAAAAAAATATTTCTATTCCCTCTACTAGAAAATCTGTGAACAAGAATGACTCTGCCCATAGTTTTGGGGTCAGTGGCAACAGTTGGTGTTTCTGGTGATGTTCACTCAGAAGTCTTGCCAAGACTTCATTTTTTGGTTTTCAGAAAGTACCTTCTAGTAGAGGCACTTTTTAAATGAAATTAAAAAGGACTTCTTAAGTGCAAAAAATAGATCTTGCAGCTGTAATATACTCAGAATATTACATGTGTCTAAAATGATGAGACCCATTTTCTACATTCAAAGCAGTACTTACAGATCAGTAGGAATTTTGTCTTTCAAGATAGTTATTTAGAAATATCAACACTCTCAAGTTATAGCTATTATTCTGAAAAAAACATTTTTTTTGAGATACAGTTTTGCTAGTTGTCCTGGCTTGTCTCAAACTTGTGGGCTCAAGTTATCTTTCTGTCTCAGCCTCCTGAGTAGCTGAGACTATATTTACGTGTTACCATGGCTGGCTTACTCTGAAAATTCTTAAAATATCAGGGTATGGGCTTGGGGTTGTGGCTCAGTGGTGGAGCGCTCGTCTAGCATGAGTGAGGCCCTGGGTTCTATCCTTAAAAACACATAAAAATAAAGAAACAAAATAAAAGTATTGTGTCCAACTACAACTAAAAAATAAATATTAAAAAAATCAGGGCATATAGAATATTCTTTAGAAGATTTTTTTATTTATAAATATGTATAATGTTAATGAATATCTAGAAAACCAAGAAATGAAAATAATATTATATATATTCCTAACACTTCAATAAAATATTGCAGGTGCCTAACATAGAACCTGGCACAGAGTAGGTGCTCTGAAAATATTCGTTCAATGAATGAATAATGTATATTTCTTTTGAAAATACAATAAATAGCACATGTTTAACCATTAATGGTAGAATACATTTTTGGAAATAACCAATAGTCCTTTTTAAGTCAATTTGTTGACATTTTGAGTTATCAGTATGTATTGGAATTGGACTATAAAATGCTAGTAGCAGCTGGGATAGTGATTGGAGGGTTTGGATTCTAGTCTCAGTTTTAATGTTAATATGCTCTGTAATTTTAGGAAAATCCACTCAACCATATATCCTTCCTTCCTTTCTTCCACCCATCTATCCATCCATCCATCCATCCATCCATCCATCCATCATTGCAAGCAAGAGAGAGATGGTCCTTTTATTCCAGAGTTTATAGTCTAGGAGAGAACAGACTGATCCTTCTATGTGGGCAGGGCAGGACAGGGTCAGGGACATTTACTCTCAAAACCAAAGGACCTCAATTTCCTCATCTATAAACCAAGAGAATTGGGCTAGGTAGTCTTCAAAATCCTGTCCAGTTCTATCATAGTATAACTGGTTTTATTGTTGTTCTTGATCAGAAAGAAAAATTTAAAACATCAGTCTCACCTTGCCTATAGAACTGTTGTAGATTTGGCTCACAATTTTGGGAGCCCCTATCTTTGAATGTCTCTCCTTTAGTTCCCAGCGGTGTGTGTAGGGCAACTTCAGAATGGTTTCAGAAGGGCTGAGATTATATTGATATAGTCTTTTTTTTCTGTGTTAGGGATTGAACCCAGTGCCTTGTACATGCTCTACCATTGAGTTACATCTTCAGCCCTTGCTTCCTATAAAAATTCTTTACTTCACTAAGGAGCTGCTAAGCAGTTTAATAGCTTGGGTATCATGAGTGATCCACAGTCAGATGACCTCTCTTCATAAGCTCAGGGCTGAATCCCACAATTCTGAGCACTGGACTGAGTTTAGAGACAGTCACTATAGCTTTAATCACACATATAGAATTGTAGGTTTTAGTCTTCATCTCTTCTTAGGAACATCAGCCATTCCTGTCCCTTCTCCATGCCTAATGAATCTAATTTTTGAAATACTGTTTTGATGAGAGGATTCTTTTGGCCATACAAGGCTTTAGCTTTGGTTTCACCAGAGACTCACCTGTCACTGTGGCTGTGTGAGTTTGGCAAGTCACTTATCTTTTGGGGACTCAATTTTCCAGTATTTCTTTATTTTTTTTGGACCAGGGATTGAATACAGGGGCTCTTGACCACTGAGCCACATCTCCATCCCTATTTTGTATTTTATTTAGAGACAGCGTCTCACTGAGTTGCTTGGTGCCTCACTTTTGCTGAGACTGGCTTTGAACTCTGATCCTCCTGCCTCAGCCTCCAGAATAGCTGGGATTACAGGTGTGCACCACACCTGGCTCCAGTATTTCTAATGAATGAATTCATTAGATCTTATCATGGAGTCTTCTTACATCACTAAAATTTTTCAGTTCTAGAAATGACCTCAAGCAGTCATAACCCAATTTCCCATTTCAAAAGAATTTATAGTCCCATAAATCCAGAATTTCTTGGTCTCAGGACTGAATAGGTGTTAATTTTAATTTTTAAATTAGTTTTTAAAAAGTTATTTATAAAAGTAATACTAATCAATGTAGGGAATTTGGAAAACAAAGAATAGCAGTACTACACACACACTTACACACACACAAACACTCAGACAATTATGTCATTACCCACCCAGAGGTAGCCACTCTACACACAGATGAATATCTACTTATAGGTAAATATCTATTTTGTCTATAGACAGGAATAAATAACAAAAATGAAATCATGTCCCACATGTCCATAACCTCCTTTGACTTGACAATGAATAGTGAGTATTTTTAGTACTTCTTCTTCTACATTATGATTTTTGTAAGAGGCAAAATGTCTGTGGACCATCGCAGCACTTTCACATCTAATCTTCCCCTTCTATAGGGCAAAGCAGCTAGTGCTCACATAGTCCCGGGGAATTGCATCATTCTCTGTTTCAGAAAATTCTAGTTCCGGTGTCTTGAGAATTGACTGCCAAAGACGGAAGGTGCTAGGGGCTGGGGTTGTGGCTCAGGGATAAAGCAATCACTTAGCATGTACAAGGCCCTGGGTTCGATCCTCAGCACCATATAAAAATAAATAAAGTAAATTATTGTGTCCAACTACAAAGATAGAAGGTGCTATGAAACTGAGACAAGAGGTAGACAGATCAGGGTTGCAAAATGTGCAGTTTATCAAGGATTTTCAGATGGAAGCATGCCTGGAGTAGCAGGAAGACAACCAGATCCCTGCACACCAAGGAGGATAAGCTAAGATGGATAAAGGTGTGCCACAGCCAACCATTAATACTGGCTAAAAAACCCCCAGAATTTTAGTTGGCCTTTCTTGAAAACTATTAACATATCCAATATCAGTTAAGAAATAGACCAAACATTAGTGGCCACCCTTGGGGCTGAGTATCTTTTTTTTTTTTTTTTAATGATTGTGAGGATCAACCTACCGTCTCAATATGCTAGGAAGAATAGACAGAAGAGAAAGGAGAAGAAAAAGGGGTGGGGGGATTATCTCAATGACTTTGTTTGTTCTATAGGGTTTAGGATGCTTTCCAAAGCTACCTGGTGGGCAAAATGGCACTGATGACCTGGATGGCTATCAGTCTTGTCAAACCAGATCCCTATACCATCTCATTTTTTCCTCTTCTCTTCCTTCTCTTCCTTCTCTTACTCTTTGCTCTTCTTCCCCTCACCCCTTTTTCTTCTCCTTTCTCTTCTGCCTATTCTTCCTTTTTACTGATCTTCTTTCTCTTCCTTTGATGTTTTAATTGGGCTGGTCATTTGCAGAGATGTCCGACCAGTAAATGGTTATGCATGTTCATGTGTGTCTATGTGTATGTGTATTTGGATGGTTGCTCTGCTGGACTTCATTCTGCTGAGGTATTAAAGGCACATCTTAGGGGCAACCTCTGAAGGCCAGTCAGATACTTCATTGGAAGTATTCAAGGGATTGATTGGCTTGAGTCATCTTGAGTAGTAAGTTCCCTGCTCCTGGTTGCATCCAAGCAGAGACCGGCTGACTACTTCTAGGTATTGCCATGTCCTCTGGCAAAAAACCTTGTCTGAACCCAAAATTTTGGTCCCTGTACTAGATTGGCTCTGAAGTTTCTCCCAAACATTTTAGTCTAGGGTATGCCTCCAGGTTAGAGTCGACAATCTTTAAATTCCTTCTCTGTATTAGGTTCTCTGATTCCATGACTCTTGTGATATATATATTTCCCCTAAAGTGATAGCATTTAACTTTCGGAAATTAATACCAGTTAAAGAAAAACTTAAAAGAGCAGGGAGGTTTAACTAATGGTAAGTAACAAGATTTCAGTTTATTTAAACATTTCAATAATTTAGGCTTTCTCTGTCATACATTTCTATGGTTACATGATGGGATGTCTTAAATGATCAAAGTATTAAATACATGTGGACGAGTATTGTATTAAACACATGCTTGATGGAAAGATGTTAGTTTTTACCTGCATGTTTGAACAAGCTCCTAGGTCCTGCATGGAACGTCACACTAAAGACCCTTCAAATGCCTTGACTGAGCAATTTGGCGGTACCCCATTTTCCCATTTTAAAACGTTTCAGATTCCCTTTGCTCCGTGAAATGCATGGAAGCTGCTTCTGACCACAGAGACCAATGTGCTGTTCCTTTTATCTCCAAAACGGGGTCCCAATTGGTTCCAGGGAAAGCGATTTCCCCAACTTGCTGCCAGCTGTAATTGGCTTATATGTGACCCATCCATTTCTACACGCCCGTTAGGGCTGGGTGCTGGGGTCTCTACAGTTCCTTGCAGGCAGCTGGATGGACACAGCAAATACCAGCTGGAGTGGCAGAACCTCTTGGGTTGAGTCACCTACCTTGTTTATTCTGTGCCCTGCTGGATGGGGAGGTCTCCTATGGTGGCTGCCCTTGAAATCAAGCAGACATTTGAAATCAGTGGAGGGAAAAAAAACACTCCATCTTTCCTCTTCCTTTCCCCTTATTTCCTTCCTTTATCCTTAATTCACAGGTAGGAATAAATCATAAAAATGTCTTGGGTTAAACCTGGATTTGCCTCCTAATGGCTTACTGACCTTGGGAAACTTTTTCAGACTCTTACTGCCTCGGTATCCTCATCTGCAAAATGGGAATAATGATAACACAAGCCATTGTAGTGTTGTGAGGAGAATATTGGTTGATGTAAGGGAAGCACTGAGGACAGTGCCCGTCTGTGTTTGTGGCACCTAAGGCCTATCTTGAACTGAGCACGGGCTCTTTGATGGGTGCTGGGTGCTGGGTATGACCCTTGAGAGACTCAGAGCCTGCAGAACCCCAGGGAGATGTGATTGTATTCTTCTCTTCCTGTATTTCCTCCCCTCCCCCTTTCTTCCTTTTGGTTTAGTTTCCTACTGCTGCTGTAACAAATGTCCACAAACTTTCTGGCTTAAAAAAAATACAAATATTTATTGCTTCTGGTACCACAGGTCAGAAGTTTCAGTGGACTCAATATCCAGGTTTAGTGTGTACGCTCCTTTCTGGAGGCTCCAGGGCAGAATTTAGTTCCTTGCCTTTTCCGGCCTCCAGAGGCTGCTCCCACTTCCTGGCACATGACCCTTTCCTGTCACTGATTTCTGCTTCCCTGGTCACATCCTCTCTGACTCTCTTGCTTTCCTCTCTCTCATGGAAGGACCCTTGTGATGACATCAAACCCACTTGGATAATCCAGGATAACTTCTCCATTGCAAAATCCTTGATTGAATCACATCTGATTGTCCCCTTTACCAGATGGATGCTCCTCGGTTTAGGGTGATGTCCTTATAAATCCACCGCAAGTTCAAGGTGCCTTAAGTCAAGAACATCATAGGTCACCAATACATTGCACTTGGACCATCAGCAGTTTTTGCTTCTGATTGTGTGGCAGGCGGGGAGCCGTGGCTTGCTGCAGTCCAGCCTTGTGAGAGAATATCCCATTGCATATTAATAGTGCAGGAAATTACCAAAATCCAAGATTCAAAGTACAGTGTCTGCTATAATGCTTATTGCTTTCACACAATTGAGAGTGAAACCACTGTAAATCAAACCATCATAATTGGGGACTGTCTGTATACAAAAGGGTCTTAATAATTTCCATGATTAGGACATAGTCACTGGGGGCTATTATTCTGATTGTCACACTTTCCCCCCTTCCTTTCTTTTATTTTAATTTATTTTTCTATTTTTTTGAATTTTTCTATTTTTTTTTTTAGGTGGGAGTCTCACTATGTGGCACAAGCTGGCTTCCTGGGTTGGAGAGATCCTCCTGCCTCAGCCCCCCAAGTAGCTGAATCTATAGGTGTGTGCCACCATACCTAGCCTAGTACTTTTTTTTTTCTCTATTGTGGTGCAGGAGATGGAACCCAGGACCTTGTGCATGCAAGGCAAGTGCTCTGCCACAGTGAGCTATATCTCCAGCCCCTTCCTTTACAAAGGCTTATCCTGTTCATGAACTTCCTTATGCCAGTGGGGGTGTTAGGCTTGACATGCCCCTTGACTTGCCCACATGTGAACTTGGTTAAGAAAGAGTCCAAGCCTGTAACACTTATACCATATGGACTTATGATGTGGTATTCAACTTCAGGTGTATACAAACACCATTCCTTGATTTTCTTTAATTGATCCAGTGAAATTGATTTGATTCTGATGCTGCCGAGCCCTCACCCTGCTGCTTGGTAGGAAATTCACTCTGCTTATTCCTGGTTGTCCAAAGCTTGGTGTCCCAGAATACATACATATTGGGTAGGATTCTCCAGTTTTCACTCTGTTGGTCTCCAGAGCCTCTTCTGAGATCCTTATTGTCCCAACCTATGTGGTCCCTTTAGGTGCCATGCATGTAGCAGAAAGCTGGTGGCCTTGAAGGCTCTCAAGCCTGGTGCTCAGTCTCCCTGGGTGTCCCTTAAAGGCTCTTCCTCCTTGAGGCTTCACTACCTCAAGAAACAGGGTAGAGGGCTTGGTCCCAATAACCTCCGTCCCATCCCCAGTCTTGGGGGGATGGTCCCGAAGACCTTCTCCTTGGTGTTTCCCTTCTGGTAAAATCTTGTAAAGTGCTTTCTTCAAAATCCAGGAAAAGAAGTATCTTTTGGGAAACTGTAGCTTTGAGTTTTTTGTTATGTACCCATCCTGAAGGGTCTGTCTATCTGCTTGAAAAGGTTAAACAGAAAAAAATCATTAAACATATACAAGCTAATGGATCAATAATCATTCTGTCCTGAATGATTTTCAAACAGCATTCTGCAGAAGCCCTTGGTTTCTCCAGGCAGAGATCAACTTGGTGGAGTTTTAGATCTGCCTTCTTCATGTCAGCCAAAGCAGCTGCTCTGTTGTGAGTTTTCTGCATTAAAGATTCTCCTATGATTTTACTTGAAGAAAGGATTCTATGGTTAAAATGCTTGCAACCACAGGAGCAGATGATCTCCAGGGTGTCAGCCAGTTCCAAGGTGTATAATTTTTGTGTTTCAGTGACTTCAGCAGCCTTAGGACAAAGTCACTTATTCTCTGTTTTCTGGATTTATATGTAGCCAGAATTTCCTGTTAATAAAAACATCTGCACAGTATATCCACAGCACAATAACCATTGCTCATAGCAATGATCTCAACCATGAAGTTTTGTCTATTAATTTTTTTAGGAGGTTTCCTAGACCTAGAATTATTTCATCACAGGGTCAAGCGTTTAAACATGATACTGAATACACATGCACACCTGCACACATGTATGTAATGTACAGTCAGCGCTTTACCTGCAAGTTCCACATCTGTGATTCAAATAACCATGGATCAGAAATAGCCAGAAAAAAGAAAACTGCATCACTGAACATGTACCAAATTTTTTTCTCATCATTTGTTCCCTAAACAATACGGTGTAATGACTATTTGCATAGCACTTACATTGTATTAGGTATTACAAGTAATCTAGAGATGATTTAAAATATACAGGAAGATGTGCGTAGGTCCTATGCAAACATGAGCCCATTTTACTTGAGCATCCTTGGATTTGGTATCCTTAGAGGGTTCTGAATTCCATCCCCTATAATATTAAGGAATGATTGTATTTAAAATGATAATGGTTATGGGGAAATCTTGGAAAGTACAGAGTAATATATGAAAAAATAAAGATCACCAATATTTCATGATTGATCACTGTTAATTTTTGGGATATTTTCTTCCAATATTCAAAAAATTATATTCACAATTGCATTTGCAAATTATTAGTACAAAATATAGAATGTAATATGTCTTTAGTTTTATGTGTTTAATTTTTTCATACATTATTCCATGAGCATTTTCCTCATGTCGTGACATTTTAAAAAATATAATTTTTTTTTTGTACTAGGTGAATCCAAGGGTGCTTTACCACTGAGTCATATCTCCTGTCCTTTTCATTTTTTGTTTTGAGGTGGGTCTTGCTAAGTTACTTAGGGCCTTGCTAAGTTGCTGAGACTGACCTTGAATTTGGGATATTCCTGCCTCAGCCTCCCAACTTGCTGGTACCACAGGTGTGTGCTACTATGCTCACCTGTACCACTAAAAATTTGATAATTATTAGGTGAAATGTTAAATTTTGGTGCCATCCGCTGGGCACAGTGATGCAAGCCCATAATCCCTGCAGCTCAGGATGCTGAGACAGGAGGATGGTGAGCTCAAAGCCAGCTTCAGCAAAAACAAGGCACTGAGCAACTCAGTGAGACCCTGTCTCTAAATAAAAAACAAAATAGGGCTGGGGATGTGGCTCAGTGGTTTGAATTCCCCTGAGTTCAATCCCTGGCAACCTCCTACCAAAAAAAAATTTTTTTTTTAGTGCCATCTGTAAATGATCAAACTCTTTACTTTAAGAAGTGATACTCTATGAGGCTTTCAAATTAATGAGATATCCTAGCATCTCAAATAGAGAATTTTATTTCCTGAAGAATAAAGAATGCTGAAATAAGAACAGGTCTAAAAGAAAACAGAGGAATTACATGTAAAAATGGAAAAAGGGAAAAAAGAAGTCAGCTAGTTCTGATGTGATTCACTGCTATGATTTGAATGGTGCCCCCCAATTTATGTGTTTAAACTTAATCATTAATGTGAGAGTGTTTAGAGTTGGGGTCTTTGGGAGGTGATTAATTCACAGAGGCAGAATTCTCATGGATGAGGTTAGGCCTCTTATAAAAGGGCTTGAGGAAAGGAGTTTCTTCTCCTCTGCCACATGACAATGCAGTTTTCCTCCACTCCAGAGGATGCAGCGGGAAGGCGCCATCTAAGAAGTAGAGACCAGGTGATTCCAGATACCACTACCCAATCTGCTGGTGCCTTTGTCTTAGACTGCCAGCCTCCAGAATTGTAAGGAAAAGGAAATTCATTTCTGTTTTTTATAAATTGCACAGTCTGGAGTATTTTATTACAGAGCATGAGTGGACTGAGACATTCACCTTCCAGTTGCCTCTGTTCCCTAACTTAATATGCAACATGGGGTAGTGTTGATGGACTTTGACCAGGCCAGTAAAAAAACCAGAGGACTGATGGTTCTCAACTGTCCTGAAGTCACTTATATTTAGAATATGGTCCAGTGATTTTTAACTCAAGGATTTAGGTTATAAGTCCAATGAGAAAGGGCCAAGGAAGCTGACTGATCCATGAACCAAGTACTGTTCCCCAAATCCCATGGCAAGATAGTTATTGGTGTCATGTTTGTAAACAGAAGGTCCCTAACTCCTTTTCCAAACTAACATTAGTTCCTGGACACTCAAAAGGCTGCAGGGACATTTTTTTTCCCCGTATACCATTATAACTTGGTGACCTCAGATTTCAGGGATGGAGTTGATCCCAGGGTTTCTGGTCTCCACCTGGTTTGCCCTGTACCAATATCAAAAGATATCCTCCCTCCAAAGCATGTTATGATGTCTATAACTTCTAAAATACTTTAGCATGATTGGCAGAAGCGATGGTATGTGCCAGTTAATTTACCTGGTGAAGGTAGCACACTAGCAGCATACAGAGTCTGGGTTATACAGGTATTATATGGAGACCAAAATCCAGAGAGAGGTGGCTACTGCAAATCTTTCGTCCATCCATTCTAGATTAGCCAGCAAAGGACATGCTAATTAGTGCACTATTATAAAAAATGGATTTTTATTGGCAAATCTAGAGACGATTAATTAGTTTGGTGAATGCTCAAAATGAATTTCAGACATGCATATTGGGTTGAAATATATAGCTCAGAGACATTCCCAACTTGCATGAACATAGACAAAAGCTTGTAGCCTATACCTTTAGTAATGATACCTGAACTGGCACTAGATCCCTAATTAGTCCTATCCAGCCATTGGTTTGAGAGGATTTCTGATCACATGAGCCTAATCAGCAATGGTAGAATCCTGCTCTAATCTGCTTTGAATAAACTTTCATACAAGGGAGAGGTCTGAAAGCTGGGGCTTCGTCAAGCCCCAGAACTGGTTGGATCAACTTCTTGGTCCCATCTTTGCTAATGGATATTTATTTAACTAGTGTTGGTAGGTGTGTCTGTTGGCAATTCTGGTCAACAGAACAGAGCTTCAGACTTCTGCTAAATCAGAGGACTCAGAGGAGTCAGTTGGGGATTAGCTTGGGTAGGAAATGGCTGGCTGTTCTTTTCCTAAGCATAAGGATGAGTCAGTTTGTCCAAGATCTGTACCTGATTTGCTTTGGGAAAATTGATTTGAGCTCTAAGAGCAGCTCTGACTCTTAAACCTCTCCCCACCCCATGTAAGAAAGCAGAGATTGACTACTGCTTTTTAGGCATTTGTATGCATTTTAATTTTGAGGGATTCCTTCAATGTCAGACATCCATAATGGATGTAATATTGCAAGACACACAAAAAGAGCCTGTTCTGGAACACAGAGGCACTTGGTCCCTGGTGTGGCTTTGTCACATTACTGAAAGGCCACGCTGACTGTGACATTGAGCTCCTCATTTGCATTTCCAACAGTGACCTGAGGGCTGGTTTGATGTATGAACAGGAAAGGTAGCTTCCCAATTGGTGTACTTATGACATTTTTTCTGTGGCCTCCTCCTGAGAAGATGTTAGGACAAATTTTCTAAATTGGTTGGTATGAAACGCCACATTAATGTAATAAACTTGAAAAAGTCCACAGTATTTTTCCTGTTACCACGTAGGTTCAGTGTCCCACTTATGATAGGCACCAGTAACGTTAAACAAATGAATAAAATTTGCTTTGGGGTTTAAGTTAATGAATCAAATCTATCCTTTTGTCTGAATTTAAAAATCTGTTTTCTTCAAGTCTAGAGAACATATCTGACAATGTCCTGCATTTCTACTGCTAATTACTAGATAAATAGACATGAGTATTTCCAATGTGTTAGCCCTCAGCTTTATCTATTATATATAATTTAATCATCACGACAACTCAATTGTATTATTACCTTCAATTTTAGATGCAGTGGGAGGGGAAATCATGTTTCTTATGTCATATGGCTAAGAAATGGTGGTTTTACTTGAATCCAAGTGGTTTGCCTACAGACCCCAAGTTCTTAAACTTCAAGTTATATTGCCTCTGTTTGGTTTTATAAACACCTTCATTTTGTATTGTCTTCTTAAAAAAAATTTTTTTGGGGGAGTATTTATTATTTTGGAGCACTACCATTCAGAATCCCTTGCTACTTATGGGATTTATCAATATATTTATATTGAAAAAATTAGTCTGTGTCTTAAATTCAGCATCCCTGAAGATTAAATCTGAACATTTGATTTTGATGACAAGAATAATGACTATACATACTGAGTGAACAGTCTCTGCTACAGCCTTTGTATACCTTATTGCTAATTCTCACAAAATACTCCGAGTTACTTCATTATCCTGATTTACAAATGGAACAACCGAGGCTCAGAGGAGTTACATAAATTGCTTTGGCTCACATGGTCTAGCACTAGCAAAGCTGGAGTTTGAATACAGTCCTTTGAGATGCCTAGATGCTCTAAATGGTGCCTAGTCCCATTCTTGGTGATAATGTGTCATTGACACGGTTTCTATATAGGTTTCCTCTGGGAGCTGCTGCTATTTTGTAAGGCTTTCTTGGGAATATCCAGTTGAATTTGACAAAGTTGTGCTGTCTGGCTAGAAGCAGTAAAGACCTTTGCCATAGAATGGCCTGGGCTATTTCTTTGAAACTTGATTGGATGACCTAGCAAACCCCATTGTGAGGGAGAGGGAGGTCCATTTCAGTCTCTAGGTAGGGCTAGCTATGTTCATCCTGACTTGGAATAGTCCTCTTACCAGTAATAAAAAATTAATTTTAGCACTTGAGCTAATTGGGATAAAAAATGTGACACCCAAGCCAGAAATAAGCTTAATGAAGCCCATTAAATAATTTAATGATTACTTAATTATGTTCATTTAAAATGCAGGAATTGATTACTCTCAAATTAATTTTACCATCTCTGTACCTTTTTGAGCACATTTATTTTGAACAAAATGAAGGATTAGTTTCATTTCTGATGGGCACTCTGCCATTAATAATCATGTCTCATTATAATGAGAAAATGTTGTGTTTTGAATAAGTTCATGTGACTATATATTTTCAGATAACAGACAAGCTTGTTCAGTGGAGAGATTTAAGCTATTGAAAGGGTCTTACTCATTTGAATCATAAAATGAATAAGTGGAGGATTGATGTGCTCAGAGAACAGAAATCTAGATGGTAAAACCCAGTGCAATTCCAGCTAATTAGGGGCTGGATCAGGGTGTTCTAAACCAGTTGCCAAATTGGGAGCATGAGACTACGAGGGGCTAAAAGTTCAAGGCTTCATGGACTGTACATATCGAATGCTTCTCTAGCATTTTTCTCTTTCTTCTTTTCTAACATCTCCTAATTTCTGTTTCACAATCCCCCTCATTTTGAGGTCAAAGACCCCTTCCAGAGTCCCACAGATACAGCATATGACCCAGTAAGACAACTGCATTTCATCCTAGTGACCTTAGTGATTAGTAAGGAGGTGAGCATGTGACCTGGGACCATCCCGTCAAAATGGATGGCAAGACCCTTTCAGGGGATTCTGGGACAAGACTCTCTCTCTCAGAGATTGGCAGATATTTGGGGCCTAAGGAAAGCTTGTCTTTGGATGAAATTGAACTGAAGAAAGCAGATCCAAGAGACAGAAGAAAACCAGAACTTGGTGACTTTGTGGAGCCCCAGGGTACAGTCTCTCCTGATCTTACATCTAGGTCTTTTCATTTCAGGAACCAATCACTCCTTTCTATTTGCTTACAATTGAAAACACTCTGGGAGAGTCAGGGCTCTTTAAAAAAAAGAAAAAGTTTACAGAAGTTTTCTTTATATACTTTATATCCTTAGAATCATAGATTTTCAGGCCTATGAGAGACTTAGGATCATCAGTTCCAACAGGATCTGAGAAGCTGATCTGTGCTCTACTATGGGTGTCTTACATTTATAAAGCATTTTATATTTCCCAGGGTGTTTTCAGAATACTTGGCATAGTTTGGACAAAGGCTCTCTTTAAGGGGCAGGTCGAGGACCACCATGCTGTGAGATACTGAGGTGAGATGCTCTTTTATAGTCAGGAAAATCTGATAATATTAAAAATTTGCTCATCTACTATGGAATCTAATCTTTTCCTATACCCATAAGATGCTGTCAGTCCACAGCGCAGTCAGGCCAGGGCAGTGGGATAGGTTGCTAAGAGACCCAAGAAAATACCCGGAAGTGGCATGCAAGAATAGGGCATTATTGAGAATGCTTATAGGAAGAGTCCTGCGGGGATGGGCTGAACAGATCCCTCAGGGTGCTTTGCCAAGCTGAACCTCTCCTGCCTCATGGCATTTTGTCCAGTGGTGGCTGGCTGGATGAGTGACATGTATCTGGTCCAGCATCCCCGGTTTTTCATCAGCCACCACTGGGAGAAGGGTTTGCTATGTTAGGCTGCAGAAACATTAGCTTGCTTAGTTTGCTTGTGTGACCAGCATCCCAAAGAGCAACTGTCTTGACATACTTGCAAAAAAGTAGTTTTCTACAGACAACTCTAACTTTACCCTAATTCCCAGCGTACAGGAGAGAAAGCCATTGTCCTTCAAGATAATGTGTACTTGGACATTCTGGCTCAGTTCTGCTTCAATGTTCCTTACTGTAGCTGGTATTTTGGAAATAGAAAGGAGCATTCAGAGCCATGGTGTTTTATTATCTTCCTGTTCTTTAAAGGAGACCATTTGTAATTTTAAAAAAAATTTTAAATGTGTGTAAAAGTTGAAACAGAGAATGTTTATGAACGGGTCTGGCACAAATTGTATGTAATTTTGCTTATCTTTTTTTTTTTTTTTTTGAAACCAGATCTTGATGTGCTAACATTTTCCCTATGTCTTTGTCTTCAGTGCCATCATTAGAGACTCAAGGATTTGATTTATTAAAAATACACAAGTTCTCCAGGTACATATTATTATTTTCAGTCTATGGATAAAGAAATTAAGATTTAGAGACATTTAGAGAAGGCTGCATAGCGTTTAAGGACAGAACCCATTATCAATTGAATTGTGCGTCCCTTGAATTCCCAACTTGAAGTCCTGGCCCCAGTGCCTCGGTTGTGACCTTATTTGAAGATAGAGTCTTGATACAGGTAACCAAGTTGGAATGAAGTCATTAAATTAGGCCCTAATAAAATATGACTGGTGCCTTTATAAAAAGGAGAAATCTGGAAACAGACATGGAGAGAGATGTGGAAACATATAGGAAAAGATGGTTATCTCTGAGTGGAGGAGAAAGGTCTTTAGAACAGAGTCTTCCTTCCTGATCCTCAGAGGGAACCACTGTTACCAACACTTTGCTTTTGTACTCCTAAGCTCCAGATCTTTGAGACAACACGTTTCTGTTGTGAAAGTCCCACTTTTTGGTTCTCCATGACAGCGGTCCTAGTGAACCTGCACAGAGCCCATATTTGGATGGAGATCTGTCTGATGTCAAAGCCAATGGTCCTTCTCCAGCCTCATTCTGCTCTACAACATGGCCATGTGTGAATTTTATAAGATGGGTTTCTTTCTTTCTTTCTTTTCTTTTTTTAAAAATGGAAACGAGGGCCTCACTCATGCTAGAAAAGTACTCCACCACTGAGCTACACCTTCAGCCCTGGATTCATTTTTAGAAGTGAAAAATAAAATATTTCTCTGGATGGGATTCTGCAAGTACTTTCTGATTTCACAGACCTCTAGAGGAAGACCAGCAGTTCCACAGGCAGCTGTGCTTGAACCGCTCCAAACAATCCAGTATGAAAGAAGCAAACACATAATCTTCCTACTGGGTAATTGCTGATTATAATTGAGAGAACATTTTAATTTGTTAAATTAAAGTTCCACGTGTATACTCATGGTGACAGCACTTGATCGCCCTGACAAGGAGGAGATTCTGCTTTTGCTTTCACGGGGAACATAAAGAACTTAACAAGCTCCTCCAATTTTTCTGCTCTATGTTCTTGTCACATATTATAGATTGCTACAGCTTATTTACTCACTCAGACCCCGTACACAAACTATCTCTTGTGAACAAGTCCCAGTACTTGATGTCAAACAACAACACTACCTGCTAGAAATATGGTGTGAATCACAAATGTGAGTCACATAGGCCATTTAAAATATTCTAGTAGACATAAAAGAAGGAAAGTGGTGAAATTAATTTGTAATAACGTATCTCATTTAACATTATGTTTCCAGTTCAACATGCAATTCATATAAAAGTTGTTTACAGAATATTGTACATTCTTTGCTCCTTTTTTTAAAATTTTTTTTTAGTTGTCAATGTATCTTTATTTTAATTATATGTGGTGCTGAGAATCGAACCCAGTGTCTCACACATGCTAGGCAAGTGCTGTACCACCAAGCTACAACCCCAGCCCATTCTGTGCTTCTTTTTTTTTTTTTAAATTCATTTTTTAGTTGTAGTTGGACACAATACCTTTATTTTATTTATTTTTCTGTGGTGCTGAGGATCGAACCCAGAGCTTTCACGTGCTAGGCAAGTGCTCTACCATTGAGTCACAACCCCAGCCCCATTCTGTGCTTCTTATTAGGTCTTCAATTACCTGGTAAGTATTTTACCCTGAGAGCACATTTCTATGTGGGCCACCATGTCTCAGATGCTGCCCTCCCACCCATGTGATGAGTGGCTCCTGAACCACACAGTGTGGTCTTGAGGATAATGTTGTCATGATGGTGGTGTCATAATAAGAGTCACCAGGGCTTCTCCTTAGTTTTGTACCATATATCATGGATGCACTTTTTAATACACATTGTTTTTTTTTAAAGCTTGAGTTTAAATCTACTTGTGATTTGAAATAAAAACATAAAACCCTACATAGCTGCTATAGTTTGGACCTGGATTATCTCCCCAAAGCCTGTGTGTTAAAGGCTTAGTCTCTAGTGTGATGCTATTGGAGGTGAGAGAAACTTTAAGGGGTGGGGCCTCCCGGGAGGTCCTTTAGTCACTGGGAGCATGTTCTTGAAGGGGCATGGAACCCCAGGCCCTCTCCTTCCTTTCTTTCTCTCATGTCCTGGCCATGAGGTGAATTTTGTTCCTTCATCACATATTCCTACCATTATGTATTGCCTTCCCACAGACCCAAAGCAACTAAGCCCCTAATCCATCACAGACTGAAAACTTTAAAATAAGCCAAAATGGACCTTCTCTCCCTCTCTCTCTCTCTCTCTCTGAAGCTTCTATCTTTATAAGCTGATTATCTCAAGTATTTTGTTATACTAACAACTAACAGCATGTAGACTGATGCACATATACCCATGTTCATAATGACACAATTCACAACAGCCAAGTTCTGGAACCAACCTAGGTATCCATCAACAGATGAATAAATAAAGAAAATGTGATACACACACACACACACACACACACACACACACAATGGAATTCTACTTAGTCATAAAGAAGAATGTCATGTGGAACTGGAGAACATCATGTTAAGTGCAATATGCCAGGCTCAGAAAGTCAAGGGTCATATACTTTCTTTTATATGTGGAAACTAGAGAGAAAAAGGGAAATCTTATGCTGGACGTGGTGGCTCACATCTGTTATCCCAGTGGCTCTGGAGACTGAGACAGGCTGGGGATGTGGCTCAGTGGTCGCATACCCCTGAGTTCAATCCCTGGTACCAAACAAACAAACAAACAAAAAAACCAAAACCAAAAAAGGTGTTGGGGGAGTGAATCCTTGAAAATAGAAGGTGGGAATTGGGAATTAAGGGGAGGAAGGAAGAGAGGTAAAGAAGGGTTCTGGGCAGGGGGATGATTTAGACCAAATTACTCCATGTGCAGTGCCAATAGATCACAATGAAGTCTTCTATTATGTATAGTTTAATTCACCAATAAAATATCTAAGCAAAGAAAGCTAACACAATAGCAAAATTGTTCGATCTCAGTCACTATATCCCCAGTTTACTGTTTCTTTCTCTTGTTTTGGAGGGGAGGGATGCTGAGGATTGAACTATTGGGCACTCAACCATGGAGCTCCATCCTCAGCCCTATTTTGTATTTTGTTTAGAGACAGGGTCTGACTGAGTTGCTTAGCGCCTCACTTTTGCTGAGAGTGGCTTTAAACTCACATCTTTTTGCCTCAGCCTCCCAAGCTGCTGGGATTACAGGCGTGCTCCACTGCACCCAGAACAGTTCCTGTTTCTTAAAAACAACAACAACAACAAATAGCAGAAACACAAAAACAAGAACCCACTTTTATTAGTCTATTGCATGACCTTACATTTTTCTTTAAGCAAGTAAAATTTTTATGTATTCCTATGTTCCCTTCTTTCTTTTAAACCACAGATAGCAAACTGTGTTCTGCATTCTACGTTTTTCACTGAACAATTTACTTTGGTGATCTTTTCATTTCAGTGTATAACTTCCTGGTTCTTTTCCACAGCTGCATTGTATAGAGGTAGCATGATGTACTCAGTTGCCTATAGATGAACATTGGGGATATTTCCAGGGTTTGTAATTAAAAGCAATATATTGTAATGAATATCTTATATTTGTCATTCCACATGCATGCAAGTATTGTTGTAGATAATTTCCTGGAACTGGGATTGCTGGGCCATAGGTAAAGGCACGTAAAATTTAAAAAGATATTGCCAAATTATCCTATGTAGAGGGTGTTGCAATTCATGCTTATAGTATAAATGTGTAGAATGTACATATTGCCCTATTTAATACTTAAACTGTGAGATACATTTTATAATGCCTATTTTTCATGTTAACCTGAGGACAGGTTTATACACACCCACACCCACATACACACCCCCACAAACTTATAAAAAATTGGAAAGTATTATTCACAGAACTTTTTAATTTGAATCATTTGAGATAGAGCTGCTGACGTGGGCCTGTCCCCCACATGAGTTGTCCCTGAACAGCTTCAGATGAATTTTTCACTGACTATGAAATGGCAATAACAAAATAAAGACCAAGCACAGTATAATGAGTTTTGCATCAGGTTAAATTTATTCAACATAACACATGATATTTTGTAGGGTCCCAAATTCTGGAGTGCTCATATGTCCTTTCTTTTATGAAATTATGGATGCATTAGATATGATTTTTAGACCTTTTACTATAAAAATGGCCAACATTGCAAAAGAATAATGTAATAAATCCCTATGTATCTAACATCCAACTTCAACAAATAATAAATGACCAATCCTGTTTCATCTAACCCTCTCTTTTCCACGCCCTGTTGGATTAGTTTATTTATTTATATTATTTATTTATTTTTTGAGGCAGGGTCTTGCTATGTTTCCTAGGCTGGTCTTATTCTCCTGGGCTCAGACGATCTTCCTGCCTCAGCCTCCTGAGTAACTGGGACTACAGGTGTGAACATCATGCTCAGTTTTTGGATTAGTTTAAAACAAAATGTAAGCTGGGTGTGGTGGTGCACACCTGAAATCCAGTGGCTTGGGAGGCTGAGGCAGGAAGATCTCAAGATCAAGGCCAGCCTCAGCAACTTAGTGAGGCCCTGTCTCTAAATAAAATAAGAACTGGAGGGGCTGGGGTTGTAACTCAGTGGCAGAGCACTTGCCTTGCACGTGTGAGGCACTGGGTTTGATCCTCAGCATCACATGAAAATAAATAAAGATATTGTGTCCATATCAAAAAAGATCTTAAAAAAAAAAGAACTGGGGATGTGACTCAGTGGTTAAGTGCCCTTGGGTTCATTCCCTGGTACTAGAAAAAAAATATATGTATGTACACACACACACACACACAAGTGTATGTGTATATATATATATATATA
>NW_026000221.1:24739091-24762873 GCF_001458135.2 Marmota marmota marmota
TTTTTTTTTTTTTTTGGTATTAGGCACTTAATCATTGAGCCACATCCCCACATCTCCATCCCTTCTTATATTTTATTTCGAGACAGGGTCTCACTGAGTTGCCTCGATTTTGCTGAGGGTGGCTTTGAACTTGAGATCCTCCTGACTCAGCCTCCCAAGCTGCTGGGACTACAGGCATGTGCCACTGAACCTGGCTAAAGTTTTATTTTATTTATTTTTTGACCCAATAGGAGACAATGAAACCTGGGTGATGTTTGGGAAGATTGTGCACCCTATATTACTCAGCCAGTGGGGAACGAAGGGAGAGATCTTGTGCTCCAAGGGACAAAAGGCTGGTTGTACCCAATGGTGTCCCTGACCACCAGGCTCCCCATCTTGCAAGACCATCATTAAAGTAAAGGCTTGCTTTTTGCTGTTCCCTTGTGTCTCTTGGTCCATTCTTTGGGCTTGAACAGTAAGCATGTTTCTTGCATCACTAATATTAGCTGGCTCTTCCAGATACCTGCAGGCTTTCTAAAGATACAGAATGGAGGGAGATGTGATGGAGAATCTAGAGTGGTAAGAGACAGTACTTTCAACTAATTGTGGCTAAAATATTTTACTTTTTCAGATCATAGTAAAAAATCCATTGTTAGGGCTTCATTAACTTTATGGTAAACTGGGCTCTACCCTTGACTTCCTTTCCATTCATGTAGTTCCAGGTGCATTGATCTGCTCCTGAACTTGGAGTATGCTGGCATTCTCTGCCTCAGGATCTTGGCACTTGCTGTTTCTTCTGATATCCACACATGGCTTCTTCTCTGTTTCCTTTAGCTTTCTGCTCAAAGGCCAGTTTCTTACTGTTCTATAAATAAAATAGCTTCTCTCAAATCCAGTACCCAGCTCTCTGTCCCTCCCTTTGCTTTTCTCAGTAACACCACCTCTGACATAATAGACATTCCTCATTTGCTTAGTGTATATCTTCCTGTGTTACCTTTTTGTTGGTGTCCAAAATGTCTGACACAAACAACTTAAAAAGAGGAAAGGTTTGTTTTGGTTTGCGGTTTCTGAGATTTCAGCCCATGGTCAGTCTGCTCCACTCAGGGCCCGAGGTGAGGTAGAACATCATGGCAGACAGGCTGAGACAGAGGAAGGCCACTCAGTGCAGGGCAGCTGGAAAGGAAGAGGGGGTGAGCAGTGAAAAGATACAGTTCCCAAGGGCAGGCCCCCCAAGTTGTACTTCTTCCAACTGTACCCTCCCTGCCTACAGGTTCCATTTCCTCTTAGTAGTGTAGTCAAATTATGAACCCGTCAAATGGATTAATCCACTGATGAGGTGAAAGCCTCATGCTCCAATCATTTCTCAAGTCCCACCTCTGGACTGCTGCCTTGGGGACCAAGCCTTCAGCACACGAGTTTTGGGGAACATTCCAGATCCCAACCATAAAACTCCTTTTTATTAAAATCGAAGATGACAATAGAGGGACTTTGTTTTGTGCATTACTGTGTCCCCAGCACCTAGAATGGTGCTGCCCAGAGAAATACCTCAATGAATATTTGTTGAATAAATGAAGTCCAGTTGCAAACTACTGAAGAATTTTAATCAGGAGAGACATGAGGCTTTTCTGGGTCTGCCAAAAGAAACTAATCTCTCATTTATCTTTCTCTTATAATATCTTTCTATAATTTTCCCTGAATTATAATTACCTGTCAGTCTAGTTTTCTCCAATAGATTATAGAGGATAGAGAATATACCTAATCCATCAACCTACTCCCTACCGCATGCATTGAGTGAATTAATGCCTTTGGAATGGAATACACTATTTCTTTGTGGATAAATTATTGAAATGGCTGCTTGGTCTTTTGGTGAACTTGATTATAAGCCATTTCTGAGTAGGGGAAATTTCCCTAGTCATTTATGTTCTCTTAGCTCCTGTTAGTGATTAATGCATTGCCCTTCCCGCATAAGGTTCTAACTCTATACAGTTTTGTCTATACAATTTCTGTGACTTTGTATTACCCAATTCTACATTATAATGGGTTCCCAAGTAATAGTTATGTGCCCATTAGGATACTTTCAAATTCTGCCAATCAAAAACCAAATACAAGGCATCTTTTTTTTTTAATTGTTAATGTTTTTTTTTTTTTTTAAAAGAGAGAGAGAGGATTTTAATATTTATTTTTCAGTTTTTGGCGGACACAACATCATTGTTTGTATATGGTGCTGAGAATCGAACCCGGGACGCACGCATGCCAGGCGAGCGCGCTACCGCTTGAGCCACATGCCCAGCCCCTACAAGGCATCTTAAACAAGTAGGGGTTTATTATATCAGATGGCCAAAGAGCTGGAGGCAGGGTGCCTTCCAGATTATTTTATTCTTATTGTGGATTGTCTATGTCTTCCTTGACATGTCTTACAGCTCTGCCATTCCAGTTTGTCTCCTCGTGGCTGCAGGAAGCTGCAGTGGTTCTCAGTATCATATTCTCATACCATATCACAGTGGTATCCAGAGGCGGGAAGAAACTGTTTCTTCTTACACGTTCTCCATTACAAGTTGGGAACACCATTCTCTGGAGCCTTCTGATGTATTTCCCTTTGTTTCTCATTGGCTGGAATTGCAACAGAAGAATCAACAATCTGTATTATGTAAAGTGTCTTCAAACTGAAACACACATAAAATTCTGTATTGCTCAACTCACACGGACTTTGTGACTAGAGGGCGGTAGGAATGCGACCTGGCCTTTCCTTTTGTGAGTGTTACGGTTTGGATGTGAGGTGTCCCCCAAAAGTTCACCTGTGAGATAATGCAAGACAGTTTGGAGGAGAAATGATCAGGTTATAGCATTAACCTAAGCAGTGAATTAAGCCCTGATGCATTAACTGAGTGGTAACTGGAGGCAGGTGGGGTGTGGCTGGAGGAAGTGGGAATTGGGGGTGTGGCTATGGGGTATATATTTTGTATCTGGAGAGCAGAGTCTCTCTCTCTCTCTTTGCTTTCTGATCATCAAAAAGATGCCTCTGCCACACTCTTCCGCCATGATGTTCTGCCTCACCTCCAGCCCCGAGGAATGGAGCCAGCTGTCTCTGGACTGAGATCTCTGAAACTGTGAGCCCCCAATAAATTTTTCCTCCTCTGCAGTTGGGCTGGTGGGGTCCTTTAGTCACAGCAGCAAAAAAGCTGACTAAAACAGTAAGCAATCTTTCAGTATTTATTAATTCAGTGTTCATAGTGACTCTGTTTAAAGAGTTTAGGATAGCTTCTGTAGGATAATAAGAAGTGACTGTTGATTATTATGTTGACCAATATAACAATAATATTCTCTACACTAGAAGAATATTAGAACCTTAGAATATATGCACACACACACACACACACACTAATGGAGTCTATGTTTCACTTGATTTCATTTAAGTCCTCATCAAAAACAAATGTGAACATAACCTTCCACATGACTGGTTTCCAATTGGTTTCACAACCAGAGAGTCTCAAGCCAAATGATTTGACCTTGCATTTCCAAGGGCAGAGGTACAAGAGGTTCTTCAGAAGCTCAGGATTCTGATTCCAGGCCCAACACTTGTGAAGGAGCAGGAGTGCTCTGTCCACTAACAGGACCCCAGGCTCAGGTCTAGTTCTGTCCCTCAGGTTGGCCTGAGCAGGAGCACGTTCAGCATCTGCTGTGGAGGCTGAGCTGGGATGTCGGTCTCCAGCCCCTGCTGTGAGCAGCATTTCTAGTCTCTCATTAGCATCCTCTCCAGCTCCTTCCTTTCCCCTGCTCTGCTGGGGTGGGGGGAATTAGAGCGGAAGCTCTGTTTGAGCTTCACGTTTCTGGGAGATGAAAAGGGTAGAAAAAAATTCCAGAATGGGCTTTGGGGAAAAGGAGTGGATGATTCCATTACTTGTTCTCTTAGCTTTTAATATCACTGTGACACAACAGTTTCAAATCTATGTATAGACCAGCCTATTCAGAGCCATTTAGAATGTAGGATAACAATGCCAAAATAATTTCAATGTAAGTCTTTGATCTCCTTATTATAATGCCATTACCATACCATTATTAGCTAAGATTACAATGACAAATCAATTTTAATTGAAGTCTTTGGAGATGCCATTTATAATGCTATTATCATGTGAATTTGCAATGGGGAAGTTACTTGAGCAAGCTTGTTGAAACAGAGCAGTAATGCCACTCTAATGGAAAATTTTGATGGTAAAATTATTCCGAGTCCTTAGGGATGGGTGATTATCATATAAAACCACCAATCCTGAAAATGATGCCCCCCCCAATCATAAATCATGTGATAGTATCTACAGATCAAAGCATATCTTTCTCATAGGATGAGTTCACAAAAATCCAAGTATCCTAGAGCAGATAAATGGTCCTCATTTTTCAAACAAGGCACTGAGTGAGCAGGCATGACTTCCAGAGGCCACACAATGAGTGGCCGACCCTGGACTCAACCCCAGGTCTCTGACTCTTTCTGTTCTGGTCTTTGACTCCTACACCAGACTTCAACAGCTCTATCTCCTTTAATGGTTTTAAAGAACAGGATTCTGGGAAAACAGATGGCCAGGTTAACATTAGGCTAGAACCATGGGGAGATTTCCAGATCATGAGGATATTGTCAGATATTCATTTTGGACGAGAATATTCCAGAAGAGTTTTCCAATATCTGGTGATTCCATGACTTCCCGTTCCATGGTTTCCTATGAGAGAATGTTTCTTTCCTGGAAGAGAAATCGAGCCTCTTCTGGCTTTGAGTATATAAAGACCGAGGGGGGTTGCAGGAGGATCACATTGCACCAAGGAATTTCTTAATTTCGGCAACTAAGGACTTGGTAAAATTAAAAATCAGATAGACTAGCTGAAGAGAGCGTTTAATTCAATCATCCTGGGAAGCCACTGCCTCAAAGTAGCTCATTAGACTGTCTTTCAGCCCCAGAGCCAGTCTTGTATCTGCTCACCTGCTTTATCTTAATTTGTCCAAAACAGAGTCAGCCTCCTCTTGCTTGAAAAAGCTTGCTCTATTCCCCCGTCACACCATCCCTCTCTTCTTGTTTCCCCACTTCTTCTCTGGGCCACCCTTTAGTGGAAGGAGAGGGACTGTGTATCAAATGTTCTTTGTCCCCATGTCTCATTCTTCAGATGTCCAAATCATTTGCTCTGAACTTGTCCATGCCTTAAGAGTGAGCAGCTAGCATTTTGGGAAGATGTGTGTTGTGTCAGGCACAGTGTTAGTTAATGCCTTCGTTTAGTAAGTTCTGCTGTAATTATGACAACATGTGAACCTAGAGTTTAGTGTAGGGATTTATCCAAGGCTGTGTGTGCAGCTGGGACATGGGCCTTGGTTTAACCACCTTATGTCACAGAGACAGCTTTGCTGAGCACACAGATTGGAGCTGATAAGCAAATGTGTTCACACCTTAGCTCTGCCGCTTGGCAGCTGTGTTATGTTGGGCAAGCCACTGAGCCTCCATGAGCCTCAGTCTCCTCATCTGTAGACTGGAGGCTAGCAGTCATAATGAGTCAGTGTGTTTGAGTGGCTTTTATGTGTGAAACACTTGGAATAAGGCCCAGTGCACAGATGCAGTCTCTGTAAGTGACACCGTTTTATCTGCTTCCTTTTTCGACTACATGATCGGGTTCACCAGGTCGTGTGAATTTGGGGTAAGGATGAAAGGGGGAGAGATGCCCTCCCACACTAAGGGTGGATAGATACATTTGACTCGAATGCAAAACTTCAGAGGGAAAACCGGAATTGAGGGGAGTCATCGGCAGCTGCTAGCAAGCAAATGCCAATTTTGAAGGAACAAGATTTGAGAGGATGACATCGGTGACCCCCCTGAAGTGGAATGAAAATCAGTTTTCGTAAAGTCAAGGCCAAAATGTTAGTGTACATTACACAGCTATGGGAAAAGTAGTGGAACTAATTATCCTTGGAGGGGCTGCAGTCAGTTAAGCTTTAGAGAATCTCAATCAAATGTCTTAGACCCATGTCCGGCAGGCCCCGGGGCTAAACAATGGCTCAGGAATGTCAGAATTCTAAGTTCTCCTAGCTCTGCTACTGATCTGTTCTGTGACCGCAGTCCCTTAATCCCCCCATGCCTCTGTTTCCCCTGCCTGCCAAATGCCAGCCGTCTCCCTAGGTGATTTTGAGGGATAACCAATAAAAAGGATTGGGGGTGAAAACCACCATCCAAATTGTTAATAAAAGTGGTATTTTTGTATTCAATTATTTGCATCTAAACCCTTTTTATTCTTGCAGTGGCATTCCCCACCCTCTATCTTTCTTATTCTTGGGTGACTCCCTCCACCCTGCCACTGGAGGAGTGAAACCATGATATACATGGTATAGTGTCTTGCAGTGAAATTATGATCTGGGTGAAGGAGAACTGGGTGTGCTGTGACATTTTAAGCAGTTGCTGTCCAGGAGAGAAATTCATCTAAGGGATGCCCCCGGCCTAGCAAACAAAGAAGGGCTGGAGAGACATGTAGCAGCTCTGGGTCTCACAATGTGACTCGGGTGTTACTGGCTGTGTTAGGGTAGCCAGTGCCTGGGCAAAGGTAATAGGAAAATTTTGAATGTTGAGAAAAATAATAAAATTGCCAGTGTGTTGGAAATTAAAGTGAACTCCATGGGCATAAATAATGAACACAACACTGATTGAAATAAATGATGTACTTTGCTTTAGCAGTGCTATTTAAATAACTGATATTGTACTTTGTTGGGCTACGGTTTCAAATGCATTCGATTATACGTTGTAGTGTTTCCCCCCAAACAGTCTTTCAAATCAGTATAAATTGCTGAACGTAGCAGGCATGTCTTGATCTTTGGCTGTCATGACAACAGGATACAGAGAAATGCATTTTCATAACAATTGCTAGCAATGTTTAGTATCACTGTTACTTTGTGTTAGGGAACATCTGGCTTTGGGAAGAAAACAGTATTGTTTTCCTTAACTTGAAAGCTTTTGTTTTAATAATTGAAAAAATAGGTAGAGAAATAGCTGTTTAGGGGAAAAGTAAGTAGTAGGAGGTAAAGCCCAGATCTGGGGAGGGGGGTGGGAAAGAGCAGAGAGAGAAGGAGAACCTTATGATTTGGATAAGTGTTTCTCAAATGTTCACGTGTAAAAGGATGGGTCCCAGGCTGGGGGTACAGGTCAGAGGTAGAGTGCTTGCTTAGCATGAGTGAGCCCCTGGGTTCAATCCCCAGCACCACACACGCACACAAAAGGCTTGGTCCACAGACCAGGCAGGCTATCAGGAGATGCTAGAACTCTAAGAGATGGGGCCCACTGAGTGCGAGATCTTTTTTTTTTTTTGTACCAGGATTGAACCCAGGGGCCGCCTAACCACTGAGCCACATCCCCAGCCCTTTTATTTTTTTATTTGGAGACAGGGTCTTGCTAAGTTGATTAGGGCTAAATTTCTGAGGCTAGCCTTGAACTTGTGATCTTTTTGCCTCAGCCTCAGGAGCTGCTGGGATAACAGTTGTGCGCCACTGCATCTGAGCAATGCGAGGTCTTTAAATCACTGGGAATGTGCCCTTGTGGGTATTGTGGGACCTTGGTATCTTCTTCTTCTTTCTTTGCTCTCTGGCTTGTGATGTCAGCAATTTTTCTCTGCCATGTTCTCTCCGTGACATGCTGCTTTGTCTCACATATGAAAGGCAAGGGGGCCAACTGATCATGTGAGCCACAACAAAAATTTTCTCTTTATAAGTTGATTATCTCAGGTACTTTGTTATGGTGACAGAAAGCTGATTGACACAGATGGGAAGATTATTATCCCTAATTGCAAGTCCAAGTGTCCTCAGAAAAAGGGGCAGAGGGAGATTTGATACACACAGTGTAAAAGATAACGTGAAAATGGAGCGAAGAGAGATTTGAAGATGCTGGAAATTAGAGTGATGTGGCTATGAGCCAAGAAAATGTGGGCAGTCATCAGAAGATGGACGACACAAAGAACAGATTCTCCCCTAGGGCTTCTGGAGGGAACACAGTTCTGCTGATACCTTGCTTTCAGCCAATTAATACTGATCTCAAACTTCTGTCCTCCAAACTGTGTTACAGTAAATTTCTATTGTTTTAAACTACCAAGTTTGTGATTCTCTTCACCATTGAAATTAATCTTATTGCCTTAGGAAATGAATACAAAGATGAGCTTAATAAGGCCAGAGGAATCTTTAAATAAAATACAAAATAGGGCTGGGGATGTGGCTCAGTGTTCGGGTACCCCTGAGTTCAATCCCCGGTACCAAAAAAAAAAAAAAAGAAAGAAAAGAAAAAAAAGACCAAAGGCACGGTGGCACATACCTGTAGTCCCAGTAGTCCCAGTGACTCAGGAGGCTGAGATGGGAGGATCTCAAGTTCAAAGCCAGCCTCAGCAAAGGTGAGGCACTTAGCAACTCAGTAAGACCCTGTCTCTAAATAAAATACAAAATAGGGCTGGGGATGTGGCTCAGTGGTCGAGTGCCCCTGAGTTCAATCCCTGGTACCCAAAAAAAAAAAATCCATTGTATGTATATGCCACATTTTATTTATTCATTCACCTATCAGTAGTCACTGGTGTTGATTCCATCTTTTCACTATTATGAAGAAGGCTGCTCTGAGCATGAATGCGAGATATGTCTGAGTCTTCTTGTTTTCACTTCTTTCTGAGAGCACACCCAGAAGTAGAATTGCTGGATATTAGGGTAAATCCATATTTAATTTTTTGAGATACTGCCATGCTGTTTTTCATAGCAGCTGCACATCATTTTTATTACCACCAACAGCAAAGAAGAGTTCCAATTTTTCCATATCTTCACCGACAGTTGTTATTTCTGTTTTTTGATAGTGTCCATCCTAATGGCTGATACCAACCATTAGAATCAGAGATTAATTCATGAGCCTCCCTTTTTCTAAGCAGCCCCTTCCAGTATATGGCAAGTCTCGTTCATTTTCCCGGTGTGTTTATCTCCTAAGTATCTTTTCCCTTCCGCAAGTCATCACTGCCACTCGTTGACCTTGGTCCTTACCACTGTGAAGCAACACATAAGGTACCAAGTGGTACCCTTACCCCTGGTTCTAAACTCATTCAGTTTATCCTCCACAGCATAATCAGAATGAACTTTAGAAAACTCTAAGTAATTTGCTTAAAACCTTTCAATGGCTCTCTTGCTTTTAATATAAAATGCCTTAGCATGATCTGCAAGCTCATTCAGGATTTAATCTCTGCCTTCTTCCTTCATTTTTTGCTACTCTCTCATTTATTTTATGTTCCAGAACATTGGATGACTTGCAACCATTCTCTCTTTTACTTCCCTGCTTTTCTTTGTACATGTGGGATTCTCTATTGTATGAGAGGTTGTGAAGAATACATCTCATGGGGGCTGGGGTTGTGGCTCAGTGGTAGAGCACTTGCCTAGCATGCGTGAGGCACTGGGTTCGATTCTCAGCACTGCATGTAAATAAATTAAATAAAAATCCACCAAAAACTAAATATATATTTTTATTGATCTTATTATTATTTTTAAATACACGACAACAGTGGAATGCATTACTATCCTTATTATACATATAGAGCACAATTTTTCATATCTCTGTCAATTTAAGCCATTATACATGTACTTTTTTTGCATTACAATTCTTAATACACATATATACCACAATTTTTCAAATCTCTGTTTGTATATAAAGTATGTTGACATCCAATTCAAGTCTTCATACATGTACTTTGTATAATGTTGATTATTACATTCCATCATCCTTGCTAATCCCCTTCCCCCTCCCTTTCCCTCCCACCCCTCTTCCCTATCTAGAATTAATCTAATCCTCCCATGCTCTCCCTCCTTACCCCACTATGAGTCACCCTCCTTATATCAGAGAAAACATTGGCATTTGCTTTTTTGGGATTGGCTAACTTCACTTAGCATTATCTTCTCCAACGCCATCCATTTACCTGCAAATGCCATGGTTTTGTTCTTTCTTAAATGCTGAGTAATACTCCATTGTGTATAAATACCACTTTTTTTTTATCCATTCATCCACTGAAGGACATCTAGGTTGGCTCCACAGTTTAGTTATTGTGAATTGTGCTGCTATAAACATTGATGTGGCTGTATCCCTGTAGTAAGCTGTTTTTAAGTCCTTTGGGTATAGTACAAGAAGAGGAATAGCTGGGTCAAATGGTAGTTCTGGGAATGGAACCACCATTTGACCCAGATATTTTTAAATATATATTTAAAAAAATACATCTCATGGGCTGGGGTTGTAGCTCAGTGGTAGAACACTTGCCTAGCACGTGTGAGACACTGGTTTTGATCCTCAGCATCACATAAAAATAAATAAATAAAACAAAGGTATTGTGTCCAACTACAGCTAAAACATTAAAAAAAAAAGAATAGAGCTCATGAGGTCAGGGACTATGTTTATTATAACTACTCAGCATCATACCTCTGGTCTCTCAGAATTGCCTGGTACACGGTGGCGTGCTCAGAAGAACTTACAGCATGCCATTGTACGACAGGTGCCACGCTAAACCTTTTACTTGCACTAAGTTAAATTTCAAAACAACTCTTTGAGGTATGTGCTATTATTATCCCAATTTTATAGGTGAGGAAACTGAGGTTTAGAGTGTTCGAACACATCTTGCTGAAGTTCATGCGTCTTGAACCAGATCCAGACTGGCTACAGCCCCACTCTTTCTTTCTTTCTTTCTTTCTTTAAATTTTTTTTAGTTGTCAATGGACCTTTATTTATTCATTTTTTAAAATTTATTGATATGTGGTGCTGAGAACCAATCAGTGGCAGAGCTCTTGCCTAGCATGTGTGAGGCACTGGGTTCGATTCTCAGCCCCACTCTTTCAACAGTTGTGCTGGTGTTTCAGTCAGCCCTGCTGGTGGAGCAAAGAACCACAGTCCAGGCAGCACAGGAATTTATTGCTCATGGTTCTGGAGGCCGGAAGTCTGGGATCAGTGTGCTGGCATGGTCAGGTTCTGTTGAGGGCCCTTTTCTGGATTGCCAGTGGCTGACTTCTTGTTTCCTCATGAGTGGAAAGAGAGCTAGCTAGCTCTCTGGGGCTTCATTGAGGGCTCCAATTTTATGATCTCATCACCTTCCAAAGGCTCCACCTTTGGATTTTAGCATGTGAAATGTTTTTTTGGGGGGACACCAACATGCCATCCACTGTAGTTACCCATATCAGACAACTAGTGTATATTAGTGACAGTTCTTACTTTGGTGTTATGTGGCTTATTCTTGTGCTACCCAGGAGAAGGTGAATTTATAAGGGTGAGAACCACGTCTCATCCTTCCACAAAGGTGGTCCAGAAAACCAGCTCAGGAAAGCACTGGAACAAAGGCAGTCCGAGGATGCTGGGCATGTTTTGTAGCAGGAACAGAAGAAACAAACACACTGTTCTGAGTTCTCTTATGCTGATTACTTTTGCCTGTGTTCTGAACATTATGGAATCCTAAAGTATGTGATTGCTATATAATGCTTCTAAACTCAGGATGGGGTTATGCACTGGTGAACCTGTTGTAAGTTAAAAATATCATAAGTTGGACATATGCATCTAATATACGAAACTTAATGAATATCGTAGCTTGATCTCACTTATTTTATTTTTTATTTTTTTGAGAGAGAGAATTTTTTGGTATTTATTTATTTATTTATTTATTTTTGGCAGACACAACATCTTTGTTTGTATGTGGTGCTGAGGATTGAACCCAGGCCGCACTCATGCCAGGCGAGCGCGCTACCGCTTGAGCCACATCCCCAGCCTGATCTTGCTTATTTTAAACTGCTCAGAATAGTTGTGCATCTTGTAGAGTATGGCACTGTGGTGCTGCATATTGATAGCCTAGGAAAAGAACAAATTAAAAAAAAAATTTTTTTCAGTGCAGGGGATTGAATCCAGGGTTTAGTGCATGCTCAGCTCTCAAAATTCAAAATTCAAGTACAGTTTATAATGAATGCATATTGCTTTTGCATCATCATCATGTTAAAAATTCTTAAGTGGAACCATCATAACTTGGGGACCACCTGTACTTATTTAGGTCTGCCTTCTTTTATTTAGTTTTATACTAAACCATGTCATTATATGTAGTAGTATCCTTTTCTTGGTATAATGCTTGCATTGGATATGCAGGTACACCAGTCAGATTTTTTTTGAATGAACAAATTTTTTTTTTTTGCTGGAGCTGCTAGAAATGCTGTTCATAGACAGCCTTCTGTTTTCAGGGTTTGCCTCGGCTGCAGAAAGCCTCCCTGTCCAATGGTGCACCCTTCTTTAGGTGGCCAACATCCGATGAGTGATCATGGGGTAGTTCTGACAGGGGTCATATGTGCCTTATATCAGCTGGGCTTTAACGAGCCTGCACTGTGGTTCAACCTCTCTCTGTGCCCCACTCTACTCCCTTCTCTTCCCTTCCACATAGATTCATCCCTAGTAAATACCTTACATCAAGGTATTCACTCTTTCAGTGTCTGCTTCCAGAGAACCCAACCTGCCACAGCTTGTACTGGGAGTGGTCCTGTTCAGCAGGTGATTAGATAGGGCCCGGGAGTTAGATCGCTTGCCATCTGGCTGGCAATGAGGACTTTATCACTGGTGATTGGTGGAGCACAGTCAATCCGTGACACACAGGTGGTAGGACCAGTTATTAAATTTTATTTTTATACTGGGGATTGAGCCCAGGGATACTTTACCACTGAGCCTCATCCCAGCCCTTTTTATTTTTTATTTTCAGATAGGGTCTTGCTAAGTTGCTTAGGTTTTCACTAAGTTGCTGAGGTTGGCCTTGAACTTGTGATCCTCTTGCCTCAGCCTCCCAAGTTGCTGGGATTATAGGAATGCACCACCACGCCTGGTGAGACTAGTTATTAAAACTCTTACTCTGATGAATTAGGATGGTGTTTGAGAGAGATGAGAGAAATTAAAAGTCTGAAAACAATGAGGCTAGATGATTATTGCTAAGTGCTTGATGGATGCAATTATCTTTGTGAGTGGCAGGTTTGGAGTGATGGAAAGGAGTGGAGTATGAGGAGTAACCTTGGGGAACTGTGGAGGTGGTTAATAAAACAGCACCCCCAGAGACAAAATAGATATGCAGCCAACATGAGTATGCCCCAGCTTGCATTGCCAGAAGAAATCATGGAGGGGTGACCAGAGGAGGCTGAGGGCAGTGACCTCAGGAGAAATAGTGACCTCTTGCATCTTTTACATAGCTGAGTCAGTTTTTAGACAAAGAACTCATTGAGTAAACAACAGGTAGGGTCTCCAAGAAGGACTCAGCCACAATATGGCAAATATACATGGTCATGATTCTCCCAGCCCTTCTCCAACTGGGCTACACCAGTAATTAGGGGTACTGTACACTGGGGGGGAGAGGAACATTCAAACATTTTGAGGAATATTGATTTAGAGCCCAAGGGGACATTGTTACCCAGAGAGATGTAGTATCATCTTGGCCCCCCTTTATTGTGTGAACCTCTGGGGACCATGTAATGAATGAAGTCCATCGCATCCGAAGACCCACCCAGTGGTTATTTCCCTAGTCCCCCAATGTATATTTGGGACTGATATACTTTCTAATTGGGTTCTTTTTTTTTGGTGGGGGGTACCAGGGATTGAACCCAGTGGCACTCGGTCACTGAGCCACACCCCCAGCCCTATTTTGTATTTTATTTAGAGAGAGGTCTCACTGAGTTGCTTAGCGCCTCACTTTTGCTGAGACTGGTTTTGAACTTTGAACTTGCGATCCTCTTGCCTCAGCCTCCTGAGCCACTGGGATAACAGGCTCCTGGCTCTAGTTGGGTTCTTAATCTGTGGGGCTATCATAATGCAGCAGGCCAAGTGGAGAATGTTCCCTTTGTCCACCTTACCAGCCAAGATAATAAATAAAAAATATGAAACTACATGTTGCGGGGATGGTGGAATTTGTGTCATTCTTAAGGATTTAAAGGATACAGAACATCTTTCATATTTCCCTTCATCAGTTTGGTCCCTGCAAAAATGAGATTGATCCTGAAGGATGACAGTAGACCATGGCAAATATACTGAGCACTAGTCCCTATTGCAGCCACTGTGCCAGCCAGATATATACTTTGCTAGAATAAAATATTATGGCCTCTGACACATAGTATGCAGCTATTGATTGATTGAATGTATTCTTTTCTATTGTAATCAGAAAGTAGGATCAGAAATAGTTTGCATACATTAGCAATGGGCAACTAGCTACATTTACAGCTTTTGCCCAGGGTTAAACTCTCCTGCCCTTTGTCAAAATTTAGTCCAAAGAGATTTTGAGCATTTGGGCATCTTACAGATTATTATATTGAGCCACCACATTGATGAGATTATGCTACTCAGGCTGAGTGAGCAAGAAATGGTCAGAATGTAGAGGATATGTTCTAGGACACAAGAGATAACACCTCTGAATTTCAGGGGCCTGCAACATCAGCAAAGTTTTTAGGAGTCAGAGGTCAAGGGAGTGTCAGGGTAATCCATCTAAAACAAAAGAACTCATAGTGCATCTTTCAAATTATTGCATTTTACCATGCAGAGGGAGATCCAATGCCTGGTAGACCCTTTTGGATTCTGGAAAAAGCTTCTTCCACTCCTGGAAATACTGCTATAACGGGTGTCCATGTAACAGGTGCCACACAAGGTTGTCAGCTCTGAGTGGAGCGCAGAAGAGGAAAGGGCTCTGCAGCCAGGTCAGACTGTGGTGCCAGCAGTCCTGTGACCCTACAGTCCCCATCAGAGGTGGGAAAAGATGACCCAGGTCCCACTGAACTATGAGCTACTTCTGCTGCCTGAACGCTTCATACTCCTGTGTTCTAGAGAATGTGAGGTGATGGGAGGAGTCACCGACTCAGGTATCAGGAGGAGGTAGGGATGCTTTTACACGCCAGGGCTTGGAGAACTAAGTGTGGTTCCCAGGTGATCCATGTGGCTGCCTCTTGGTACCCCTTTGGTCAACTATGATGCTAAGTGCACAAGTACAGCAATCCTGGTCTGAGAAGGACACAGTGGCTAGGAACTCAGACCCCTCAGTGGATGAGGATCTGTGTCCTGTCACCTATTTGGCTACTGAGAACAGTACAGGTGGCAACTAAGGTTGAGGGTAATCTAGAACAGAGAGTGGAGGAGGGGGTGATGAATATTTGTGGTTCCAACACCATTGGAGGTGGGGCCTGTATTCATCCCACTAACCTCCATCTTCTAAGTCTCCCTGGGGAGGCCCCTGGCATCTTGGAGGAGGACTTTCCTGAATAAACTAAAAGAAATGGATCTGAGTGGTTGCAGAGTGTGGACTCTGGTTAATAGGAGATTTGCCACCCGGATCCTCCTTCAATGAGGACTTATTTCCTGGGTCCCTGGGAATGCTGTTAGTAGACAGCTTGTAAGAATCAGCTCCATCAGGATTTTCTTCAGCTACAGAGAGTCACCTTGTCCTTCCTGGGGCAGCAAATATCAAATGACAGATCATGATGGGACTGTACAGCATTTCAGGGTTCCCTAGGTCTTGGCTGAGCTTGGATGGGCCTGAGTTACACTCTAACTTTTTACTGTCCAGTCCTGCTTCTGTCCTCTTCCTTCCAAACTTGTTCATCTAATGGGTTCTTTGAAAGATATGGAAAACTGGAAATGTCACAATCCCTACTTTTCTTTTTTTCTTTGTGGGGAAATGTTGATGCCTAACGTGGAAAGACTGAACTTTCCATTAATCAGTGTTCAGAGATTTTAGGAGACCAATGTTGAGAGATTTCTACTCAGTGGTTGATCCCCATTTCAGACATAATTTTTAGGATGAGGTCAGCTGATCAGGATTGGCATCCCCACTGGGATTCGTTCTCAGCAAAACCAGGGTATAAAAGGACGTTATCTTCTGTGTTCCATAGCCAACCGGACTATTTGTCGGGGAGAGAATGTGAGCTTTGGAACAGATGTGGGTTCAAATCTTGGCTCCTCTCTTAGTGGTTGGGCAAGATGTTTTAATTCTCTTCTTCAGGTTCCTCATTTGTAAAATGAACAAATCAAACCTTTCTTGAAGAATTGTAGGAATTAGCCATGGTACACAAAGCCCTTATAGTATCTGGTAAGAAATTAACTCTCAACAAATGCTTTCTTTAAAAGTTTGTATTTATTTTTAGCTCCTTCTTTCCACTTTTTTTTTTTTTTAAATTTTTATAAATCTAGCCTCTCCTTTCAGGGAAGAAAGCAATTTAATCAATACTTTTCTATTAAGATTTTAGGGACAATGTATCGGCTCTTCCAGGGAAATTGCATTTTTATAAAGGAAGAGCTGTGAAGTCTGAATAAAGAAATAGCATGTGGACAGGAGGAATTTGGAGGGGACAGGGACCCTCAGATTAAATCCTGTAAAGGAAAATATTCTTCACGTCTGGGTAAGGTTAGCTCTCTCTGCTTTCAATGAAGTGGAAAAATAAAACTTTCCACTTAAGGAGGATTCCCCCCTCCTCCTTCCCCACCACCATGGTGAGAAGAGTTTGCCTACATCTTGCTTTTTCAAGTGGGACAACTGAAATATCTTCTAGCTATTTGTTCCAGTAGTTCAATATATATTCTTGGTTATATCAAATATTTGATATTTTAGGAAATCAGCCTTGTTAAATTAAAGTGGGTAAGATGGCATTTTAAGGTCACCTTGGTATGATCAAACATGATGCTGACATTTACAATCCATTTCCATTGCTTCTCACATGTTTCCTTGTCAGTTAAATCCAGACTCTTCAAATTTAAGGGCGTTTCAAATCTAATAATGCAATTATAAATATTGTACCTGAATCGCTAACTGCCCACTGATTTCCATGCTAGTTACAAAATCTTCATATGGTCCTTTTCCCATTATTTAAAAACAGTTTTGAAATGGTTTTATTGTAATTTTACCTGCATAAATACAAATAAGTATAAAATATTAAATGTTTTATATATTCCTTAATGTTTTATATATCCCTTATGGCTTTTGTTCCTATCAAAACCAAAAATAAATCTGCATATCATAAGAAGAAAACTGCAAGTTAAGACATATTATTGGAGGTCCCCAGAGACATGGTGGTGCTCCAGAGTAGGGTGCATGCACCTCAGATTCCACACCCTCGCACTACCCCTATATTGGACACCCCCCCAAGGTTCAATCTCATCTAGTCCAGCAACACCTCTTCCACCCTCATCCAGTTCTGTCTTGGCCACAATCTGTGATTCCATGAGTGGAGGGAAAAGTGATCTATGTCTCTTACCCAAATTGCTCGGACCAGACCCAGCTCCCAATGTTATAGGAGAGGCAGGGGAATTCCTGCCAAGCACCTTGAGTGAGAGGGGCCCTAACGTGGGCAGGGCCAAGGTCCAGCAGGGATAGAAGGCTTCTGCTCTACCCCTGAAGTCCACCCCCCAATTTTGTCCTCTTATCCTCTCATCTATTTCCATACTGGAAAATAGTTATTCTTAACTTTACATGTAGGCACCCTGTTCTTTCTTCCCTATTAACTTGAATGACCTGCATGAGAGACAGACAGACAGATGGTCCACAAGGATGGTTGGACAAGGACTTTTACTTCTTCTTTTTTTTTTCTTTCTTTCTGAGTACTGGGGATTGAGCTCAGGGGCACTCAACCACTGAGCCACTTCCCTAACTCTATTTTGTACTTTATTTAGAGACAGGGTCTCACTGAGTTGCTTAGCACCTCGCTGTTGCTGAGGCTGAGCCCCTGGGATTACATGTGTATGCAGGACTTTTGTTTTTTATTTCATAAAAATATTTTTAAAATAAGTAAAAAATAATTAAACTAACTTTCAAAAAAAAGATATGTTACTAACAATGGTAATTTAAGGTGATAGAAAACAGAGTTTCATGGAGAGCATATTGTCAAATACAGGACGAATTTAGGCACAAGTGCAATGGCCCCGTTTGGTTTGGTGGGCTGAGTCATGACTCAGATGGAGGCATCGCTATTCCAACTGCTGTGGAACTTTCGCCCCACAGTCTGCCATGTCACTGTCTGCCTTCCTGTTGAAAACATCTTGGAAGGATGAAGTCTGCCTCTAGTCGTGACAAACGTCAGTGTAGGCAAAAGAAATTGCATGGGGAGATCGGGTCAAATGCAGAAGTCCAGAGGATGCTTAATCTTTACAAATACTTACAAAATACAACTTGGAAGGGCTGAGTCTATATCCAGTCCTCTTTGGGAATCCATAGATCCCTATTTAAGAAATTTTCATCTATAGAATGTAAATCAAAATATAATTCTTTTGGGGTACTGGGGATTGAAATCAGGGGCACTCGACCTCTGAGCCACATCTCTAGCCCTATTTTGTATTTTGTTTAGAGACAGGGTCTCACTGAGTTGCTTAGTTTCTCCCTGAGGCCGAGGCTGGCTTTGAACTCATGATCTTCCTCAGTCTCCCAGGGTGCTGGGATTATAGGTGTGCACCACCTCACATGGCAAAAATAATTATTGATAGGATATGCAGTGAGAAAAATGTGTGGACAGTCACTGTGATTAGGAAAGTAAGTTTCTTTTGGATAAACTGTTGGAAATGCTTGAAAAATAATTTAATCACTACTTTTCTTACTATGGCAATATATATAACAAAAATTACTATTTTCTTTTTTTTCATATATTTTATTTTGTTTTTGTTTTTGAACTGGTGGTTTAACCAGGGGTGCTTATACCACTGAGCCACATCCCCAGCCCTTTAAAATTTTGATTTTGAGACAGGGTCTTGCTAAGTTACTGACATTGGCCTCCAACTTGGCAATCCTCCTGCCTCAGCATCCTGAGTAGCTAGGATTACAGATATGCACTAACATGTCTGGCTCACAGTTTGTTCTTTGGACTATTTTGTGAGTTAGTTTTGTGGCATTTTCATGTGATGTGCAACCATCAACATGATTCTCTTACAGAATCTTTTTATCTTGCCCAACTGAAATGATTCCCTTTTGATCAGTCTCTCCCCATCCTACTTTCTGTCTCTATGAATTTGACTAGTTAAGGAATTCGTGTAAATGGAATTGTATGATATTTGTCCTTTTGTGACTGGTTTATTTCATTTAGCATAATGTCTTCAAGATTCAGGTTGCTGAATGGGTCAGAATTTCTTTCTTTTTCAAGGCTTCATAGTCCCATAGACATATATACCACATTTTGTTTATTGGTTCATCTGTCCATGGATGGTTGGGTTGCTTTCACCTTTTGGCTATATTAAATCATGCTACTATGACTATGGGTATTCCAGTATCTATTCATATCTCTGCTGCTATGGTTTGGACATGATTTGAGTATTTCTCCCAAGGGCTCATTTACTGGAAGCTGGGTTCCGTTTGGCAGAGTTGTAGTGGTGGAGCTTCTAAGAGATGGGGCTCTCCTAGAGGCATCCCTCTGGGAAGGGATGAATGCTGATCTCTGGAGTGTTTGTTCTTGAGACAGTGAGTTGTTTTGAAAAGAGCAAGCCTGGCCTCTGCTTCCTGTCTCTTCCATGTGACTCTTTTCTCTTTCTCTGACAGATTCCCACCATAATGGCATTTGCTGTATTATGATGTAGCCAGAAGGCCCTTAGCAGAGGCCAAACCAATGGAACTACCTAGTCTTGGAGTTTCAGCCTCCAAAACTGTGAGCTAAATAAATCTCTTTTCTTTATACATGACCCCGTGTTAGGTATTTGGTTACAGCAACAGAAAACAGACTAAGACACTGTTTCACCTTTTTGAGTATATATATCCAGAAGTAGGATTACTGGATCATATGGCAATTCCATGTTTACTTTTTTTTGTGTAAATAAACACAGTTTTCCATAGAGTCTTCACGGCAGTGTAAAAGTTTCCTTTCATCTACACCCTTGGTAACACATTATTTTCTACCAGATTTTTCCTTTTGATAATAGCTACCCTAATCAGTGTGAAATGGTATTTTATTATGGTTTTGATTTGTATTGCTTTAAAGGCTAGTGATTTTGAACATCTTGTCATGTGCCTGTCAGCCATTTGTAGAAATGTCTATTCAAGTTCTTTGCTCATTTTTTTCTCTTTTCTTTTCTTTATTGGTGCATTATAATTATAAATAACAGTGGGATTTGTTACAATATATTCATATATGAACACTATGAAACAGTATAATTTGATCAATTTCATTTCCCAGTACCTCCCCTTTCCTGTACTTTGCCATTTTAACACTGAGTTGCTTTCATTATTGAATTGTAGGAGTCTTTATGCATTCTAGTTATAAATTCCTTATCAGGTATATGATTTGCAAATATTTTCTCCATTCTGTAGGTTGCCTCTGTACTTTGTTGATAGCTCACTGTGTTGATAATGCCCTTCGATAGCCAAAGTTTTTAATTTCAACAAAGTCCAATTTATTTATTTTTCTTATAGTTTTGGTATCGTATCTAAAAATCCTTTTGCTAGAATACACCCAAGGTCATGAGGCTTTTTCTACATTTTCTTTTAAGAGTTTTATAGTTTAGTTCTTATGGTTAATATTTGATTCATTTTGAGTTAATTTTTGTATATAAGATATACAAATAATATAAGATTTATTTATTTGAGTCTTTTTTTTTTCATATGTGGATATCTGGTTTTCCTAAGTAAAAAGTCATTTGGCCACATAGGTGAGAGCTTATTCTTGGGTTTTTCTGTCCTCTTCCATTGGTGACTATATCTGCTTTGGGGCTAAGTGCAGTGTTTTCTTGATCATTGTAACTTTATAGTAAGTTTTGAATTCAAGAACGATGAGACCTTCAACATTGTTCTTTTTTTTTCTCAAGATTGTTTTGTCTACTTGGGGTCTCTCATGTGTGTTTTTTATTCCTCCATTCTGTTAATGTGGCGTATAATATTGATCGATTTTTGAATGTTGAAATGTTCTTGTATTCCAGAAATAAACCTTAGTTGGTCATGTTGTTAAATCCTTTAAATAGGCTGTTGAATTTGGCTTTCTAGTATTTCATTGAGAATTTTTATATCAATATTCATTGGGGATGAATATTGTAATGTTCTTATGGAATCTGGTTTCAGTATCAACATCATGCTGACCTCATAGAATGAGTTAGGAAGGGTTCCTCCCTCTAGGTGTGATTTTGGAAGACCTTGAGCAGGATTAGTATTTCTTTAAATGTTTGATAGAATTCACTAGTAAAGTCATCTGGTCCTGGGCATTCTTTTTGGGAAGTTTTTTTTTTTTGACACAATTCACTCTCCTTACTAGTTATAGATTTGTTAGGATTTTCTATTATCCATGATTCATTTTCAGTAGGTATTGTATTTCTAGGAAATTGACCATTCATCTAGGTTACCCCCTTCTTTTTAAGTGTACAGTTGCACATTATACTCTTAAAATTCTTTATATTTCTGTAAAATAGGGAGTAAATTTTGGATTTTATTTCTCATTTTATTTATTTGAGTCTTTTTTTTTTTAAATTTAAGTGTTTATAGCTCTAACGTCCCCTATTACAACTTGGCTTTTGCAATATCTCATAAGTTTTGCTATGATATGCTTTCATTTTTATTCATCTGAAGGTACTTTATAATATTTATTTTTATTTCTTCTTTGAATCATGGACTGTTGAAGATTATATTATTTAATTCCCACACATTTATCACATTTTTAGTTTTTCTTCTGCTAATGTTTTAGGACCAGAAAAGTTACTTTGTATGATTTTGATCTTATAAAATTTATTAAGACTTTTGGTGGTTTAATATACGATATAGTCTGGAGAATTATCCATGTACACTTGAGAAAATGTGCATTCTGCTAATGTTGACTGAAGTGATCTGTCTATATGTATTAGGTCCATTTGCTTGAAAGTGTTATAGTTTTTTTTATTTCCTTATTGATCTTCTGTTTATTGGTTTTATTCATTACTGAAAATGGTGTATTGGAATCTCTATTAATGGAGACCTGTTTATTTCTCTCTTCAATTCTGTCAATATTCCCTTCATTTATTTTGGAGTCCTAATGTTCGATGCACTTGTGTTTATAATTATATATTCTAATGCATATATCTGTATATATGCACTGACTAGATGCAATAATATATATGCAGTGATATATGCAATGATACATGTAATTATAATATTAAAATATAGAATTAGTATATGTTTATTGTGCAGTGGAAGGGGTAAATAAAAGTGCCACAAAATTTCCTATCATTTGAATGCTGCTTTTTCTTTATTGAGCATTTGCTTAGTAGCTTTAGATCTTAAGTTTCCAGAGTTTCTAGAATGTTCTTTTAGTCATTCTGTAGTTTATTTAGTGTTTCTACAGCGAAACCAGGGTCTGGAACTTCCCAGTCTGCTGTCTTGAGGATGTTCCTATTCCCTTTATTTTTAGCAAGTGTTTGATTTTTGGCTTTGTACAGAGTTTTAGCCATTCTATCCGAATAGTATCTTTTCTGGGAAGAAATCCAAGGAAGATTAGGTGATGTATACATCTACCTTCAAAAGGCATCTTCCCGTGTTTACCCTTTCAGATCAATCGGTTTGATGAAGACGGCCTAGTTTCATCTGAGAAGGATTTGGGATGTGATGCAGACTTTGGTTTTTCTAGGAGCAGAGGTGAAGAATGATCTTCATGAGGTTTATGATTCCCCACAATAATCATAAGGAATTTACCCCCATAAAGTACATGAATCTTCTAAGTAAAATGCTTCCATGTACAATAGGTAGGTAAAACAGGGAGCAGCTATGGGTCCTGAGATTCTGTCCTCACCTGCCTGCTTTTTGCCAGAAACAAATCTCATTATTGAAATCCACATTTTCATTTGTTTTCTTTTGAGAGAGTCATAGGAATTGTTATTGTCCAAACGAAAGATCATAACAAGACATGAAAAAGGAATTGTTTTGGTAATTTTAGACTTCAGGGTCTCTCTGAAAAGGGCAGCTTCTTATGTAGACAAGATAAAATCCACAACAAAAAAATAGCATTTATTTGAGAAAATGTGCAAGATAATGAATGAACATGTATGCCTGAGGAGAAACAGAAAAGCAGTTTTTCTCCTTTCTTTCCCTCAATAAGCTGTGTGTTCAGTGTATGAGTCTTTGTCTTGGTGAAAAATGCTTTCAAATGGAAAAAATTCGAACACTTTTATGCCTTCCTACCCCTGCCTCCACCCAAATATTTCAGACCTTGACCTGAATAAGGAAATCAAAATTGATTACCATTAGTTTCACATGAAAAGTAAGACTACCATTTAATTGTAAGAACTATTTTCTTTACTTAAAATGATTTAGCATTGATTTACTCACACTAAAGAAGTAGACGAAATTTTTTCCCTTAGGAAGTTTCAACAAAATTGGAGTTAAACAAATCTTAATGTGAAAGAAGGATATGCAGACCAGTGTTCACTGTGGGACTCATGTAAGAGAAGCATCCCTCCAACAGCAGTGGCCTAAGTTACCGTGTTAAGAACTAGCTGCAGAGCTGAGAGGGAGGATTGTAAGTTTAAAGCCAGCCTCAGCAATTTAGCGAGGCCCTAAGTAACTTAGTGAGACCCTATCTCTAAATAAAATATAAAAAAGGTCTGGGAATGTGGCTTGGTGGTTAAGTCCCTGTTAAGAGTCTGTAAACAAGTCAGGATGGTGCCTGGCATTTTGCAGAGGGAGTGGTTTGTGAAGTAACGCCAGTGAGCCATTAAGTGTGGAGATTCCTTATTGGTTGACTGCTGTATCTAGTTTATGTTAATTAAGATAAGTTGTGTGGAATGTATATATACCCCTCCTATCCTACAATAAATGGCTCCCACTCCTGCTGTATCAATCTACACAAGTTGCTCGTCACTGTCACCCCCCCCCCCCT